>NW_027186457.1:17120790-17208290 GCF_028583685.1 Petaurus breviceps papuanus | reverse complement strand
ATTTGAGAAATGAGGCCTTTATTGGAAATTTTTTTCCACTTTCCTGCTTTTCTTCTAATTTTTGATGCATTAATTTTGTTTGTATCTTTAATAATTTGAATGCTCTGCCATTTGGTGCATATACGTTTAGTATCAATACTGTTCCTTATCTATGATACCTTTTAATAAAATGTAGTTTCCATAATGATCACTTTTAATTAGACCTATTTCTATTTTTGCTTTGTCTGAGTTTATGATTACTATGCCTGCCTTTAAAAAAAAAATTTTGTTTTTAGTTTTCAACATTCACACACACACACACACACACACACACACACACATTTTCCTTTTTGGAATGGGGAGGCCAGGGCAGTTGGAGTTAAGTGACTTGCCCAAGGTCACACAACTAGTTTGCATTTTTGTGTTTGTGTTTGTGTGTGTAAGTGTCTGAGGCTGGATTTTAACTCAAGTTCTCCTGACTCCAGGGCCAGTGCTCTATTCACTGTGCCACCTAATCACCCCACTTTTATAAGATTTTGAGCTCCAAATTTCTCCCCCTCCCCTCTATCACCTCCTCCTGAAGACAGCATGAAATTTGATATAAGCTATACACATACAAATCATATTAAACATTCTTCCACATTAGTCATGTTGTAAAAAGAATTAGAACCAAATTAAAATAAAAACACAAGAAAGAAGAAACAAACAAAAAAAGAGCAAATACTATGCTTCAACCTGCATTCAGATTCCATACTTCTTTTCTGAATGTGGATAGCATATTCCATCTTGAATCTTTTGGAATTGTCTTAAATCCTTGCATTGCTGAGAATAGTTAAGTCTATCGGAGTGAGAGAAAGATTTCAGAGAGCCAATACTGCTGCACACAGAACAGAGATGCACGCGGACACGGACACAGATATGGAGACGGATACAGGACACTGCTGCAGCCCTCTGTCCATCAGACGGTGGGGCTTCTTCCCCAGTGATACCAACACCAGATGCCACAGCACTGAATGAGAGACAAACACTAGCAGGCTTGGAACGGACTGGGCTGTCCCCAGCTGGGGGCGCTCCCTGACAGAGAGGCAGCATGCCTGTGCCCTACAAACACCAGCTGAGACGGGCCCAGGCAGTGGATGAGTTGGACCGACCACCCCAAGCCTCACCCTCTGGCTCCTCTGACTTTGGGTTCAGGGGAGGCAACGCCAGCTGGGAAGGGTGGTGTCTTCAAGGTGATGCTTCTGGATGAGAGCAGCGTGGGAAAAAGTGCCCTGGCAGGCACTTTCGGAGGGCTCCAAGATGCCAATGCCCATGAGCCTGAGAATACAGAGGGCACCTATGAAAGACCGATCATAGTGGATAAAGAAGAGGTGACATTGGTGGTGCATGACATCTGGGAGCAGGGAGAGGCAGGTAGCTGGCTCAGGGAACACTGCCGTCAGACGGGGATGCCTTCCTCATTGTCTTCTCTGTCACTGACCGAAGGAGCTTCTCCAAAGTGCTTGAGACATTGCTTCGGCTTCGGGCTGGGCGTCCCATGATCTTCCCATCATCCTAGTGGGCAACAAGAGTGACCTTGCTCGTTCCTGGGAAGTCTCACTCGAAGAGGGCCGCCATCTGGCGGGGATGCTGCGCTGCAAGCACATCGAGACGTCAGCCGTGCGGCACCACAACACGCGGGAGCTGTTCGAGGGCGCTGTGCGCCAGATCCGCCTGCGCTGCAGCCGGAGCCAACCCAGAGGGCCCCGACGGCGCCGCGCAGCCGCAGTCGCAGCCCCGCCACCGCCCGCGCGCCGCCAAAGCCTCACCAAGAAGGCCAAGCGCGTGCTGCCCAACCTAGTGCCCCGCCACTCCAAGTTCTTTAAGCAGCGCTCCAAGTTGTGCCACGACCCCTCCATGCTCTGAGGGAAATCCCGGCCCGGACTATCGCCATGGTCGCCGCGGTTGCCATGGTCACTGCCCCTTCCTGCGCCCCTCCCCTCGGTGTCCGCCGAGGAGACCCGTCTAGGAAACCCAAAACTCCCAGGATTCCCCGGGTCTGAGCAAGGCTGGGCTACCTGGAGACGTGGTCCGGTCTCCTGCCGCCGGGGGATGATGAGTAGGGACTCTCCGACCTGGGTGCCTGCCCCTTTAAGGGCACCTTAAAGGCAAGGACACTGACACGTGGGCCAGGGGAGGGAAGGAGAGGGATTTGTTTGAGATTATTATTCCTGTTATTATTGTGATTGATATTTGGGGCCGTGCTTGACCGCGTTGTCCTTCCGAAGGCTCCTAGAAGCGAGGCTTGGAAGTGCTCAGTTGAGATTATTCGCAGGATTTGACGCTTTTGTCCTCAGTATGGCTAAGTCTTCCAGAGATTCTTGAAGGCTGAAGATCCCCCTTGAGACTTTTTCACGTTACATTTCAGCCTCCCCTCAGCCCCTTCAGTTGCACTTGGTCCACCTCTCCTTTAAGAGGCTTTTACAGGCAAAGACATGCTATTTTGCGACTACCTTTCAGGATTTTCTGATTTGCCTGCTGCACCAGGGCACCAACCCTTTAAGATTCTTAAAGGTAAGGAGTGGCAGCATACCTGTATGCAGGCTCCCGTGTTTCTTAAACCAGGTGCTGTCTCCTGGCAACCCGGCATCAGCCAGGGAGCACGGCCCCATTTGAAATAAAGAAGCTTTTTTCTACGGAAAAAAAAAAAAAAAAGTCCATTAAAATTGGTAATTGGGGCGGCTAGGTGGTGCAGTAAGAGCTCCGGCCCTAGGCCCTAGAGTCTGGAGGACCCGGGATCGGTTCTGGCCTCAGATACTTAACACCCACACAAAAAAGAACTGACTGTGTATCCTTGGGCAAGTTACTTAACCCCAAATGCTTAAAAAAAAAAAAAATTGGTCATCACACAATGTTGCTGCATGTTCTACTCACTTCATTCAGCACCAGTTCATGTCTTTTCAGGTTCTTCTGAAGTACACCTGCTCATCATTTCTTATGAAACAATAGTATTCCATTGCATTAATATACCACAACTTGTTCAGTCATTCGTTGATTGATAGACATCCTCTTAGTTTCCAATTTTTGGCCACCACAAAAAGAGCTGCTATAAATATTTTGTTCATGTGGGTGCTTTTCCCATTTTTATGATCTCTTTGGGATACAGATTTAGAAGTGGTATTACTGGGTCAAAGGGTTTGACCCTTTGGGCATAGTTCCAAATAGCTCTCCAGAATGGATGGATTAGCTCACATCTCCACCAACAATGCATAATGTTCTAATTTTCCCACCTCTCTATCATTTATCATTTTCCTCTTTGGCCTTGTTAGATAATCTGATAGGTGTGATGTGGTACCTCAGAGTTGTTTTAATTTTATGCCTTCCTTTTTTTTTACTCAACTGAAACACAGTTGTTCCTTGTCCCCATTTTTTTTTCTCCAGTACCTTATTTTCACTGTGTCTTTCTGTTCCAAGTGTGTTTCTTGCAAATAATGTATTATTGGATTCTGGTTTTTAATCTATGTGCTTTTTGCTTCTGTTTTATGGGTAAGTTTATCACTGGAAGCCTTTCAACATGTTATGGGTACCAGTGTAATATTTCAATTATCCTACTGTCAAATTTTGTTCTCATTGGCCTACCTCCTTTCCTGCTCATACATTTCCTAGATAATATCTCACAAATTGCATAAATCATTGTTGGTTCTATGCTGCAGCCTATTCAACCCCCATGTATTTGCCCACTGTTTTTTGGGTCATCTGCAATTCTGAAACCTTAGAAACTGTGATTGACCATGATCTGCATCCATCATTAGGAGAATATTGGTGTTAAAGAGATATTTTTGCATTAATCAAAGTACAGATTGAGATTTACCCCCACCAACAAAAAGAAAAAGAAAACCTGCACTATTTTCTAATTACAAAACATCTTGTTCTCTTACTCCTATTAAATTTTTGGTCTTACTTATGGTAGATTTGGAATACCAATCCTGTTTACACAGGGTATCATTCAGAGAGACCAAGTTGAGGAGAGGCTGCTTCAATGGGTTGACTCAACTGACAGCCAGACATCTGTGGGTCTGGAAAATAGACATTTGTCATTCCTTTGTTATTTTTGTCCTATGTGAATCCTGACACATATCTTTTGAGTTGTCATGGATCTCCAAGGAGTTCTCCTGATGTACTGGCTTAATTCAATCAGCCAGTTGTCATCTCTGAGCAAGAGCAGGCTCTGTTCCACTTGGACTCAACCCATGATATCTTTCATCACAATGATGAACATAGGCCCTTGGTGAATACATGTCCTTTGGTTTTATGCCTCACTAAATAGGAATGATGAGAGTATCATTGCAGGGTTATTTTTGGTGGCATCTATTAAGGAGTCTTCTATGATCTTAACACAGGACTGGGAGAGATACCATGCTATAAAGAAACCTTTAGGTCTACCTATTCCTTTCTCATTTTTTTCAATTACCCTTGATACATGAGTAGATAATTCTCATAAAGGTTCTGTAGAATAAAGAAGTAGATATAGGTGTTGGTAATTGTGGATGTTTTCTTATCTTATCACTCTATTTTTTGTATAAATGTCAAGAGTGTCTTCTATATTAGCAACTAGTCATTATTGACTTAAAACATAGTCAATTTCAGTGTGTGTGTGTGTGTGTGTGTAGTGGTGGTGGGGGGGGGATAGTCCTTTGATGCTTGGTAGTTCTAGGATATGCTAACTTCTAACTGAAGAAAGCATTGCCATCATGGAACTTCTGAATTCTTTCATTTCCTACTCTTGTTCCATGAATTTCAATGTATATGTAACAGTGTCTTCCCCTGGGTTATGTTTTTTTTTTAATTCTCCTACCCCCACTTATTTGTATCTTTCCCTCTTTGAAGTACCCTTAATTTAGATATGTTCAAATTTGTCATCTTCAGCATTGATTTCTTCTCTTTGTGGTAAATATTGTTCATTCGTCCTTTAAAATTTCAGCTTTGGGAAGGTCATTTTCATTTCTTCTAATAAATACATCAGGCTGTATAGTATTACAATTGTATAGTATTATGTGGTGGTTTCAATAGTAGATCAATATTAATATACTGGTGAAAGGGTTATTGTTTGTATCTTTTTTACTTCAAATTTTGTTTTTAAATGCTCATTATTTATTACTTTGTTCTCATGCCATTCATTCTAAATATTTATCCGCAACAATTTTTCACCGTTTTGTGCTGTAATGTTACTTATAATTTCCTGCCATTTGGGGCAATAGGGAAGTATGGTAAGGGTAGGTTTCCACTTTCTGGGGCTGACGGTTGCACCTATTTTTCCTCTACCTAAGGATGAATAGAAAAACACTGTTAACTGAGGAGGGATATGTATATGACAGTCCCTCTCACTGACAGGAGAACCAGGGATGAGAAGATGAATGATCTTGGGAATATCTATCATCTTCTTGACTCCAAGTGCAGCATTCCACCCTCTATGACACCAAACTTTCCTGAAGAGTGGCTAGCAAAAACCTGCTGGTTAAAGAAGCCTTTCTAGATTGTTACACCCTGTCAAAAAGTTTGTGCTTTACTCACACAGAATACACTAACCAGCATAATAACCTCCATGCTCAAAGAAGCATCAGAGCAAAGCTTTTGTGGAGGCAGGACTAGGGACACAGTGCAAATCACATAGTAGGTATTCAATAACTGAATCAACAGATGTTTCAAAGAGGTAAATTCAGGCTTGCTATAATAAAAAAGCTTCATAATAATAGCAGATATCCAAATGTGGAAAGGGCTGTGAGTTCCTTTCCTTTAATAGTCTTCAAGGAAAGATCAGATGATGTTAGGTATATTGCAAAGCCAATTATTTTATGGTTATGGACTGGACTATCTGTCCACTGAGTTTTATTCATCCCCTGAAATTCTGTGATTTTATGAATTTTTTTTTTGGAGGGAATTTGGGGTTAAGTGACTTGCCCAAGGTCACACGGCTAGTTTTGTGTTAAGTGTCTGAGCCCGGATTTGAACTCAGGTCCTCCTTACTTCTGGGTTGGTGCTCTATTCACTGCACCACCTAGCTGCCCCATTTCTATGATTCTATATATGGTGAGTGGAAAGGGTTGGAAGATGGACAGAGAGAGGAAGAGGTAAGTGTAGAGTTGTCAGAAAATTCTCATCCTCATCCTAATAGCACAATTAATAATCTGGTATTTTTGCACCACTTTAATGTTTGTAGAGCACTTTACTCAAATGATCTCACTTTTAAAGTATTCACAACTGTAAACTCTTGTTAATTATAGGGTAATGATAATAATAACTGACATTTATACAGTGCCTACTACATTTCAAGTACTTTCATATATGTTATCTCATTTGATCTTCAAAATAACCCAGGCTGGGGGAGGTGCTATTATTGTCTTAATTTTACAGTTGAAGTAACTGAGGCAAGTAGAGATTAATTTACTTGACCCAGATGGTACATTTAAGTGTCTAAGGTTGCATGTCTCTATGTCTGTTAATATATCTGTCTTTCCATATCTCCCTTCATCCTACCTTTTTAATTGGAGCAAAGTATGATGTATGCATAATAAAAACAATCTCTACTTTAGATACAGAGGAAATCTATGTAACTAAGTCAACCTAGAAAGTGGAAATAAATGACATTTCATTTGCTCTACACTCAAGACTTGTAAGAAGGATGTATCTGACTATCTTATATACCCTTTATATTCTTATTCATCTATGTCCTTAGGGTAGTCATAAAAATATGACTTGAAATCACTTATATAATTAAATCTTGACTTATAAAATTGGGAATCATTATTAAATCATTCTTGAACTATAGGACTTATCCTGAATCAAATAGTTGTCAGTCATTTAAATTTCTATTTTAAATATTTTGGCAATTAGATTGGTCATAAACCTTAAATTGCCTTATTATAGCCCAGAGATAGTCAGCAATTTGTCATAATCATTTTAGTGGAAATTTTTCTTACTGTATATTTTTGATGATTGTTAAACCTCCTCAAAAAGTTTTGAATGCTACATGGAATTCACAAATCTGCAAATGGATGCAGGTCTCTGCTTCCTATCACTTTGGTTCTCTAAAGTCCTAAAATCCTGTACATATGCAAGATATTAATTTAATTTATTAAGCTTCTCCTTTTATACATGAATAGTGGAAAACAGCAGCAACAACAACACGTCAAACTTGGTTTCTTACATCAATAATGACAATAGTGTCCTCTAGACGGATGTATGTTATTGCTTTTCAGCTGAGTTTAAAACATTTGTGGAATGTCTATGCTTAGCAATGACAGACATTCAAAGGTAAAATAGAAATTTGGGAAATAGAGAGGTCTTTTTAGAGGTTAGTATAAGGAGTATTGAGCAGTAAACCTATCTGATGAGAAAAAAAAGTCAAACAAATAATAAAGGAATTTTAAGTGTTTTCCCCCCCTTTTCAGGGGGGAACATAGTGGCCATTGGTAAGAGAGCCATCTTATCCCAACTACCATTATCAATACCAGTTATGACCAAGTAGTGTAATAGAGTGGCAAAAATGAGTTGGATTTTTCACTTTAGGCTTTTCTAAGAGCCAGATCTCTGTAATATCTCCATGGAGTTGAGCTAATAAATTGAATATAGTTTTATTGAGGCTTTGTCATTCTTCAGTAAAGAAAAAATAAGGAAGTCTAGCCCTACTGATCCAAGTTTGGAAAAGTTTCTGATGTGAATGGCTTTGTTAATGCACTGTAAGATGTTACCTTACTTTTTACTATGCTTAGGTTGGATTGGTTTCCATTGTTTAAAACAACCAATCCACCATCAAAGCATTTTGTTATGAAAGCATCAAAATAATTGAAATCAAACAAAAGTGAGGGATTTTAAATGGATCCATGACTTCACTGATAAGGGTTCTAAAACCCAACATACTCTGGGCAATCCTCCATTTCTCTTGATATTGAGAGGAAACCAGTGGAATGCCTCGACGATTTTTCTGTCCATCCTTGCTCTTACAATATAACTTAAATTTTCTTTCTCACATAGTTTCTTAAGTGACCTCCTTCATTTCTGTTCTTTGTTCACCAGTTATAGCTTGTAGCCTGATCATACCCCACAAGCACTTCTCCACTCTCTCCGTGATGCTAATCTTTATTTCTTTTGAGGCAGTGGTGTCTTTTATGTCATCTTAAAAAAAAATACAGAAACAGATCCTTGTGGTCCATATAGTGACTTAGAAAATCACAAATTAAAAAGCTGTGCTGTATAATTTGTATTTATGTTCTTAATTGTCTCCCTGCATTTTAATCTAGCTGCATTGGGTGTAAGCGCTGAATGAGTCACCACATAGTGACTTAGAAAATCACAAATTAACATAGCTGTGCTGTATAATTTTTATTTATGTTCTTAATTGTCTCCCCAATCTAGCTGGATTGGGTGTAAGCTCTGAATGGGTTTGACACCTCTATCTAGGTCTTATTTCATAACACCAATATTAGTAAAAAAAAAAATTTCTGTTGAAACTATGAACCTTTGTGGCTAGGTGGCACAGTGAGTAAAGCGCCGGCCCCGGAGTTAGGAGGACCCGAGTTCGGTTCCAGCCTCAGACACTTAACACCCACACAAAAAAACTAGCCATGTAACCTTGGGCAAGTTACTTAACCCCAACTGCCCTCCAAAAGACAAAAAAACCAAAACCAAAACCAAAAAAAAAAAAAAAGAAACTATGAATCTTTTTTCTTTTGGGAAGTTTGCAGTTAATAAAAGTGTTTTTCAATTTTCCCAAAGTAATCCTGTCCTTTTTTCTTCCCTTTCAATTATGGGCTTAGTTTACAATTCATCTGTATTCTCTCCTAGATATACATACTGTTGGAAAAGTTTTGTTAAATAAGTATGTGTGTGTGTATGCATGCAAATGTGCACACACCTGTGAAGCAAGCTTGCACATACCTGTGTACGTGTACTTTTGTCATTCCATGGTAGACTTTAGTCCCTCTCTCAGACTGTTCTTTTTTATTTTTAATTAAATAATTTATTTTTAGTTTTCAAAATTCACTTCTATAAGTTTTCAATTTTCTCCCCCTCCTTACCTCCTCCTTCCTCAAGAGGGATGGTAATCTAATATGGGCTCTACACGTAAATTCCTATAAAACACATTTTCACATTAGTCATGTTGCATAGAAGAATTATAACAAATGGGAAAAAACATGAGAAATAAAAAAAAAGAAAAAATAAAATAGTCTGCTTTATTCCTCATTCTGACGCCATAGTTCTTTCTCTGGATGTGACTGGCATTTTTCATCATGTGTCCTTTGGAATTGTCTTAGGTCCTTGCAATGTCGAGAAGGCCTAAGGCTATCACAATTAGTCCTCACAAACTGTGGCTGTTACTGTATACAATGTACTCCTGATTTTGCTCCCCTCACTCAGAATCAGTTCATATAAATCTTTCTAGGTTTCTCTGAAGTCTGCCTGTTCATCATTTCTTTTTTTTTGCTTTTTGGAGGGCATTTGGGGTTAAGTGACTTGCCCAAGGTCACACGGCTAGTTTATGTGTTAAGTGTCGGAGGCCGGATTTAAACTTAGGTCCTTCTGACTTCAGAGCCAGTGCTCTATTCACTGCGCCACCAAGCTGCCCCCTGTTCATCATTTCTTATAGCACTATAGTATTCCATTACATTCATATACCACAACCTGTTTAGCCATTCCCCAGCTGATGGGCTTCCCTCAATTTCCAGTTCCTGACCACCACAAAAAGTTGCCATAAATATTTTTGTACATGTGAGTCTTTTTCCCATTTTTATGATTGCTTTGGGATATAGCCCTAGAAGTGGGATTACTGGGTTAAAGGGTATGCGCATTATTGTAGCCCTTTGGGCATATATCAGCTCAGTTCCACCAACAATGAATTAGTGTTCCAACTTTCCCACGTCTCCAACATTTATCATTTTCCTGTTTTTCCATGTTTGCTAATCTGATAAGTGTGATGTGGTACCTCAGAGTTGTTTTGCTTTGCATTTCTCTAATCAGTAGGGAATTAGAGCATTTTTTCATATTATTATAGATAGCTTTAACCAGACTAATGCTTTCAAATAATTAAAAGATATGCTAAATTTCAGTTAGAGGTTAGTGCAAGTAAAGATATTTTTCTTCCACATCGAAGTCTATGTAAAGCCATGCACAAGCAGCTTTCCAGAGGATGGCTGCTGTGAACAGCTTTAGCTTTAAGGGTTCTGATTACATAGTATAGTGAACACTCTGTTTATTCAATACAAATCAGAGTCAAACATTGACAGAAAATCAAAGTACAGCATTCACAATATTACAGCTTATCACAGAAAATCAAAATACAGCATTCAAAAAGTTTATCACTAAGATGGCCACATAGTTTTCACCACAGTGGTCACAAAATTTTGAACAAAGAACAATCATTTAGTAACTCAATCAATCAGTCAATCATCCTTAAGGAGGATTGCCTCCTTAAGGGTCACAAAATACAATAGTCAAAGTTCTCCACTCATGGGGCACACTAAGTTACAAATCAGTCACTTATTCAGTCATCAGTCACTAAGTACAATCATTTAGTCAATCCATCATTCAATCAACTCAGTCAATTAATCATTCTTCATCACTCACTATTCAATCATCAGAAAATACACAGGCCCTCTACCCCTAGGTAACTAGTAAATTACAATTTCTCAGTCAGTACACAGTATCCATGTAAAGTCTTCTTTCAGCTTGACTTGGGGTGGTCTCTCTCAGATACCCTGGATCCTCTTCCATGGTCCCAGATCCTACCTGGATTCACCAAACTGTTACCTGGATTCAAAGGCAGATAGCTCGCAGGTCCTTGTCCAGCTCTCCAAGCACTTCCTGTTCCATGCTGCAGCCCACAATGTCCAGTTCACCTTAAATCCTTCCCAGTCTTCGTTCTGGGAAGTGAAGACTCAACAAAGCCACAAACAGGTTCATACAAAGTACCAGCATCACAGTCATGCTTCCTCATTCCTTGGCAGCTCTGGCTCGCCCTTGGAAATCCTCAACAGCGTCAGCAGCTCTGGCTGGCCCTAGGACTCAGCAGAAGTTTCAGCTGGTTCCCAGAATCAAAATTACTTCATCCAAGTTCCCAAAATCAAAATAATTCTCTCCAGCCTGTGTGGCCTTTCCTCCTCAGCTTCCCTGGTGGCAGCAGCTTCTGCCTCCACAAAGCTTGCTCCAAGAAGATCTGTCTGACTCAGCAGGGGTTTCTCCTTATATACACACCTGGCATTAGCTCCTTCCTGTTTCAATCAACCCCTTCCTGTTACATCAGCAACAGTGACTCATACCTTCTGTTTTTTTTTTTTTTAAACAGAGGCTTGATTAATTACTAAGTGCTAAGGACCTGTTATCTTTGACAATACAAAGCGATCTTCAAATTCAAATTACATTACCATTGCAGGCTACTAGGTCCTTGAAATCTATCCAGAGACATCTTGGAGATCTGTGGACACCAGACCTTTACTCTAGGGGGTATTAATTCAGATTCATATTTTAATTTGGATGTTCTTCATCCACTTGTTCTTTCATGTGTGGATAGAGAAGCCAAAACTCTTTACATGCTTAAAAATATCTTTCAGGAGTCTCTGAAATGTCATGCAGCTGAATGCAATCAAAACACGGTCCTCTAAATACACAGCCTCAATATCCACAGTGACTCCTTGACCTGGATTTTGTGCTCAATTTTCTCTATTAGAATTGCAAATGCTGTTGGTGAGCATGCATCTCCCTCTTTTATTCATCCCCTGATGCTTATTATAAGAAGATAATTGAATGGGGTTCTTTTTTTTTTAATTACATCTTCCAAGGAATCCTGAATTATCTTGATATATGTATGGATGGGAAACACCTTGTCATATAAAGGTGCATGCTGATTTACCTAGCTGTAAGATTATTTTATGAACAACAATAAGTTCAATGTGATCTCATGTTCTTCACATCTTTTAATGAATTGTGAGATGCAGTCTATTAAATATTGTCTGTAAAAGGCTGCTTGCTCCTTATAATACTGTGAGGGTTCATATATTAATTATCCTCATGAAAATTTTGTATAGATGGTACAGCAAGCATAGACTGGTAGCAATTGCTTGTGTATGTATGCATGCATGTATACACATATATATCTATGTGTATATAAAATGTGTATACACATGTTATACACACATATACACAAGCATATCTATACATGTGTGGATATTTATACACGTATGTGTGTATGTATATGTATACACACATATATGATCAATAAGGTATAATTGTTTTTCCAAGACTAGTATATTCCTCTACTTTAGATACCTTGTTAAATTGGTTCCTTAATGCTCTCTTAATTGCTTCATTTCCAGCAAAAATCTCCTCTACATACAATTGATTTAACATAGCTTCTTTTTCTGTCTTTGTAATCTGTAGTGTAATTTCTACTTTCTCTATAAGCATCCAAAGGACTGTGATGTTAGGATTTAAGTGGGGTATTTGAACTGTGTAATGAAGAAAGGTTTTTCTTGTGACAGTTCTAACAGATGTTTCCCATTTTTAAGTTGTTTGTCATTTCCAATCCTCATTTCCATACCTTAATGTCCTTGGGGAGACTTTATTTAGTTGAGTATCTTTCCAAGCTTTCTTTATACCACTTTTATCTTGCTTTTTTCTGTATTATAAAGAAATATCATTCGCAATCATTTACTACATTTGTAAGATTTTGCAGTTCATATTCTAAACTAGTATTATCTTTGGCAGATATCTCATTACTTGACAAATAAGTCCTAATGTTTGCTAATGAACTTGCCAGGCTCTTCTTGTAGCAATTAATTTACATTGATCTAAATTTTGGGTGAAATCATGTCTAAGGGCAAAAAAAAAATTCAAAATAATACATTTCCTCATTTACTGTATGTCCACTGACTCTCTGATACCTTCACAGCATCTGCACTACCCAACTACCCTTTTCCACCTTGACCCATCACAAATAATAACAAATCTCCACCCTTTCACTTTCACCATATGCTTTCTACATTTCTACTCATCACCTCCTATATGTTCCTGGCCAAAGTTGCTCCTTAGATTTCTCAGCTGATAGCTTCTTGCCATGGGCAGAGAAGTAGAGAATATGTTAGACTTGGAGATTAGAAGACCTAGGTTCAAATCCTACCTCTATAACTTATTATGTGATTATGAGCAAGTCATTTCACCACAGTAGGCCTTAATTTCTTCATTTGTAAAATGATGACATTTAAGTAGGTGAGCTCAAGTATCTCTGCTTTAAATTTGTGATCCTAGGAGTTTGGATTTTGAAAGGACTTTTAAAAAATCATACTTTAATAACATTATTTCTATTGTACCCATACTATTTATTTTGGAGATAGTATGTGAAACCAAATGTAAGCTTCTCAAAAATAGGGTCTAGAGACTCATTGAGCACTGCGCCCCAGCCCACCCAGTTTTCCATCCACCATCTTGTGGTAAACATACCTGCATCACCATCTCAGAATGGCCAAAAGGGGGACCTGCTTATGGAATGAGCCAGGAGGTACAGCATAAATCTGAGAAGCAGCCTGATGCTTATCTGCAGCAGATTCTCATTCAGTGGAGTACCATACAGAGCCACAGGGATGTCGGGCGGCCCCAGCCTGGGCATGAGAATGTCTAAAACTGTCTCAAAGATGGCACGGTGCTGTGTGAGCTCATCACTGGGCTATACCCTGAAGGCCAGGGCCCAGTAAAGAAGATCCGGGCTTCCGGCATGGCCTTCAAAGAGATGGAACGGATTTCTCAGTTCCTACAGGTGGCAGAGTGCTAAGGCATCACTGTCACTGATATCTTCCAAACTGTGGACCTCTGGGAAGGGAAGAATGTGGCATATGTTCAGCAGATGCTGATGAACCTGGGTGGGCTGGCGGTGGCTCGGGATGATGGGTTCTTCTCTGGAGATCCTAACTGGTTCCCTAAGAAGTCCAAGGAGAATCCCAAAATTTCACAGATAACCAACCGCAGGAGGGCAAGAATGTCATGGGGCTGCAGATGGGCACCAACCCTGGGGCCTCTCAGGCAGGCATGACTGGATATGGGATGCCACCCAGATCCTTTGATCACCACTCTTCCTTACATTCCTTTGAATGGTCAATATATTTCTAGCAGTGACATTTCCAGAAAGCCTGTGGAACTCTCAAGTCCCTTCTGTTCCCAACTTTTCCTCTCCCTCCCACTCCCTGCCCATTGGTGGCACTGCTTGTCCTGTTGTGCCTACAGGTGCTGAGCCAGTGCCTTCTTACCTTGAACTTTCTGTAATACATTCCCTGTCACTCAAATCAGCAAATTGGATCAACCACCCCATACTCTCTTCTGGATCAAAATTGGGGAGTACTTGACTCCTTCAACATTTCTATTCATTCTCCCACCTGGCTTATTTTATCATTTGGGAGTTTGCACCCATATATTCATTCTTTAGGCCAGGGTTTGGGGTACTGCCTTGAAAGGAGATGAACATGGGATCAATTTCTCTTCCACAAGGTTGTTCTTCCTTCTCTCTCCCGAACCCCTAGCCTTGCTACTGTGGGGGATTTAATTTATAGGGAGGGGACTATGGTTCTGCCATCCTGGCCACAGCTAGACTTTGAAAGCTACACATCTGGATAGGCATTTCCTTGGCAGGGGCCTCTTTTTCCCTTGGTCCCTCCCTTCCCAGCATTCCCTTGCTTATTCCCCTCTTCACCCAGTAGCCTGAGACAGTGTTGAGGGGTAGAGGAGATATCCAGGGAGGTGGGTCGACTTTGCCTTCTCCTCTCTCCTCTGTCCTTCTGATGAGGTACAGGCTCTGGGAACCCCCTTGAACTCTTCTTGAATCTTCCGGAATGAGGCATTTGCCTGAGGCCCTAAGCCTTTGCTTGTGGCTTGGCCCAAATCTCTGTTACTAGCCTAACCCTCCATTTGTCCAGCTAGTCCCCACCCTTGATCCTCCCTCCATTGTCTCATCTCCAGGTAACCTCCAGCTATTTCTCACCCTTAATCTCTCATCACTTGAGTCTGACCTCATTTGACTCCTGAAGACCCTCCCCAAACTCCTCTAGACCACCCATAGACTCCTCCCACAACCTTTCTGTATATAAGACCTCATCTTGCCTCCATGAAAGAAAATACCTGAGAATTATCTAGTACAGACTTGCTCTGTGTCAGATGATACTGGCCCGCTTGTCCAATGCAAGCATCACAGATTCCGAGGCTCTAAGAGTCTACCCATTATGGTGACCTTCTAATAAACTTTGCTTTCTTTTGACTGAGAGAAGACTTGAGTTGAATTCATTCAGCAGGACCCAGTGTGTTAGCATTCTGGGGTCTCACGCACCCCTAAACCTTAAACCTCAACTCTTCCCCTCTTCCTCAAAAGACCCACACAAATCCTGAGGGTCAAGGAATGTGAGTTTGCTGATCTGAATAAACATTCCCATCTTTGAAAAAAAAAGTAGAGCCTATTTTATTTTTCTCTTTTTATTTCCATTGTTTGTACAAAGTTGGTAACAAATTAATTCACATTGAATTTCAGAGGTCTAATGTTTCTCAGGGCTTTGGTTCGATGAAATTTCAATTGAATCTGAGTATTATTTATTTGTAGTTTAGCTAGGGTAAGGTCACATTCTCTTTCCTATTTTGAGTTTGATATAATATCAATGATCAGGACAGAATTTCATTGCTTTTAGTTAAAGGTTATGTCAAAACCTTTAGAACAAAGATCCTATACCATGCAATCTTGAAAACAGTTAACAAAGTGAAAGGCCATATATTGAAGAATGGCTAAAAATAACCCCTGTGGAATGTGGATGTGATATTTGTTCATTATGGAAGTATGTCTTCTGTCTAGGGATAATGTCAGAGTTGATTTAATCATGGTTCCTAGTGAGGGCCTAGGTATGTGATAAAAGAGTAAATACATATCAATAAAGGGATTAGTGAGGAGTCTAGAGAAGGTGTCTATGGAGAAAGTGGCTAGCCAAGAGAGACAAGGTGAAGAATGGCTAAGTCTTACCTGAAATAGCTGTCTGGGAAAGGGAATTATCAGTTAGGACTGAAGGAGGGCCCAGGGCAGAAGTTCCTGTAGGGCACAGTCTGGTACGGGCAGATTAGTGGTTAATGAGGTTGCACAGGAAGTAGAGAGAGAAGAAGGGCAATAAAAGTATGATTTTAGGTCATAAAACCCATCAGACTTTTTTTTTATGAGGTTTCTAAAGTACTTGAAATGACTGCCACAGATTGAGAATCATGTAGTTATGAATATACCTCGATCAGGTAGATCATTGACATTTTCCAGGAGGATTTTCGAGTGAATACTATTTCAAATTTCTTGCAAGAAGCCTCTGGCACGAATGCAGATAGATGTCAATGGTCACATGGAAAATGTTTTACTTGAACCTGGTCCCCTTGGCTCTGAGAGAGACTACTTATATCTGCCTTTGATCAGCATAGTGGGTGCAGTTTGGGAGCAGATTTAAGTGAAGGCTTATCTCTACTTTGGAAAGGTAAGATTGAGTGAAAGAAAGTGATAAGCTTTCATTATCTTACATAACATGAAAAATGTGTATAAAAAACAGCCAGCTTATTGACATTGCCTGTTGAAGGAAGATGTAATCATTTGGATTAGTATTTGTTTGAAAAATGGCCTGAGTGCATTGGAGGATGGAATAGAGCTGAGATGGTCTATATTCTATTATAAACACAGTCTTTACAATTCTATAGAGAGAAAGAGGATACTTTTGGTAATTCTCATAGAAACCTTTTGGTTCCTTAAGTATTTTATTATAATGTCGTTCTGAAGCATCTAATTGAAATCACTTAAATCCCTGCCTCCGTTAGTGGTGTTGGGGATCAATGAAAAGTATTTTTTAAAGAAAAGTTTATAAAGTGTCCAACTTGGCATTCCCTATATTACATCATTATTATTACATCACTACCTTCACTGAGTTTCTATATATACACCATTCCCTACACACTGCCTATGTGACTATGGGTAAATCATTTTCCCTTTCTGGGCCTCAGTTTCCACATCTGTAAAATCAGGGTTTAACACACTCTTTCCACTTGAAATCAATGATTATATAACATTTTACATTTATCAAATAAAGTTTTACAAGCTGGAGGGGAAAAAGGAATGCCACCACGATCTGCTGTAGCCTACCAGTAACATACCTTTTATAAAACAGAATAAATGGCACTTTTGGGGCAGGATATAAAATTGATTTGCTTTCTTATGACCAGAGATTTAGAGTTGGACAGGACCTAATCCAATTCTCTGATTTTACATATGAAGGAACTAAGGCCCAGAGATCTTGTGACTTAAGCTGGTAGGCACTGGTCAGAATGCCTGTAGAATCTAGTGTTCTTTAAAAAAAAAAAAACAACAACACTATTATTATGCTATATCATGATCATACAGAGGAAAAAAACAAAACAAAACATTGTGTCTGCATTCAGAGGACCTAAATTCAAATTTTCGGTCTGCCACTTGTGTGTTTCATAGTAAATCACTTAACCAGCCTGGGTCTCAATTTCCTCATTTGCAAAATGATTGGGCTAGATGGTCACTGAAATCCCTTCAAGCTTTGCATCAATGGTTCTATCATTTTTCTCTTAAGTTTTTTTTCATTTCCATATTCTTTAAATTATTGTAGTATAGAATCTATTATTTTCTTCTAGAAGTATCTTAGGTCAAGAACCCTGGCAAGATACCCACATTCCTCTTTATACAGGCCTGGTGGTCCATCCATAGTGTATAGAAGCAATTAAGCAATAATAGTCTCTGGAAATTCCCTTGATATCCTATAGATCCCCAATTTGTGTGTGTATATTCCAAAAGACAAAATTTCTGGGTAACTTAAATCATTTTATTAATATGATCAGCACATTTATTGATAAAAGGATGGTCATTTGGCCATCTCTATTAAACTAAAGACCCCTTTTGGCTGTGGGTTTACAGTTTATAAGCCCTTTACAGAGTAGGTAATTGCTTAGGGGTGCTAATCAACTCTGATTGGTCAACAAGTAATAAAAAATGTATATTACAACGAGAGGTTCCATTATATTACAATGGGGGTTTTTGAGAACAGAGACTTAGGTCACCAAAATCTTTTTCAAAGAGACATTAATTTCCATATCACCTGTCTGACAAAAGGGATCATCAGTAGTTTCCCCAGACCTGTAGGAGCAAACACAATGAGCAGGAATGCACCCATTAGCCCAAAGTTAGAATTTCTTTAAATCTTGGCCTGGGTAAATCTTTAAGAGAGATTTCCCACACTGCTTGGTTTCTGGATGAGGAAGCTGAAAAAGGGAAAAATCTTGGTCCTAATACAAATAATTAATTATTAAATACAAAAGAGAAATACTCACTTCTCACCATGTCTATGTATAAATATATAAACTAAACTCTAAAGGGTAAATAGAACAATTAAATGAAATAGATTATGATAGTATAGGCTTTGGAATGTTTTCTTTAAAAAAGAGTGCTGTTATGAGCAAAAAGTGAATTGACTTTAGTGTCGGTTATTAGATATTAAATTTAACATTCAGCTTTATTTAGGAAAAAATACTTCTTATATTTTTCATGTCTTTAATGCTAATATTAGTTATAGAGGTTAATGATATTGAATGTACATAATCTATTGAAATTGTATGTATTGAGTCTTTTTTCTATTTTCTTATTATAAAATAACTTCTGAAATGAGAATTCTAAATGAAATATATTAACCTATTCACATCCTCTATATTTTTTTTCTTCAAGGATATAATATGGCTATGATATCAGGAAAAATAAACCTTCAGCATCCTTTTAGAAAAAAGAATATCCTGAATTATCTTGTTGTGTAACTTCAGTCAGTTAAAGAAAAAAATAGTTGGTCTGCAATTTTATGCATTGTGCTATGTAAGGAGTAAATGACATTGGATGATTTTTAAATACTAGAAGGAAGGAAAATAAAATATAATCTGCAGTTGTTGATATTAATTTCTCAATAAAACACATTGAATGCTTGAAAAAACTTAAATATTTACCAGAAACTGTCAGTGTACTCAGGCACAGATTAGACTAGATGACATGAGATTTCTTACAATTGTGAGATTCTTTTTGTAATTTCCAATGTGTACTATTAGAAAGTCATAAAACTGCTTTTTTCCTTACATCTGAAAAAGTATTGCTTTATCCAAATGTAGCATTTTCTTGACACTGCTAAGGAATACAGGATACTGAAGATGGCTGCTCACTGGTTTGGAGCAGAAACCCTCCCCCCCCAGCTCCTCATCACAACCCTAGTTTGTCCTGACCATAGGACTGGCAGGGACCAACTTTGCTTACCAGGCTAGCCTCTCCCTTCCTAACAAATGACAGGAGAAAAATAAATCAAGAAGACACCTGTAAAGTAAGAGCAGGCAGGAGCCAGGCAACAGAAGTCGCAGAGAAAAAAATTGCTATGAAGATAAAGCACCAGGACTCCAGGACAAAGAACAAGAAAGTGTCCTTCAGGTTCTACAGGGAGGCTCCTGGATTTTATATCTTCCCACTCCACTTTTTGTTCCCTAAACAGGCACATGTATTTCAGGGAGCTGTCCCATGGGGTAGGATGCTTAATTTGTTTCTTTAAAAATTTACCTTTTCAGTGTTGGGAGCTTCATGTATAAATCCAAACATGATCATAAGGTTTCCTTAATGAAGATCACCAAGAAGGGCTTAGAATTCAAACAAAACCTAGGAGACCTTCGAAAACCTGTGGACATGTACAAATTCCTTTTCACCTTCTCTGTGGCAAACACGAGGAACAGCGAAGTGAAGGCTATCAGGAGTAAGTTGAAAGCATAGTCCTTGGCAAGATTTTGTGGCTGTGGCTTGTCCTTTGTTCCCAGAGAGGATCATGGCATCAGGAAGATGACATCCTGACTTGCAATTGAATTGGATTTGAGTGAGGGTGGGCTGTGCAAGATCACCAGTCTCACTTTCTACTCCAGAGTCATCTGGGTCCAGAGGCCAGTTACAGATCAGGATGACTGGAGGTGGCCCAGGGTGCAGTGGGTAACCTTGGCCCTTTTAAGTTAAGGTCTTTCCAGGTTCTCATGTTGAATGAGGCAACACCCATTCAGTGAATAGACTTCTTTAAAAAATGAGTCAAGGGATGGCCCTTTAAAAAAAAAAAAGAAAAGCAAGGAGAAGTTTACAATAGTGGCTTTGGCTAAGGTTCTGCTTATGAGTATAAGGATACCCTGCCCGAGGTGAGCAAGAAGGTGAGGGGTGAGCTCAGTCTCCGGTACAACAACAGAATGAAGAAGGAATTGAATGAGTGGTTTACTAATTACATAGAAATGGATTAAACCTGGACTGTTAACAAATAAATGATATTCACCATCATCCTAAATGAGGGAGCCCTGAACCAGTTCCCTCACTTGATGGAGCCTCACCTGAGACAGCTCAATCTGCCCACTGCCCTCAGAAATGTGTGGTGACCCTGATCTCTGACTATCAGGAGCGTAAAGAAGGTGATGTGCTGACCCTTGAGCAGACCTGGGTCCTGAAACTGTTTGGATTTGAGAAGGTAGTATTCAGGGTTAACATCAAATATCTGTGTCAGACTCAGTAAGAGACACAGAGAATGATGTAAATGGTGACAGCAGCTCCCCAAAGGAATCAGAAGAAGCAGAGGATAATGATTGACTGGATACAGCCTGGCCCAGGAGCCCTCTCTGAAAGGTAGACTTTGTTCCAGTCTAGTCTCTCTGAATTGTTGCCTCCCTTCTGTAAGGGAAGAGAGACTTATTTAGCAGTCCTCCTAGGAGAGAGACATGTGCAGGACATGCATGACTGTATTTTTAAGTAGAATAAGATGACATCAGTTGGGAAAAATACCTTTCCTCATTGTTTTATTTTGTTTCCTAAAACTGGCACTTCTAATGTACACTGTTAACCACTGACAGTTGCTAATCTGTGGGTCCTTCTTCAAATGCAAGGCAGAGGTGGTCCTTTGGGAGAAAGCTTCCTGTGACATGGAGAAAGAGAGAGACTTAAACTCTGTAAAGTATTATAGAGGTTCTACAATATCAGAATTGTAGAAGAGACTTAAGTTATTTTGTTTGTTTTTAATCAACTTTGCAGAATAGGAAAAGTGAATGACTATACTGGCTTCTAGTAGGCAATGAGTCAGGAGTGGTGTGAGGGCTTTGACTGGTAGCTGGGATGGTATTCATATATGCTGCTGCCATTTTTCTTCTTCTTGTTTTGGCTAGTGTGACATGCATGGGGAAAGTTATGATCAAGGAGAGAAGTTGCTGGTCCACACATGGGTAGAGATGAGTGAGTAGTACCCCACCACCTTCAGCAGGCAGTATAGCATACCACCACAAATAGTAGAAGTATATGGTTTTCTCTAGTAGTAGAATAAGGTAAGCAAAACATGATTCCTTAATTGATGCTACCTCTTAGCTTTAAAAAAAAAAATCTATCACTGAAGTGATTTTAACATCTATCTGAATATATTAGTATGTTAGTACATGTTAGGATATACATATAAATACTTCTACATATGTTTAATATATTTTTATGTATAATATATAATGTTGTATAATATATCCTGCATTACTATATATTTATATTCTATTACATATTTATATATGTATTTATAATGATACATATTTATATTTATATATACAAAATACTATATAATAAAATAATATACATATAACATTTTAATCTTTCATTTCTCTAAAATTAACAACAATCATTGTGTGCCTATTATGTGCAAAGCATTATGTCAAGGTGCTGGGGATACAAAGGGGAAAAATGACAGACAGATAAGTTTGCAATCTAATGGGAGTGATAGTGATCAAACAATCTAGATCCAAGAGGGAAGTGTCAGTCCTAAATCTTTCTCCTTTTTCAAGGAATTCAGTCCCTAGGTCATTAAATTTCTCTCTTCATCAACATCTGCCATTATATTAGAGAACTTAATCATACTTACTGATGTCTGTTCAAATACCCTAACTTCATTTCTCAATCTCCAAAACTCAAATCTCCTATTCCTGTTGTCACTTTAGTTACACACAAGAGTGGTTACAACTTGTATTTTCTCATCACCTTATCATGTTTGATCATTTTTTTAAAAGAATTTGGAGTTAAGTAACTTGCCCAAGGTTACACGGCCAGTTTTTTTGCTTGGGTGTTAAGTGTCTGAGGCCTGAACCGATCGCGGGTCCTCCCGACTCCGGGGCCAGTGCTCTTACTCACTGTGCCACCCAGATGCCCCCATGTTTGATCATTTTCATGACTAAAACTTCCTATAACACCCTTTACTACTTCTCTACCTTTACCCAGTAGCTTTTTTATATTGGTGATGCCTCAACTCCCACTGCCATCCAAGTAGTGAGCTCTGCCTCTGTCCAGAAGTACTTCTGCCAACTATACTCATTTCTAACCTGTTTTCTAACTCCTGACTCTCTGAGGGTCTAATTTTTCAGCTTTCCTTTCAACTATTTTTCAATTCCCTCATGTATTTGCCTTCTTCTATTAGGATATATGCTTCTTTAGGGCATAGGTTATCTTTATTTTTGCTTATAGTTGTATTCCCATTCTTTAGCACAGTGCTCGACATAGTAAACTCTCAATAAATATTGTATCTATCTATCTATCTATCTATCTATCTATCTATCTATCTATCTATCTATCTATCTATCTATCTATCTATCTATCTATCCTAGTTTTACATCTTTCTTACTATTCCTCATACATGTGTAACTCCAGGCATTAGCAGCTTTCCTGAAGAATGCTACTGTGAACAGCTTTTAAGGTTCTGATTGCCCAGTATAGTGAACACTCTATTTATTCCATAACAAATCAAAGCAAATCATTCACACAAAATCAAGGTACAGCATTCACAATATCACAACTTATCACAGAAAATCACAATATAGTATTCACAACAGCTTATCATTAAAATGGCCACATAGTTTTCTCCAAAGTGGTCACAATGTTTAGAACAAAGAACAATCATCTGAAAGTATAATAGTCAAAGTCTTCCATTCATGGGACACACTAAATTAACTCAGTCACTTATTCAGCAATCAATTGTTAAGTATCATTAATCAGCAAGTAAAATCATTAGAAAATACACAAACTGCAAAAGAGTCAACCTTACTCTCATTGAATTTGGCTTAGGGAGGGAATGACATACACGGTAAATATCCTACAGGAGAGTAGGGGGGAAGGAAATGGGGGGGGTATGATGGAGGGGAGGGCAGGTTTGGAGAGAGAGGGAATTTAGAAGCACACACTTTTGAAAAGGGACAGGGTCAATGTAGAGAATAGAACAAATGAGGGGTGGGATAGGATAGAGGGAAATATAGTCAGTCTTTCACAATATATCTGCTATGGAAATGTTTTGCGTAGCTATAGGGGTACTAACTATATTGAATTGCCTATTTTCCCAGTAAGGGTGGGTGATGAGGGAGGAAGGGAAAGAATCTGGAATTTAAAGTTTTAAAATAAAATGTTTAAAAAACAAATAAAAAAGAGAAAATATACAAACTTCCGCCCCTAGGTCACTATTAAACTACAATTTCATCATTACTCAGTACCCATGGAGAGGTCTTTTTATCATGACTTGGGGACAGTTCTCAGATTCCCTGGATCCCCTTCCATGGTCCCAGATTCTACCCGGATTCACCAGATGTCACCTGGGTTCAATGTCAGGCAGCTCCCAGTTCCTTGTTCAGTTCTCTAGGTAGGTCCTGTTCCACATTGAAGTTCTCAGGGTCCAATCCATCTCAAATACTTCACAATTTCTGCTCCCAGGAATTCAAGGCTCAACCAAGCCACAAACAGACAAAGTCCCTGCATCCTGGTCATGCTTCCTCAGTCTTCTGCCGCTAGTTAAAAAAATCAGAATCACCTTATCCAGCCTGGGGGTGGGGTGGGTTGGGGTGGGGTAGGGGGGGCTCCTGGGCTTCTGTTCAGAAGAAGCTCCACCACCACAACTTGTCAGGAAATTCTGGCTCAGTTCTCAATTCTCTCTTCTGTAGCTGCTCTGCCTCCAGATTCTTGTCCCAAGAAATTCTGACTGTGCTTCTCTGAGGCTTTTCTTATATACACACAGCATTAGCTTCCTGTTACATCAGGAACAGGGAATCATACCTTCTGTTTCTTTCACAGAGGTTTGATTAGTTACTAAGTGCTAAGTACCAGCTTACTTGCCAATACAAAAAAGGGTCTTCAAATTACCATTACAACATGGTACCCATGTTCCTTCTTTATGCTTTTGCACTGGCTATTCCTATTCCTGGCATATTCTTCCTCCTCATCTCTACTCATTAAAATGCCTTGTTTCCCTCATTTCAAGTACCACCTTTAGTGGAAGTCTTTCTTGATAGTCAGCTGATAGTGATCTTCCCTCATAATTATATTGCATTTTTCTTGAAAGTACTTGATATACGCTCATAGAGACATAGGTTGTTTGTGCCAGTCTCCTCCTCCTTAGCCCAGACAGAACATAGAGGGTAGGGACTATTTGTCTCTGGTCTTTATAGTTCCACACCCAAGCCCAGTTCCATGCATGCAGAAGATATTCAATAATTGCTTGCTGGTTGAATGATTGATGAGTGAATGATATACCAATTGAACTCTAATGTTGTTTCCCAAGGCCACATCCCTGTGTCTGAAACTCTCACTACTTTTATTTCTTTAAGTTCAAGGAACTTAGGAACCCAAAGTTCCAGAGAATGTTGCCCTTTTGTCTACCCTATACTCTGTACATTTTTCCATAAGTTTTTCTTTGGAAAATTCTATATTTCTATGGTTCACTGCCCTTGGACTGTTTTCCATATCTTGTATTAAGCTTTTTATGTGATCATCACAAAAGGTGAGGTATCCTTATCCTAGCTTCCTTAAGAGGAAAAGAGGATGATCATTTGGTGTGCAGTAAAGAAAAGGCAGCTCATTTGTCTTAGTTCATAGCCCAGTGAGACAGACTGCTGGCAGAAGGGAGGCCTGGGCCCCAACTCCCTATCTATGATCAGCCACCCCCAGATGCCCAGGGATCAGCTGTCATTATGTGAACAGAATTATGCCAGGGTGAGAAGCTCACTGTGAATAAATGCCTCCTACAACTTATAAACCATCTGTTATTTGGGAATGACAGTGATATTGCCCCATCTGGGAAATGAATGAAGTCATGCTAGGTGTGACATCCTCTCCTAGGTCTTTTCACTTCTATCTGAGCTTGAAATCTCAGTTTAAGCCTTTGGAGCTGGCAGAAGTACTTCAGTGAGCTTTGAAATAAATCATCCTCCATTAAACACTGGGATTTGGTCAGGAGCTGAGGGGGAAATGATTGGTCTGTGTCCTGGAGGACTAGATAGGTCCTGAGAGGCAACAGGAAAAAATACAGTCATTCTGTTAGCATGAGGGAGGGCCAGAAATTTTTAAGCAAGTGGAATGTAGTAGCATCATGTAAAAGTGAGTATTGGGCTTAGAGTCAGGAAGCCCAGGGTTCACATCCCCCCTTCACAGGATCTCTCATACATGTCTCTGTGTCACTCACAGGGTCACAGTCATAGTCCACGCCCTCATCACCTCTCAATTGCACTACTTCAAGCCCAACTGGTCACTCTACCTCAAATTTCTGCTCCCACCACTTATTTTTCCATTCAGCTGCCAAGATCAATATTATTTTTTTCTAAATGTATGCCTAACTATGTAACTCTCCTTGCTCAAAGATCTTCAGTGTTTCCCCATTACCTCCAGCATAAAATATAAAGTCACATGATTGTCATTTAAATCTTCCCAGAACTTGGCCCTCTTAACCATTCTAGTATTTTATCCTTTAGTCTCTCCCACTCCCTCTATAAT
Source organism: Petaurus breviceps papuanus (assembly GCF_028583685.1). NCBI lineage: Eukaryota > Metazoa > Chordata > Mammalia > Diprotodontia > Petauridae > Petaurus > Petaurus breviceps. The sequence continues at coordinate 17,182,450 of NW_027186457.1, read as the reverse complement.
CTAGATATACTGATTTACTTGCAGTTTCTTGAGCACAGCACTCAGCCTCTCATCTCTTTGCCTTTGCATGGCTGTCCCTTGTGACAGCAATATGTTGCTCTCTCAACTCCAATCTACTTTAAAGATCAAATGCCACCTGCTGCAGAATATTTTTTCCTACTCCCAACTGCTAAGGCCTCTTCTTTAAGACTGCCTTTTGTCCACTATGTAAATATCTTGTAAGGGCCTGATTATATATGTGTTGTCCCTCCCATTATTATATACGGTTATTGAGGGTAGAGACTGATTTTTACCTTTGTTCTGGATCTCTAGCACCTAGGACAGAACCTGACCCTGGGCCAAGTTCCTTTTGAAATATGAGGGGGTTGGGTTCAATGATCTTTAAGGTCCCTTTGAAATATTGTCCTTTGATTCTGGCCACAGCATTTAGCACCAGAGACGTCTTGTAGCAGATGGTGGGGAACCAAGTCATGGGGACAAAGTTATGATTATGACACTAAGTTTCTAGGAGAGTGCAGGACAAGGCAGGACCAGAGTCCTAGAGGAAGAGACTTAGGCACCAGCAGACATGGTAGATATCCAGTTACCAAAACTAGGTTAAAAAATTGGAGTGAAGAAAATCGTTGAATAGGTGGCCTGATATAGGCTAGAATGTTCAATGTGGAGTTAGGAGAGACTGTAGTTTAAATGTAGCCTCTTTCATTTAATAGCAGTATGACCATAGGCATACACCAAGTACAAGGTGAAAATGAAATTAATTAACAGCAAGACTGACCATCAAACCATGGATCCAAATATTCCCTCACTGCCCCTCCCTATGGAGGGTGAGATTGCTCTTAGAGGCTGGGGGCAAGACTGAGTCTGCCAGCTGTGTTTAAGTATTCTCAACTGTGCATTGGAAATGTGAGGGGGAATGGAGCAAGGGACAGCCCAAAGGGTCATTCCTCTTTAAAGGAGAGGCTAAAGGCTCCCTCTTTTACTTTCATTACTTACTTCTGATCACCTCTTTTCTGTTACTGCAGATTATAGACCAGACCTGTTCAAGATTGGCTATGGTGACTACGTGGGTCTAGAGTTCCGTAATTTAAAAATAACCAAACCTGAGGCCAAGGTAGCCCCCTCCCTTCAGTTTTGCAGACCTGTTGTCTTCTACTGATCCACTACACCTGTTTTCCTTTGCCTGTCTTGCCAGTGTTCCCTTTCTTCTTGTGGATCTCTTAGCTTTTTAACTGTTGTGCCAAAGATGTTGTTAACCTCATTCGTGTTGCTCCTTCAAATCTCCCAATTGCTGTTTGTTTTAACTTTGAGACTGTCTTATTTTGTACTCAAGTACCAGCATCCTCTTGATTTCTTTGTTTTCTTGGCCTCTAAACTGTTGTTGCTGTGACCTTCATGTTTGATAGCACACCCCAAACTTTAGGAGTGAAAGGGACATTTTAGAAATGAGGCCACAGAGGGCCAGAGAGATTGAATGATTTTCTCAAGTCTATGAAAAGAAGTGCTTGAGTCAAGACCCAAATCCAGGTGTTCAGACTCAAAATGCACTGCTTCTTCCACTCTATCACGTGGTCTTTCTCTAACAGCCCTGCTTTTCTGGTTCTTATTCCTTTGCCCTATTTCACAACCTTCTGTGGCCTCCAACCCAAATGACAAGATGACACGATGACTTTGGAAATGAATCACATGCAAGAAAATACCCTATTTGTATTCTTCACTCACTTAAAATCTTGGCAGGTAGAATCTAGAGCTTGTAGATTTATGCTCTCATTTGGATCAAGAAGTCTCTGCTTAGGGGCAGCTAGGTGGTGCAAGGAATAGAGCACCAGCCCTGGAGTCAGGAGGACCTGAGTTCAAATCCGGCCTCAGACACTTGACACACTACCCTAGGCATGTGACTTTGGGCAAGTCACTTGACCCCAATTGCCCTCCAGAAAGGAAAAAAAAAAAGAAATCTCAGCTTCTCCTCACAGTCTATAGGAAAGGTTGGCATTCCTGGCGAAAACTTCTTACTTGCCTACCAAGTTTGATAGGATCCAGTTGAGTGAACTGAAAAGAATTGTGGTTGGGGAACCAAGTAATCAGATTAAATGACAATTCTAGAGGACAAAAGTTGGACTTCCTAGGCCAGTGGTGGTCCTCCAGGACCTTCCAACATTAAAAAATAATAATTGAATTTGTTTGCTCTTATATGGTACACTCTCTCTGTTTTGTTTCACATAAACTATTCTGGAATATGATGATACACGAGTCATAATCAAAATATGTTTACGTGGTGATGGAGGTTTTTCTTACCCAAGTCTACCTCCAAAGAAGGAATAGAGCTGACTTTTGTGAGCTCAATCTCTAGATTCCTAGACATAAGTGCAAGTGAGCTTTCATCTTTTTTAATATGCCTCTCTTTTCTGTAAATATAATTATAGCAAAATTCCATACTGAAGGTAATAGTTTGATGACAAAGGAATGCATGGGAGAAAGGGAAAGAGAGGAAAAAGGTCTATGCTTCAAGCCCTAACCTGTCAGCAGGATGCGTCCCTCAGCTGAGGAATGGGAACATTCTGAGCAATATCTTTTACTCATCAGGCACATTGCCAGCTGTGCTTTTGCAATGGATATATTTTCCAATTTAAATGAATATAAGTGAATTTAGATTTGTAGCAATTAATGCAGCATGTTTGCACCCTATCTCTGCCTCTTAAAAGCACAGCTCCCGGGCATCTCCTTCATGAGACCCTTAAAAACTCTGACTTCCTCCCTCCCACCCTCAGTCAGTGGAGCTTTACCCTTTCGAAATTACCTTTCATCCAACTGGTGTTTACTTATATTGCGTTTGTGCTATAGAATCTAAGTAGAGATCTCTTCCTTGGGGACAAGGATATTACTTTGTTTTGGAGTCTCCAGTTCCTACCTCAAGGCTTTGCATGTTGTAAGTACTTCAAAACATTTTTGGAACACAATTTTATTGAGGGAATATTGGAGATACTGTGTGGCAATGAACTGAAAACCTAGAATTCTTTATGACTCGTTTCCTAAAAGCAGGTTGCATTCTGTCCTTGGTGAGACAAATAGACAAGTGTTTAAAACACTCCTTATAATTGTAGCTGCCGTTAATAATAAGTGGTTCAATGAATGGAGTTTGGGCATGGAATTTGGAACACCTGAGTTCAAATTGGACCTGAGATACTCAACTAGCTATGTGATCCAGAGCAAATCAATGAACCTGTGTCTGACTCAGTTTTCTTCACTATAAAATGTGAATAATAACACCTACTTCACAGAGTATTTGTGAGAATAAAATGGAATAATATTTTTAAAGTGTTCAGCACAGTGTCTGGCTCAAATTAGCCTATGAACAAATACTTGTTCCCTTCCTTTCTATGCCTAGTACTTTATAAAACCTTTCACCTACTTAATTTCATTTGATTCTCTTAGCAACCTGGTAAGGTAGATAATTTCAATTATTAATATTCTCATTTTATAGATGGGGGAAAATGAGGGTCAAAATACAAATGCAGTGTAGTATAGTGACTACAACCCTTGATTTAGCACTCAAGAGGCCTGAGCTGATATGTGAGCTTAGAAGTTCATTAGTTGTAATACTAGATAAGTCACTTAACCTTTCTGATGTTATTTCCTCATCTGTAAAATGGGATTCATAATAAATGTAAAAGCTACTCCCTGTGATGGCTATAGGAAAACCATAAAGTTTATATATGTATATGCATATATAAATATACATATAGTTATGCATATGCAATATGTACATATATGGCACACATACACATATATGATTTAATATAATCCTATCATGATAAAATGGATGGCCAAACATGGTATCATTATTTCCTCATAATATCTGGGTACCATTACCTACCAGCTCCATTAGGGCTGCCTTTACAGGGGCCTGCCCCACAACAATCTCCAAAGAACTAGTCTAAAGAAAACAAACCATTTGAAAAAGGAGGGATGACAATTATATCAGATTTGGTGTCAGCCCTCCAGGGTGTATTAGCAATTAGTGTTTCACTGACAATGTACCATTGGTTTAATTGTCAGACTTTCTGAAAGCAGAGAGGGAAAGGATGATCTGTCATCTAAGTGTTGTCACTGGGAAAGAATCAGAGTGTTTCAAATCATCCTCAGATATTGTTAGTGCCACTGAACATATCCCATAAGAATAAAATGGGGACAAAAACTTAAACTTATAGGAGGAGAGACTAACAATGTGCTGATGTCCTCAACACTCTGCTGATTCAATAATGTAAACTGTGTGGGGATAATTGGTTCTGATGCAATAAGCTTTTGACCCTAGTCTATAATAGAAGGTACAAATAATATCCAGGAACAGCCACCTGACACCTACTCTTTCTTGGCCGAGTTTGAACAAACTTTTTGTATTCATTGTCGGAGGAGAAATATTGGTAAGTTGAACAGACTTAAAAATTAATATGATGTCTTACAGACAGCTCTGTTAAGGCATTTCATTCAAAGTTAGGTCAATGGCGAAATGAATCGAACAATGTTTCTTCAAGATTATTTAGAGCATGTTCCATCTGTCGGTGAGAAGTGTGAAAAGAGCTCATAGCCTACATTATTGAGGTGAGAGCTGAGGAGTCCACTTCCCAGTGGAGTTGTCCTCAGGGTCTAGTGTTTTTTATTAAGTGGATTCAGAAGGGAGTCACTTTACTGAGACCAAACCTTGGCCCCCAGAGGTACTGTCTTTTTTGAGGTCCTTCCAAGTTATCTTAGCAACCATGTTGTGATATGTTTGAGTTTGGAACTTCTTTATGAACTTTCTGTAGAATAGAATTGTGATGAAACGCACATGATAGAGAGTCACTGGGCTTGATCTTCCTGTTCAACTTATTTGAGGCAGAAATAGGAAGGGGAAATGAACCTTAAAGGTTATCTAGTCCAACTCTTCCATATTTTAGAGGAAGATACTGAGGCATAGAGAGGGTAAATATTCAGGGTTACAGTGATAACTGGTAAATGGTGGAAGAAGAATTTAAACCTAGGTACTTTAACTTCAAAGACTGTCCCAATTTGTTCTCTGTTGTTGTGTTGGATATATTTCTTCTTCACAAGATAGAACTCTCTCTCTCTCTCTCTCTCTCTCTCTCTCTCTCTCTCTCTCTCTCTCTCTCTCTCTCTCTCTCTCTCTCTCTCTCTCTGTCTCTCTCTCTCTCTCTCTCTCTCTCTCTCTCTCTCTCTCTCTCTCTCTCTCTGTCTCTCTCTCTCTCTCTCTCTCTCTCTGTCTCTCTCTCTCTCTCTTTCCCCCTTCCCCCTCCTCTCTCCCGTTTTTCCTGCTATTTGCTGTCTCATTGTTGAATAATAAGTATATAGATCCTGGTAATATTTTATGAGTTATACATAAAACAGAAGCGGGCAATGAATGTGAAATATTCCCCCATAGCAGTGGTTCTGTGTGCTGGGCTGTTCAGGTTATTCTACAATAATTTCCCAGATGTGAATTGTTTTCTAAAAGCTTTAAATATATTCAAGAATTGGGGGTGGGAAAGGATGAACATTTTCTTTTCCTCTTTTTTCTTGGTTGATAAATCTTTTGCTCCATTAAAAAAGAAACAACTAACCTTTCTTGAGTCTAAAACTTTCAGATTTTCAAAATCATTTTCTTTAAATACCACCATATTTCAATATATATGAAGAAATGTTCACAAATGAACATGAGCTTTTGTATATTGTATATAATCAGTTATTTTCATTTTCCCCTTTTCTTTTATTGTCAAATACGAAAACCAGATATTTAGCTCAGGGTGTTACTTTGAAAGAACATCTGTAAGCATTTAACATTTTAAAAAAAATTCATCTGTTCAATTTCAACTTAAACCCTGTTTGGTTTGCCTCTTCGAGAAATGATGCCTTTGTTACATATATTTTTTTCAGTTTTTAATTGACAATTACTTTTTTACCTACTATTAAACATTTCAGATTCTTAAATTCTTATTTGAAAAAAAAAATCATTTACTCTAATTTGCATTTACTTAGAGAAGAAGCATGAGAGAGTAAGCAGAAATCCAGCTTTCATGTCAAGCAAGGTCCGAATTCAAGACCTGCTTTGGACAACACTAACTGTTTGACCAAGAAAAGTTTTTTTAACCTATCAGTGCTCCCATGGAACTAAGTAAGACTATAAATGATAGATCTACTTGTGACGAATGTCTGTAATGAGAATTTGCTTCTTTCATGAAAACAAAGTTTAGACCATCATCCCCCTAACTTATTTTATAGAATGAATTATAAAACACAAATTTTCAAATGTTTCAAAGTCTAATTGAAAAATAGAAGGGGAAAATTCTAAGTGAAAATAGAATTATAGGAAGTATATGTGAATCTAATCTAATCTATTATGTTTACACAGAGTCAGCTGGGTGGTGCAGTGGATGGAGTGCTGGGTAAAGTCAGTAAAACCTGAATTTGATTCTCTCCTCAGACAATTATTAGTTGTAGAAACCTGGACCAATGATTTAAGCTTTGTTTTTGGAGGGGGCAAGGCAGGGTAATTGGGGTTAAGTGACTTGCCTAAGGTCACACAGCTAGTTTTGTGTTGTGTCTGAGGCTGGATTTGAACTCAGGTCCTCCTGACTACAGGGTCATTGCAACTGTGCCACCTAGCCACCCTTCATTTAAGCTTTTAATGACTCACTTTCCTTATCTGTAAAAGAAAGGGGGTAATAATAATCCCTATCTCCCATGGTTGTTATGAAGAAAATAATGAAATAATATTTGTAAAGCACTTTTCAAACTTTATAGTACTATAAAATTCTATTACAGCTATTATTTAAGGGGGAAATGAATCAGATTATCATTTTAGTTTTCATTTTTAGTTTTATATTAATATTAATTTGAAGCCTGCTACTTTGTGAAGTGGTTGTTGTCAAACAATATGGCCAGTTCATTGAAGTTACACCCTCTGCAGAAGAATTTCAATGCTTGGCAGTTTAGCTAGAGAAAAGTCTTCAGTGTCTGTTGTTTTATCCTTCCAGGTGATCTTTAGACTCTTCTTAAGACAATTTGAATAAAAGGGATTTAATTTCCTGACATGGTGCTGCTGTACAGTCCAGGTTTCACAGGCATACAACGAGGTCAGCACAATAACTCTGTAAGCCTTCGTTTTGGTGGGCAGCCTAATACCTCTCTTCCTGCTAACTTTTCTTTGGAGCCTCCCAAACACTGAGATAGCTCTGACAATGTTTGTGTCAACCTCATCTATGTGTACATCTCTTAATGTATACTTTCAAGGTAAGTCGACTTATCCACAGCATTCACAATTTCTTCATTTGCCATAACTTATGGTTCCACCTTTGGAGGTTCAGTGCTGGCTGGGAGACAACTTCTATACTTGCTTCAACAGATCAGATCACAACTTCTCATCTCTTCTATTTTTTGTACTCCCTATCCATGTTCTCCTATAGATCCTTCATGCGTAATACCTTTGCATTTTGAATGGGACTTCCTCTAGATCTCCTGACATTGTATGGACACCAACGTCCATACTCTATACACTTGCTGCCTGATTGCTCTGCTTGCTTTTGCAATGGGACACTTTTCTGATTGGAATTCATTATGCAGTATCATCCTCACTGGTAACATGTTACAGCCCATTCATGCATATCTTACCTGAAAGTGGCCTGATGATTTACTTATTTGGAGTCTTGGAGCTATGCAGCATCATTAGAAAATATATTGATGGTTAAAAGTGAGCCTTTTAAATTTTTATTAACTAAAATATCCTTCCCTAGTTAACATTTTCTTATATTAGACTGAAAGCTTCTTGAAGGCAGGGGCTATCTTACTTCTTGTATTTTTATTTGTATTCCAGAAATTAGTATAGTTTCTGTCTTACAATAAGTGCTTAACCAAAATGCTCATTCATTACTTCATTCAAGCTTTAGGTCATGAAATGCACCACATCATTTCCTAGACAGTCAAAACCACAGTTTTCATAATAGTCAATTCGGGTCCATTTCATTGTTCATTTACACTATCTGTCCACAATATATGTAATCATATGTACAGTTATATTTCCTAACTATGTGGTTCCTGATAAATCATCTGATCTCAGATTTCCTCAGTTTTATCAACTGTAAAATGGAGATAATAATAGAACTTAATTCCCATAGTTATTTAGAGAATTAAATGACATAATATTTGTAAAACTACATGGCACAGGGTCTGGCACATAGGTGTGTATATAAATGATTATCTCCCTCACTCTCTTCCCCTATTCTTTACCTCGCCCCTGAGGATATTAGAACACCAAGTGGTAGAGGGAACTGAGAGAACCACACTGATTCCAGCTTGTGACTCAATTCTGGATCTAGCTCTGTTTTTAAATTTTTTATTCATATAAATTTTAAAAAATTGAATAATAATAAAATATTATTTTAATAATATTTAATAATAAAATAAAAATAATAACATTCATTTTTATTAATTTTTAAAATTCATTTACAGCTCTAGTCCACTTTCTGTCTTGTGAGAAATCTTTATTCAGTTGTGGGGATTGTGAAAGGACTTTGTTTCATTGTTTGAACCTGGACCTGTGTGGTCAAGAAGCTGAACTACCACTACTTGCTGCTTAAAGACTCTTAAATGAGGACCTAGATTGTGACCAGAATCAGATCTAAAGATTGATGTTGGGGAGGGGTTCTTACAATTAAACATCTCAAAGCAACCCATAATGTCTTGTCTTTGAAAACTGGACCCATGCTTATCAATAAGTTATTACTGTTTCCATGTTCCTTTGATGGTTTACATATAGTTGGAGGGAGCAGGATTCTTCTTTTTTGTGATTTCAACGAACTGCACCTATTCACTCTTCCCCTCCCAACTTGAAAATTCCCTAAACTTTCTTCTAATTAGAAATCAGATTGCCTGACTTGTATCCTAGTTAATTGTTTTGTTTTATTTGACTTATCTGAATAATTGTTTTTGCATTAAAATCTGTTTTCCATTGTATTTGGGGTCGTGTCAAAGATGAGGAGGCCTGGTTCTGACTTACTGAGTAATTGGTATGTATTGGTTGATAAACCGATATACTCAGAAGCTTAAATCTTTCTTTTCTCAATCATTTCATCTTCCTCCTATCACACTCTAACCTGTTGACAAGGTGGCTCTATGCCTTCTTCAATTTAACTGCATATCATGAACATGACAAAAAGTATTTTTTCAGTCCACTTGGAATTTCTTGCCTGGATAGCCAGATCAAACATTTACATGCAATTATATATTTAATTTAGTAGGATCTGCAATTTTATCAACTAAATGTGAAAGCACAGGTGAACTGTAATTAAGAACATCTGAAGGACCAATCATCTAAAAGGAATCTCTCTTCAATTTGAACTCTATTTTGGAAAGCATCCCTTTTTTATGGCTTACTTGATAAAAGTCATTAGGTTCTGAAACAAAAGTTATTTTTGTTAAATCTTTCAAGCATTCATATCATTTTAAAATTGCATAGTAAAAGAGCTGGAAGAGAGCTTTTAAAATGGCATTTCACCCAATCATATACACATACATAGATAGATACACATGTATATACATATACATACACAAGGGTATCTTGCATTCTGTCTTTCAGTTACTTCTGAAGATTGACTAGCCTATAGAATTTGCAAAAACAAGCCTCTTCCCCTCTACTTTCATTAAGAATACCCTTATCACTGGTATAGATTGTTTTTATAAATTGACAAAATATTAATATTCTTTTAGTTGATTTTGGGGGGAGTAAGGTGCATAATGATAAGATGTCTTACTTTTTTCCTCCCAAGTATTTGATAGTCTATCTTCTTTTAGGTGTCTTGAAAATTTATCTGTGACAAAATGGCAGATTTAATATTTTGAATTCAAATCCAGTGTTTGTAGCAGTCTATCTATATACATACTGATAATTATATATATACCATTTCACTCAATCAATATTTATTAAGAGCCTACTACGTGCCAGGTGGTGTGATCATCACAAGGGATAAAAAAGGAGGCAAGCGACTTAAGCCCAGCCTCTCTGCTTGTTTGTTTTGAAGATCAGCGTTTTTTTTTTATACTTGACTGCTTCATTGTAAATTATGTAAAAGGAATAGTATTAGGGAAGAAAAATGGCAGACTTGCAGACAGATGAGACCTGGTACCTGCCCTTATGGATATTAGAATATAAGTAGGGTATAAAGGCACAAATTCCAATAGCTACAATCCATATAAGAAATCTTCATTTTAAGTGGCCCAGTAGTGGCATAGATAACAACCTCAAAGAGTTCAAAAAGCAATGATATTATTTCTGTGTGGAATTATCAGGAAGGTCTTTATAAATGAATTAGATTTTCAATGAATTTATATGGTTTTTTTGGTCATTTGGTTTAAAGATAATAATGAAATTTTTGACAAAAAATTCAGTCTCTGTTCTATTTTCACACATGACAGGAGACATCAAATTTTAAATGATTAAAATTTGAGATATGTTTTGAAATTATATAGGACACAAGGGAAGATAAATGACTCATGAACCATCTCCCAATATTATCTTCTCAAGGTGCCATATTGCTCATAACATCCACCTCATAAAACTATGGTGACTCCTCATTACCTGTGTAATTAAACATAAATTACTTATCTGCTACTTAAGGTCTTCTGGTATCTTTCTTTAAGAGAATTGGTCCAGCTCTTAAGGGCTCAAGCCCTGCCTCTGATGCTTTACTACATGTATGATCTTACATAAGTTGCTTGATGTTCTAGGACCTTAGTTTTCTTATCTGTTCATTGAGGGCATTAGAAAAGATGGCCTCTGTCCCTTTCAGATCCAGACTGTCCTCTTTGATCTCTCATGAAAGGTCCATCACAAAGTAAACCTCATGAGTTTACCTGAGCTCAGCTTGCTGTCTTTAACCCCCATGTGTGAGTTACATCTTATGCTTAGAATATACTACCTCTTCACTGTTCCTTCCATAATCCTTAGCCTTGAAAGACCAATGCCAGATGCCATCTTGTCCCTACTTTTCCAGGTAAGTGTTCTCCTTCCTAAATGATCCTATGATACTTTGTCTTGATCTCTTTTTGGCTTCTTACTGAACCCTAGTCTGAATAATACTTAACTGTATTGCACACATATTGCATAATTGCTGTTTGCCCAATAGGATGTAAAGACCTTGAGGGAAAGGATGGTGCCAGATGTGTAACTTTGTCCTGTCATCTCCAGTCATCCTGATCTATAACTTGCCACTAGACCCAGATGACTCTGGAGGAGAAAGTGAGGTTGTTGACTTTCCACACCTCTCCCTCATTTAAATGACTTGCAAGTCATGATATCACCTTCTTGATATCATGGTCCCCTTTGAGAAGCACAAACAAAAAAATGTCCCTTGCTCATCGTGAAAAAAAAGGTTTAATTTAATTAATATTATAATAAATATACTGAAACATGTTCTGTTTAAATCTTATTTAATACATCCTAGATGATGAAATAAATGACCTACCAGAAGTAATAAATGTCATGAATATAAAATATACATTTGGTAGACATGAAGTCTTAGTTCAGGAAAAGTATATGCACATACATGTGCACATGTATCTTTTAAGCATACAACCTTCATGTGCATGCATATGTGTATACGTACATACATGTGCAGATGCATATATGTACGCACATACATTAGTGTGCTTTCAAATTGACCAAATTTAATAATAATATCATCTGTGATCTTTATCAGGCCATCAGCTTCATTTCATCCACTTGAAAGTACAACTCTCAAACAATGATGACCCCATTTATGCCTGTAATAGCAAGAACTCAACACCATCTTCTGTCTTTAGCTCTAGTACCATAAAATGCCACAAGATGGCAATGTTGCTCCATGAAAGTGTTTACTTATGATTTTTTTTTTTTCTCTTAATGACCTGTGTTTTGTGTGTCTGCCTTGCCTCAGTTTCTCATTTTGTTAATCTTTTGGTCTCCTCATCTCTTCATTTCTTTTTCTCTCCATTTTTCCTTTCCCTTTCTTGCTGCCTCCTTTCCCATATAGTCCTTTATCATAGAAAAGAATTAAAAAAATTTTTTTTCTGTTATTCAGCATCATTAAGGAAGGATATGCCATGAATGTAAATTTGCTAGATAACTAAAACATTTTGGGTATGTTCTAATTTAAAAAAAAAGCAATTTTAATGGATGTATTCCTAGATATATTCCACATTATATTCGTATACATCATATATTGAATATAATTTAACTTACTTCTTGCAGCTCATGATCCCTGTTGTGAATATCCATTGTCATACCTTGCTGCAGCACAATGACACTCTGTATGACTATGGAGAGTTGCTTAAGGCTATTTGTCCCTACACTAAATGTCCCCATATTTCAGTACTTCAAAAATTAATTCTTGAGATACACACATGTAAATGTATATATTTATGCGTGTACACAAACACACATGCATATATTTTTCCTTCTCTCTCACTGTCAGGCTACAATCATTACCTGATCAAATAGATGACCTTTTATTGTTTGTTGTTGTTTCATCATGTCAATTGTGTCTTACTCTAAACACCTGCATTTGGGCTTTTCTTGGCAAAGATGCTGGAGTGGTTTGCCATTTTCTTCTGAAGCTTATTTTACAGATGAGGGACTGAGACAGTCGGGGCTGAATGACTTTCCCAGTGATAGAGTCAACATATGAACTCCCATCTTCTGGATTCTAGACCTGGAACTTTCTCTACTGTTCCACCTAGAAGCCAATAGATCACCTATTCATTGTAAATATTTGAAGTGGATGATTTTATTTAAATTCCCTTTATGTATATGAAACCTGAGTGGCTAAAAAATCTTTTTGAAAGCATATGTACAGGTTAAGGTCCAGATTATGACACAAAGTAGGACAGGTAGGCCTTAGGTTCATCCAGTACATAGACATAGAGGAGGCATTTTGAATGTAACATGTATTAGTACCTGAATTGGCAAGATGGAATAGAGTTGACTGAATTGCATCTTAGAATTTGGGCTATGGTTTCAACCCTCTGAAACTATTCTCTGGCACTCAAACCAATCTTTTTTAGATAGATGTTCTCCCCACATCTAAAATACATACATGCTGAATATATTTACAAAATAGATAACTCCATAATGTGTGAAGATTGTCGTGTTTCCATTAATGACCTAGGAGGTATATAGAGAGCATGGGATCTCTGGGACTCCGAAGCCTGAAGTATTTCCACATCACTACTCCCCATCCTTTAACTCTCACCATCATCACCATCATCATCATCATCAATCATCCACCAACCACCATCACCTATCTATCACCCACCCATTCATCATCATCCATCTTCATTCGGTGACTGTTCATGGAATGAACTCTGTATTACACAAGAAAAGGATTTATCTCCAAAAAGAAAAAGAAATGAAAATAAATTCAAAATCAGAAATGACCATGGAGCATGCTCATCCAACTTTAGAGAGTAGCATATATTTACATGTCACAGAGGTGATTGACACATATGGGACCCTAAACAAATTGGTACTCAATGAAGAAATAAGTGGCAGGAGAACAATAGAAGCAATGGTGTAAATTAGAATGGTATTAAAGGACAGCTAAACTCAAATGCAATCACATATCTTTGTCCACAAGAAGTTATAGAATCCACATTTCCTTCTTCTGGAAAGATAAGTGAGTAGATAACTATGAGTAAGAAATATCATCTATACTGTGAAATAGAATTGTGGTGTCAGTTTTGCTCAACAGTTTTGCTTTATGTTATGAGGAAGGATTTTTTTTGAGGGGGAAGAGGGAAATATTTCCAGAAAGGATAATTATATAAAAATAAGGAGGCATAAATAAAACTTAAAAATGACCTAAATGATTTCCAAGTCCCTTCTAGTTTTAAAAATCTAATTATGAAATCTGGAGTTATATAAGAAAAAAATTGAGGGCAGGCTGGCAGAAGCTTGGAAACTACATAGTTTCAAATACAATAATTGCTAGCATTATATATAACACTTTATAGTTGACAATGCATTTTTACAAATATCGCATTTTATTTGTCATTTTATTATCTCCATTTTATAGATAAGGAAATTGAGGAAAGTGGAGCATAACTGAGTAACCTAGGGTCACAGCTATTAAGTATCTACCATGGGATTTGAACTTGGGACTTCCTGGCTCCAAGTCCAGCACTCTTTTCACTACATTTTGTCTAGCAGCCTACCTGTGAGACTCCTGAAAAATTTTGCCATTTGGATTTTTATACTTAAACTTTTTACTGCTAAACTCGTAAACTTTAATGATCTCTTTTAAGGAAAACACATCTTTAGTTTTTGTTTTTGAGGCAAATTTAATGTTCCATTCTAAGGAAACTGATGTTAGTTTCAAGATTTCCTGGCTACCAATTTCCATGTAACACTTTTTAAGAAGCAAAACACATGAAATCAGAGTTATTTCCCTTAAACTTTCAAGGTAATTTCACCTAAAAAACTGGTAAACTCTCTAAGCAAACAGATTAAAATAAACCGATAAGAATTAGGTATGGGTAGGGGAAGTCAACAGGGTATAGTGGAGACAACATTGAATTTCAAATCAGAAGACTTGACTCACTTCCCATCCCTGTAATTCCTTAACAATCTGACCATGGTCATGTCATTTAAATTCAGTTTCCCAATCCAAAAAATGGGGATAGTAATGTTCGTACTGTATACCTGAATCATTATTAGTATGGTGGAATGAAGATTGGATTTGGAGTCAGATGACCTGGATTCAAAATTTGACTCTGCTACTTACAGTATGGGAAAGTCTCTTATAGTCTCTGGGACTTACATTTCTTATTTGTCAAACATAGGATTAGAATAAATAATCTCTAAGGTCTTTACTAGTTATGTCCATGATTCTACAGTGCATACAACAATAACACTTAAAAGGAAAAGGATAGTTTGTGTAGGAAAGTGAGAAATAACAAATGGGTGAGGCTAGTGCAGTTCTGGTACTGCTACAGTGGAAAATGAGTAAAAGGAAGGCTTCTCATGGGCTGTATTGCTTCAGTACCCTTATCACAGCTAGCGTTTACATTGCACTTTGCTATTTGCATAAAACTGTGCAAATATCATCTCATCCTGTTTTCATAGCAATCCTTAAAGTAGTTGCTATAATTATCCCCATTTTATAGATAAGGAAAAGGAGGCAGGCAGAGGTTAAGTGACTTGCCCAAGGTCACATAGCTAGTAAGTGTCCGAGGCAGGGTTGGAAATGAGTTCTTCTTGATGCCAGGCCTAGTATTTGACATTGTGCCACCTGACAGGAGATCTATGTGAGAATACATGGACAAACATGGCATATGATGAGAAGGTATGGGTGATTGGAAATCTTCATAGAGATATTGAAACATAGTTTATTTTAAAAAATAATAGAACATACAAAAAATAAAACTGGAGTAAAGATCATAGAGTTACAGAGACTTGAAAATCACCTATTAGGGGTGGGGAACCTGCGGCCTCAAGGTCACATGCGGTCTTCTCAGTCCTCAAGTATGGCCCTTTGACTGAATCCACTGAACTTTGAAGGCAGACAAAGGGCCGCACTTGAGGACCTAGAGGGCCACATGTGTCTTTGAGGCCCCAAGTTCCCTACCCCTGGAGTCTAACCCTGTCATTTTACCAATGAATATGAGATGTATGGGAAGTGGAAAGAGGAGAGCATTCTATAGAAAGGCAGAATTTTTGATATTTATAGAGAGCTGAATGTAGAGAAGGGAGAAAATGTGAATGAAAAGGAAATGTTTTGTTTTGACTTTTGTGTGGGATTTAGTGAATAGCTCCAGGAAGTTTATTCCCCTTTACTATTAAATTTATCCCTGGGTTTGCCATTCTTTTCTTGGGTACTCACACAAATCTAAATGGAAAAGAGAAGGCCTGCATGAGAGAGAGCCCCAGTGACTGCCTACAGTAACATGTTCATCTCCACCACTGTCTAATTTTGTGTTTCTATAGCACCTTCTCTGGGCTATTTCTCCAATCCACATGTGCACTGGTAAGGACCAGAGTTTCTAATATTTTTACTCACAAGCTTCCATCTGATCCACTCCCACCACCCCACATAGAGAAAGGACAGAAGCAATAAAAATACCCTCCAACTGGCAACTAATTTTATCTTCTGCATGCTGTTCTAGAGGGGAGTAGGTGCAAATGTGATATTCATGTGATGAATATATGGGGCTGAGGGTACATGGCTGACTCCTAGCTTTGTGGATACTTCTCTCCCATCCCCCTTCAGAATCACTATCAATTCTACTTTGAGCCATGGCATATCAGTGAATGCATTGCTCTTTTGCTCATTTGGGCTTATTCCTTTCAACCTGTGTTATCTTGACTTATGGCTTAGTGAAGTGACATAGTGGGTATTTTATAAATGCCATTGAAAGACTGACTAATGGTTCAATACGCTGCTGGAATGGGTCAAGCAAGTCACTTGGAGTCTATGCCGATTCTTCCCTGGATTTAGATACTGCTGCCACCAGCTTCCCCTGTCCCTAATTGCTGGGGGGCTCTCTTGTGGCTTTCCCAAACTCTCAAAGCCCAGTAACTGTGTCTCCAGCTCATCATTAAACTAAGATTGGGAAAGAATAAATACCAAACAGACCAAAAATCCCAAATCAAACCACACAAAAACAGTAATACCATGCCTTTGAAGAGATGGCAGCTGGGGAGGGGATCAGGATACGGCTTATTGTTGCTCCCCAACCTCCTTTCCCCTACCCCCCAGAATTTTACCACAGACTTTCTCACTGGAAAGCCCACTAGGGAAAAGAGAGAACAATATTGTCTACTAACAGTGTTACCATATACACTGAGTTCCAGATGAATGTCTCCTGTATCTGAAGTCCTTCTGGCTCATCAGCCAACCAGAAGACTTTTTTCTCCACAATATGAGCCCTTTTGTTATTTAGGGACAGAAGTCTTATCAAGTTTCCACATGTTGGGTTGAAAGCAAGCAGGGAATTTTGAACACACTCTAGAGGAAAGGCCCCTCTATTATTCATGCCCAAAAGTAAGCCCATGCCAAGCTTCCATTCAATTGCCTGCCATGATAGCTGGACAGTCACTGAGGTGGATGGATGAATATGGAGGAAATGTTTCACTTATAATCTAGTGACAGCTAGGAAATTAAATAAAAGATTCTATTAAAATTATATCTAAGATACCCATTAATAGGCTCTGAGTGAGGACTTGAGGGATTTTTTTTCTGAACAAGGATGATGGACATAAAACACATTTTAGATTTTTAGATATCTTAGTTTTCAATATCTTTGTAACTTATGGATAAGAGATACTTTGGATATTGTTTTATTTGTAATTCTTTTTAAAGTTTTCTATTCTTAATTTTAAACCCAAGTGAGTAAAACACTGTAAATATCTCAGAAAAAAATATTTTTTTTAAACTTTTACATGATGTTCATGGAGGGGGTGATTATGCCAAGGGTAATGGAGAGGCACATGATGAAAGTTGGCAGACTTGCTACATATTACAAATGAAAAGTGCATGGAAGCCATGTAAAGCATGATGTTGGAAATACATGTGACAAGAAAAAAAGGAGAGTTCATAAAATAGAGTAAGTGATAGCTATTGGATAGCCAGGGTGTACCATTGCTATCTTTAAAGAGGTCAAGATAAGAAATATCAGTGAGGCACTGCTCAGGCCACCTTTTGTTGAATGTACAGGAGGACCTGGATGAAGGTTACCTCGGCTGAGTGGGCATGGAGAGATTGTGAAAGTGTCATTGTGGAGAATTCCCATCTTGATGAAATGATAGAGCCATAACTACTAAGGTGAGGGAAGAATGGATAAGCCAGAGCTCTTTGCCAAAATAAAGCTTCATTCTGTGCAGATGGGACTCCTTGTTCATACATTAGCTAATCCCTTAGTATTTGTTAAAACCCTGGAATATCTGTTGCCATAAGGTTTAAATGACCTAGCCCAATAAGGTACCATGAAGACCATTTTGAGGATAGAGATTTTAAAAAATGTCTTTTCTGCCCTAGTAACTAGCACAGTGCCAATGCCTAATAAAGCTTGAAATAAGTGTCCAAATCAACATGACAACTTGCCTACACTAACAATAAAAAGAACAAAAAAAGAGAGATGGATTACTTATCTTTAGCATAAGTGCTCCTGGGGCCAATGTAAAAATGATTCGAATGTACCTAATTATAGCAGCTTTATCTGCAGTGGCATTAATGCATGTCTTCCTTGGCACAGGCTTAGAATTTTCAAGTTGTGAAATACTTAGAAAAACCTGAAGATGCTCACATGGCCTTATTATTCTGTCACCTAGAAGCTTTCTGTCCTTGGACTAGAGATTAGCATATTTCATATCTTATCCATCCAATGGAGCTCCCTCCCAGCTGCTTAAAAGCTTTGGTTTTATTTCAGTATTCAGCACAATTTGGCATATTTGTTGGTTTTCTAGGTTGAGAAAGGTTGTCAGTGTAACCGAAGGAAGTTGGTAACTCATCAAAATGCAAAACTGAGTGCACTTCCCCACCCCCACCCCACATCCTTTTTCTAGGGTTTTGCTCATGCCTATTAAATACAGGATCAATTACTCTTTCCAATTCTAGGGACTTCATGCTTCAAAGCTGCTCTGAAGCTGCCTCAGTGTCTATGCTAAGTAAGCAATAGGAACAGATGTTTTATGTAGCTCTCCATCAGATGTCACATTATTTCCATAATAGCCATTGTACCATGAGGTAAGAAGTACACTAAAATTTGATTTTTTAATTTGAAAGGAAAGAAATTTTGACAGTAAATATACTGTACAAGTCACAAAGGCAGAATGAGAAATGGCATCATCCTTTAATAAGGCTTGTACAGTGTCCATCATTCCTGGCATACTACAGATTAATGCGGAGGGTAATTATAATGAAGTCTTGGCTTTGTTCTTTCACTCATAAAAGAATTTAGATAATTCAGCATTGCGTAACCAGAAAAAAGAGAGTACTGGTTCTGTAGCTAGAATGAGGGGGAACTGGTAACTACACAAGATGAAGAGATTTAGAAGAAAGTCCTCAGAAGATCCCCTGCATAGCGTCTCTTGGAAGACATGAACGAGTGATCGAAAATGAGAATAAATGGAAGAATGAATAAGAAATTATTCAGCATTATATATAAATCTCAGTGGCAAGTTCTAGGGATACAAATAGAAAAGCAGATAGTCACTGTTCTCAAGGAAATCATATTCCATTGCGAGATAAAACACATTTAGAAGATTTTGGTTGTAAGTCAAATGGAAAGGACCCATTGCCCTTATAGGGTACCACAACAGAAGAATGGTAAAATATCAGCTTTTACACCATTTTCACTGATAAAATCCTATCAGTTTTTTTCATTTTGAATCACTTGGAAGTGCTTAGGATTTTATAGGCAAGAATGCAGAAATATTTGCTAGGCCAGATCTCCATAAGGGCTCCTTCTCAAAGTGGCAGTTGTGAAAACAGAGGAGGGGGCTAGGTTGGTGATATAGGGCGTGCCTCAACTCCCAATGGTGCTTTGGCTTTTCTATTTGCTGGTGGCAGATAGTCAGCAGTTGGCATTGGGGTTGTTTAGAAAGATGAGTTCCTTCTCCACACTGATTTCTCCCTCAGTGATAGTTGCAGATCTTGAACTAGAAGCAAAACCCATATTCTGTAGGGCACTGCTATTACCAAAACATTTGATTGAGGGTCCAGGACTTTCTCCATTGGAGGTTTATGGGAGGTGGTGTTTGAGATGGTGGTGATGGTAACTTGACTTTGCTGGAACATGCTGTTTCCTGACTCAGTCAGAGGGCCTTGATGCTTCAGCTTGGTTGGCTTTATCTGCGCTGGAAATGGCATTTGGATAGCAGCAAGTGAGGGTAGAAGCCATTTCTACAAAAGTTGTTTGAGGAATTCAGGGTAAGGGCCTGGATTGGCAGCAGGAGAGGTAATGAAGAACAGTACTTCTTAAACTGTGGGTTGTGACCCTACGTGGCCGTGAAAAATTTGGCAACAACAAAAAGTTTCTGAATTCACAATAACCAAAAAATTAATTAAAAATCAAATATATGATGAATCCATCCATGGTGTTTCTGCAAATGCTTGCCCATGTTGTATTGCTCAACTTCACAGCAGCCTTGGTTCTGAACACTTTGCCTTGTGCATGCCCTGAGACAACGCGATGCCAATGAACATTGTCGAAACTCGAACTGTGGTCACCAGTAGAAAAAAGTTTAAGAAGTTCTAGTTTAGAACATAGGGCATTGGTATTTCCAAGACTTTTCATTTCAGGGTCCTGGGTTATCTCCATCAGTGTCCAAGGGGAGAAGATGGTGTCAGTGGTTTGAATTGGTTGGCAGAAGCTTCCTGTCTTAACCTCAAGGTGGTTAACTATGAAGTAGGTGGTGGTGCCTAGGAGGAGCATTTGCTAGGAGTTAAGAAGGGCTTAGTTTTATTCCAGGCTCTGTCACTTATTAGTTGTATGATCTTGAGCAAGTCATTTTATTCTGTTTATCTCAGTTTCTTCAATTGGAAAATGTGGATAATGTTAGTAGCATTGATGTGAGTTATCAAATGGGATAATATTTTAAAAAGTGTTTAGCAATATACTTGGCACATAGTAAATACCCATTTTCTTCCCTTCCCTCATCTTTACTTTTCAGCTAAACTGACTTAATAGTAAGAGGGTTGTGATCTTCCTTGTTGGAAGGAATGCTAACAATGATATTACAGAGATATCAGAGTATGAGTTGTGAGTAAGGAGCCAAAAGTAGATAGATTAGGCAGTTGTATATGACAAACTTTTCTTAGGGAGGCAATATGAATGACATGCAAATAATCAGAATGCAGATGGATTGTACAATCTACTCTCACCTTGATCCTAGAGTTGAGAACATAATGAAGAAAAATATCTCCAGGATAAAAATAAAATAAAATAGCAAATAAATAAATGAACAGATAATTAAAAGAGAAAAATCTCACTAAAAAGAATTTCCATTATGACCTAAATAAAATTATATTCTAATTTCATGGAAGCATTTCGCAAGTCACTTACCTCTGTTTAAGGTACTCTCAGGTAACCAATTTCCTGGTACTAATTTCCAGCTTCACTGCTCAATTCATACTGTGATGCCTCATGAGAGTGGGGAGATGATCCTGGGCTTACAAAGGCAATCCTGGCAAAAGTCAGTTGCTGGTAACCCCCCCCCCAAAAAAAAAAAAAAACAAAAACAAAAACTGAGAGGGTTTGTTTATGGGTTCAGTTTTATTCCTGTCATCTCAAAAATAGTTTAAATTAGCTTAAAGACTAATCAGCAACTTGGCTGCAGTGTAATACATGTCTTCACTGTAGCAACTCTTGAAGCTCATTGCTTGAGTTTTAGAGTAATTTTCATCTGTGTGTCTGTGGTGATAAGTGTATGGAGGGAAATACTGTCAATCAACCAATCAATGAATATTAAGTATGTGCTTTCCACATATCAGACTTTGTGCTAGTCCGCAGGGACACAGATTCAAAGAATAAATAATCTTTCTTTTTACATTCTAAAAGGGGAGACAGCAAGTGCTGTCATACTGGTAAAATCACAGAACCTTGAATCATTAAAGTCATTTGAAAAATCATGTGATATATTGGATCCCAAATATTCTCCCTATATTTATTTTTAGAATGCTTTAATCTCTAGATTTCTATTTATTACTTCATGGAAATGTATCTTACCTGAAACCCAAGTTTTCCAATAATATCTCATATCAGGCAATCTGTAGGATACTTTGCATTAATTTGGAAATTTGTGTTAGGTAAATAATAGACAGCATTAAGTAGCCTGATTCCAATCAGCATATATGTATGTATTTATTTATTCACTCATTCATTCATTCATTCATTCATTCATTTATTTTAAAACAATTCGGGTTAAGTAACTTGCTCAAGGTTACATGGCCAGGTGTTTCTGGGTGGGTGCTAAGTGTCTGAGCCCAGATTCGATTCCCCAGGTCATCCCGACACTGGGGCCGGTGTTCTTATTCACTATGCTACCTGGCCGCCCCTCCAATCAGCATTTATTAAGCACCTAGTATTTACTTTGATAGACCTTGGTTATTCAAGAAAAAGCAAAATCAAATAAAAATTAAAAATGCAAAAATAGTTCCTCCCCTCCAGAAACTGACCTTTCTCTGGGTCATTATACCATGCAAACTGATTAAATATAACTGTGACTTCGAAAAGGAAAGGACAAGTTTAGGAAAGACTATATTAATAGTTATCATAAATCCCAATCTCCTCAGTTAATGTCCCTCATTCTAAAGGCATATTTCATAGAGATTTTCTCCTTTTTAATTTATCACAATGCTATTCCATACCTTCAATACACTCAGTGCCAGCATATTGTTTTAAAAAATATATTTTTTTCTTCTAAATAAAACAATTAGCAAATCAGTTAGCCAAGAAATTTCTAGGGGGCACAGTTTTGCCTCAATAGATCTAACTTATTTTTCAGCACTTAAGAACCAAACGATGTGTAAATCACTGGTTAGAAAAACAATATTGCCAAACTGAGAGACTTAGTTCTTTTGTAGCCTGACAGTCTAATTTGTTTCAATGCAACACAATGATTTCTCATAAAATTCACATAACTGAAAAACTATATTTGTGTAGCATTCACCTTCTGATCAATATTGAATTACCTTGAATGAAGTCAGGGATGGAACACAATATAAGCCTTGCATTACATTCTGATCAGGGTAAAGATTTCTTGTTTGCAAGTGCATCCGTACATATCTTGAAGGTCAAAACTGGCTTCAGCCACTTAAAATATAGTCTTTCTAGATAGATGAGCTGTCCTTCATTTCAAAGTTGCCAGTTGTTATCTCTATGTGCAGAAGTAACCGAAAGATCAAAATGGGATCAAGCAGTTCTTTTTGTCACCGGCCTGCATAAAAATTGACCTTGCTTAATGGCTTGTAGCCATTATACAAATTCAATACCATTATTAGAGTGTCTTTGGCTAAAAATATATATTTCTATTCATTCCTGGTAGCTACCCCCCAAAAAATAATGTATCTGGGATCCTTCAGATTTCTTCTTGTTAAATGACCATGAGCAACAGTGTTTTGGACCTGGAGTCAGGAAGATCTTAGGGCAAGTTCTTACTCAGCTATGTGTGACCCTGGGCAAGTCAACTACTTTACCTCAGTTGCCTTTTCCTTTTCTGTGAAATTGTGAGGTTTAACTTGGTAGTTTCTACTCTCTTCCAACTCCAAATTTATGATTCTATAATGCTACTCATAGCATTTTTTTGAGTTAATGAGGATTAATTTTCTCTCCTTTCTACTTCATTCCAAAACAAACAAAACAAAATTCATATAATAAACAGTCAAAGCAAAATAAATTATCTTATTAGCCATGTCCAAAAATATTTGTCATTCTGCATATTTTATCTATCACCATTCTATTCAAGAGATCAGTCACATTCTTTTTTTTGTTTTACTTTTTGGAGGGCAATTGGGGGTTAAGTGACTTGCCCAAGGTCACACAGCTAGTTTTTGTGTGTTAAGTGTATGAGGCCAGATTGGAACTCAGGTCCTCCTGACTCTAGGGCCGGTTCTCTATTCACTGCACCACCTAGCCGCCCCCAATCAGTCACATTCTTCATCATCAGTTCTCTGGAATCATGATTGATCATTGTGCTGATCAAATGTTTTAATTCTTTCAATTTATTATTTTTTGCAATTTTTTATATTGTAAACTATTTTCCCTGGTTCTGCTCAATTCATTCTTAACCCATTCATAAAGTCTTCCCAAGTTTCTCTCATATTTTCTCCCTCATCATTTTTAATTATGGGAGCAAGGGGGAAAAGATCACCTTCTATACCTCTGAATTCTGAATATAGGACCAAATAGGTCCCAGAAAGAATCACAGAAGACAAAACTGGATAATTTTGATGATATAATGTTTTTACAAATTTCTTGGACAGACAAAACCAATGTAAGCGAACATCATAAGGGTTAACTGGGGGAAAGATATTGCAGTAAAATTCTCTAACAAAGGTTTTTTTTAGGGGGGATGGCAATTTGGGTTAAGTGACTTGCCCAAGGTCACATGGCTAGTTTTTGTGTTAAGTGTTTGAAACTGGATTTGAACTTGGGTCCTCTGGACTCCAGGGCTGGTGCTCTATTCACTGCACCCCCTAACTGCCCCTCTAATATAGGTTTTATTTCCAAGATATTGTATCAGCAATACAATATTCACAATGCCTATGGAAATTACAGATATGCTGATGTAATTATCCATCACAAAATATACCAGGCTTGCTATATGGGGGAATAAGCTAGATAATTTATTAAAATACCAAAAGACTGAGTCCCAAAACCAGAAAGTGAAAGCCATCAGAGTAGTTATGAAATTGGCACAGGTAGATAAAGTAGAAAGCACCCACATTCTCAAGCCTTTAAAACAGAACAGGCTACCTCAAGCAAAGGTCCTCCTCTCCCCACTCACATCAACCACCTAGCGTCCAGGAAGCATGCTCCCAGCAGCTCTGGCCCCTGGCAGTCCTTAGCAGGAGTCCTTAGCAGAAATTCTGGCTGACTCAAAAAGGGGTTCGCGCTGCCACTGCCTCTGCTGCTGCTGCTGCCGCCGTCACTGCCACTGCTAGCCACCGCAGGAACTCTAGCTTGGCTTCTGCTTCCTCTTGCTTTGCCCTTTCCTGCTATGTCAGCAAATCCAATGGGGCACGGAAAATCTTTAAATCCCATAACCCTTACAGATATGTAAGTGACTGATTCAAAGATGTAAGAATAAGAGCTGTTCCCCAATTGATTAATGATCACAGGTTATGATCTTGCAGTTGTCAAAGGAAGAAATACAAACTATATAGCTACAGAAAAAAAAATTACATGGTATTTTAATTAGAGTTTTTTTTCCAGATGGGTGGAAACATATTCTGATGCCAGATTTTATTAACACCTTTTTATATTCAGGAAACTGAGTTAGGTACTAGAGAAACAAAGAGAAAAGTGAAAAAGTCATTAATCTCAAGGGGCTTATCTGATACATCTCCTTCATTCCAATTATCACAGGTATAGTTTTGAGGCTACAACTGGAATTACTTAGGATAGTTCCCTTCTCGATCCCCCTCCTTTTATTTCCTTTCTTCATGTCTTAATGTTGACCTCTAAGGTAGGAATAAACTCCCCATTCCATTTCTGCCCTTTGAAACATTTCTTATTTCAAAGTTTGGCTTAGGTATCTCTTCTGGGTTTCTTTTTTCTGATTGTCCCAGTTAAAAGTTACCTATCCCTCTTAAAACTGTTAAATAAGCATTTTGTTTGGGTCTATCCTATGGACTCATAACATTTTCACAGTGGCAGTTACTTATGCTCATGCCTTATCTAATTTATTAGATTAGAAGTTTCTTGAGAGTAGATGCTATATCTTATTCAATCTTTATATGCCCAAGTGTCTTGAACATTGTTGATACTCAAGAAAATAGTTAAGTTGAATTATAGTCTAGTAGGCAGGATAGCATGTAAGAAAACAAACAAAACAAAATAAAACCTATAATACTGAAGATGGATTCAAGACAACAGAATAGCAGGAAAAGGTATAGCCCAGTTTTTTCAATACAACTTCTGTACAAACACCCAGAAAAAAGTATCAGATCATGTCTTGATAGGGAAATCCAAGGAGGAAAATTTACATTGTGTCATTTTTTTTCCAGCCTAGGCTGGCAATAGGGAAGCAGATAGACCTTAAAGTCTAAGGACACTGACAATGGGGCCTGACCAGGTGTATACCAACATTACTGAAAGCCATGATACTTCAAACAAGAACCGAGACATAATGTCAGGAAAAAAAATATGAACATAACTAATTGAATTAATTATAAGTACAACAAAATAATATGATTATATCAATAAATGCAAAAGAGAAAACCCTGATAAGTTAGTACCCCTTCCTGTTAGAAAAGTAGGAAGCATAGGAATAAACACATCTTTCTTTAATATGATAAGAGGTCTCTATCAGAAATTAAGAGCCAGAATTGTCTATCACGGAGATAAAACAGAGCCCTTTCCAGTCAAATCAAGGGTAAAGCAATGTTGATTATCACTATTATTAGTCATTATAGTGCTAGAAATGCTACATTAACACAATAAGAAAAAAAGAAATTGAAAGAATAATTGTAGACAAAGAGAAAACAAAATTTTCACTTCTTACAGATGAAATGCAGATGTTTACTTAAAGAATCAACTAAATAACTAATTAAAACAATTTCAATAAATTTGTAGGATGAAAATAAACTCATATAAACCATCAGCTTTTTCTGAATTTTACTAACAGACTCAAGCAGGAAGAGATATAAAGAAAAATTCCATTTGATATCACTGTATAAAGTAAAATATACTTGGGAGTTACCAGTTAAGACACATAGGAATTATGTGGACACTATTATCAAATATGTTCTATACAGGGGTGGCTAGGTGGTGCAGTGAATAAAGCACCAGCCCTGGAGTCAGGAGGACCTGAGTTCAAGTCCGGCCTTAGACTCTTAACACAAAACCTAGCCATGTGACCTTGGGCAAGTTACTTAACCCCAATTGCCCTCCAAAAAAAAAAGGCAAAAAAAAATATGCTCTATACAAATAGAGACAACTAAATAACTGGAGAAGTATTCATTGCTCATGGGTGCTCAAAGCTACTGTAATAACAAGACTGTTAATTAATGCTTGCAATATTAACTTATTTGATGCCATATCAATCAAATTTCTAAAAAAAATTTTATAGACCTAGAAAAGTAATACACGGGGAGGTTAGGTGGCACAGTAAATAGAGCCCTGGCCCTGGAGTCAGAAGGATCTGAGCTCAAATCTGACCTCAGACACTTAACACTTACTAGCTGTGTGACCTTGGGTAAGTCACTTAACCCCAATTGTCCTTCCTTCCCCCCTCTGAAAAGAAAAAAAAAGGCAATAAAAAAGAAAAACAACACACTTCATCTAGAGGAATAAAATACCAAGAATATAAAGGGATTAGTGAAAAAAACAAATTGAGAAAAAAGGGGACTATAGTACCAAGTTTACTAAAACCTCCAAATTTTTTGTTGTTCTTCAGTCATATCCAACTCTTCCTGACCCAATGGACCATAGCACACCAGGTCCTTCTATCCTCCACTGTATCTTAAAGCCTGTCCAACGTCATATTTGTTGCTTCCATGAAGCCAACTATCTACTCATACTCTATCATTCTCTTCTCCTTCTGCCTTCAATCTTTCCCGTTGTCAATGTCTTTTCCAATGAGATCTTTCTTCTCATTATGTGAACGAAACATGTAAGCTTCAGTTTCAGTATTTGTCCTTCCAATGAGTAAAATGAATTAATATCTTTAAGCATTTTTGGTTTTCTTGTGTCCTAGAGATTCTCAAAAGTCTTCTCTAGAACCACAATTTGAAAGCATTGATTATGCAGCACTCACAGATTTCCTTATAGTTCAACTCTCACAGTCATGCATTGCTACTGGGAAAAACAAAAACATAGTTTTGAACCCAAAGGCTCCAGCTTCTAGGATAAGAACTCACTTTTTGACAAAAACTGCTGGGAAAACTGTAAAATAGTATGGCAGAAACTGGGCATAGATCAATATCTTACACCATATACCAAAATAAAATCTAAATATTTGCACTATCTAGATATAAAGGCTAGATATAAAGTATTCTGTAAGCAATCTGGGAGAGCAAGAAATAGTTTGCCAGTCAGATTTATGGAGAAGGGAAGATTTTATGACCAAACAAGAGGCAGAGAGCATTACAAAATGCAAAATGGATAACTTTGATTACATTAAACTGATTTTTTTTTTTGTACAAATAGGGTCAATGCAACCAAGATTAGGGGGAAAGAGGATAATTGGGAAAGAATTTTTTACAACCAGTATCTCTGATAAAGGCCTCATTTCTAAAATATACAGAGAACGGGGTCAAATTTATAAGAATACAAATCATTCCCCAATTGGTAAAGGATTAAAGGATTTGAACAGGCAGTTTTCAGAGGAAGAAATGAAAGATATCTATAGGTATATTAAAAAATGTTCTAAATCACTATTTATTAGATAAATGCAAATCAAAACAACTTTGAGGTGCCACATTTCACGTGTCAGATTGGCTAAGATGACAAAATAGGAAAATGATAAATGCTGGAGAGGATGTGGAAAAACTGGCACACTAATACATTGTTGGTGTAGTTGTGAACTGGAGAACAATCTGGAACTATGCCCAAAGGGCTATGAAAAACTGCATACCCTTTGTCCCTCTAATGTTTTTTCTACAATTGAGTAACAACTACAAAGAAAAGTCTCATAAGAAATATACATAGTTAAGGGAAACAGATTTCACATGATTCATGTATAAAAATGATTGTCATTCTGCAAATGCAATATAACAGTTTGTGAGGCGGTAGGTAACAAGCTTCATCACTGGTCTCTTCAAATCATGATTGGTCATTTTCAATTTCACCAGAATTGCATTAATTTGCACTTAAAAAAATCATTACTTATTTGGATCTGACTTTCCTTAAATGTCCAATATTAGCCCCAACTCGAGGCTCTGTAACTCATTGTTTAGTTTTTGATGGCTTAGAAAGGGTGTAAATATAAAATATTTTCTGTTCTGATCAGGAACTCTTAGCGTTTCCCCTCCAAGACTGATATCTTTGTGATGGTAAATTGAGTCATGTTTTGTCTTAGCTGTCACCTAGCCCTTGGTAGAGAAGAAAGACAGATGACAACAGTAATCTGGAACATTTTTTTTCATATGTATTTCTATATAGTTGTCAGCTTTCCAAAGCTACTGATTAATATCCTTTAAGTATTTTATCTATTTGGAAGTAGCAGTTGGGGGAGTGGGAGGGGTGGAGCCAAGATGGCAGAGTAAAAGCAGGAACTTACTTGAGTTCATTTCCAATTACCTCAAATACATGTTACAAAATTACTCTAAAAAAATTTTATAGCTACAGAACTCACAAAATAACAGAATGAAAGGGTCTATTGCACTGGCCTGGGAGCAGAGCTCAGTCCTGTGTGGGCTGTGCCTCTGGCACAGACCAGCCAGAGCAGACCTTAGGGGATCAAATCACTGGCACCTGTGGCAGTTTCCAGACTTCTCAAACCATAAGCTAAAAAGAAAGTAAAGGGTCAATGGGGAAACTGTTAGAACTGGGTGCAGAGAAGAGCTGATTTGTCCTGACGAAGGTGGCGGCTACAGCTGCTGCCTGCCAGGGGACCCAGCTGACTCACCAGAGGGAAATTTTGGGAACCTCTTTGCTGGTGCTGAGGCAGGATTCTCTTGCTTTGCCCTGCTTGGATATGGGTTGCAGTTTTGGGTGGCAGTCCTGGGGTGAGGAGTGCTGGCGTGGCAGAGCTTCTTGAGACTGTGGAGAGGCAGTCCCCCTCACAGTTCCAAGGCAGGTGCCTAGAAGCTCTGACAACAGCTGCACAAAACCCTAGAAATTTGGGGCACAGCACTCTCCACCCTGGAAGCAGAGTTTTACTGTGGCAAAGAGCTCAAAAGTCAAGTATTTGTCTGGAAAGATGAGCCAACACAGGAAGAGAAATCAAACTATAGAAACTTTTTTTTTGTGACAAAGAGGATCAAAACATAGAACCAGAAGAAGATAAAAAAAATTAAAACTCCTGTATCAAAAGCCTGCAGGAAAAATATGAATTGGTCATAGATCATGGAGGATTTTGAAAATCAAATAAGAGAAGTAGAGGAAAAATTGGGAAGAGAAATGAGAGTGTTGCAAGAAAATCCTGAAAAATGAGTCAACAACTTGCTGAAGGAGATGCAAAAAATTCTGAAGGAAGTAGCTCCTGGGAGATTTTCAAAGGAGAAGATGGGCTGTTTCAATCCAGAAGTAGGAAAAGAACTCAGATTGCAAAGAATTGAGTGAGGGAGAAGTAGAATTGGAAACAATGAGTGTAAACTCTTTCAAGAGAATATAGTTGTAAAGGGAAACTGAGCAGATGGTACAGTCTTTTTAGAGGAGAGCAAGTCAAGGCAAGGATAGGTACTTTAGATAGAAATGAAGTAGATAAAGGCAGAGAGATTCAGCCTGAAAGGATATTATTGACACGGTAAGAGGATCTAAGATCAAATACAAGGAAGAAGAGCTTTCTCCTTCAGAGTGTGAATGCAGTGGCATGACAATATGGGCTTATTTTGAGATGAGGCAATTCCCTTCAGCTGAACTAGTTTTCTCAATAGAATCAGAGAAAATTTAGCTACTGAAATTGAGGGAGAATAGGAATGTGTAGTCGATAGTTTAGGAAGACTAGAAAATAGTTTAGAAAAAAACAACAACAATACTATATTAAACAAAACCAATGCAGTCAAAATTAGAAGGAAAGCAGAAAAGTGGAACACACACACACACACACACACACACACATATATATATATATATATATATATATATATATATATATATTTTACATCATGTATCTCCAATACAAAAAGGCCTCATTTCTCAAATATATTGTCATCTGATTCAAATTTATAAAACATACAAGTTATTCCACAATTTACTAATGGTCAAAGGATATGAACATGGAGTTTGCAAATGAAGAAATCAAAGCTATCTATAGTCATAAGAAAAAATGCTCTGAATCACTATTAATTAGATAAATAAAAATTGGAGCAGGTACCACCTCACACCCATCAGACTGGCTAATGTGGCAAAATCAAAGGAAAATGATAAATGTTGGAGAGGATGTGGGAAAACTGGGACAGTAATGCACTGTTAGTAGAGTTGTGAAATGATCCAAACATCCCAGCAATACAGTGATCCAAGATAATCTTATAGAACTTATCATGAAAAATACTATCTGCCTCCAGAGGTAATGATGTCTGAAAGCAGACTGAAGCATACTATTCTCTCTCTCTCTCTCTCCATCTCTTTGTTTCTCTGTGTCTCTCTCTCTAACTCTCTCCTCTCTCCCTCCCTCTCTCCTTTTTCTCTCTCTTTCTGTCTCTCTCTCTTTCCTTCTCTCTCTCTCTCTCTCTCCTTCACTATCTCTGTCTCTGTCTCTCCTTCTCTCTCTCCTCT
Organism: Petaurus breviceps papuanus; assembly: GCF_028583685.1. Classification (NCBI taxonomy): domain Eukaryota; kingdom Metazoa; phylum Chordata; class Mammalia; order Diprotodontia; family Petauridae; genus Petaurus; species Petaurus breviceps. The sequence continues at coordinate 17,151,352 of NW_027186457.1, read as the reverse complement.
CTCTGTCTCTCTCTCTCCTCTCTCTTTCTGTCTTACTCTCTCTCTATCTCTCACTCCTTTTCTCTCTCTCCTTCTCTTCTCTCTCTCTGTCTCTCCCTCTCTCATTCTGTTTCTCTCTGTCTCTTCTTGCACAAAATGATTAATATGAAAAAAATTTATGTGTTTACATATGTATAATTTATAACAGATTGTTTCTCCTCTCAGGGAGGGATAGAATTTTCAGGTCAACAAAAAAAAAGACAAATGTTGAAAAATTGTTTTACATGGAATTGGGGAAAATAAAATATTATTTAAAAAAAGAAAAAATCTCTGTTTAAGAAATTAATTGCTTATCTTCCTTCACAATATTACCACTATGGAAATATGTTTTACATGATTGTACATATATAACCTATACCAAATTTCTTACTCTCTCAAGGAGGTGGGAAAGTAGAAGGAGGGAGACAATTTAGAACTCATCTTTTTAAATGAGTGTCAAAAATATCCTTATATGTAATTGGGAGGAAATAAAATATTATTAAAAAGTCAAATACTGAATGAAAAGACCATAAAGCAATAGTAAGGTCAGATACTATAATATCATGGTGGAGTCAATTGACATAGGTTTATAACTTTGTCAGGCAACATTTGGCACCTTGGGAGTAGGGTAAATACTCATCAAATGAGAGTATACATGTTTGAATAGAGAAAAGGTTAAATAAATATAATATTGGAAAATGAATAACATATATGCAACCTATGTTTTATATTATAATGCACAATGAATGATTAGCTTCTAATGAAAGTTATATCATAGAAAAAATTTGGATTAACTGAAATTCTTCAAGAGTATTTCATATTGTTTCACTCATTCGTGAAGAGAAAAATAATAGGCTGATAGTTCTTTTTTTTTCTTTTTTGGAAGGGGAAGTCAGGGCAGTTGGGGTTAAGTGACTTGCCAAAGGTCACACAGCTAGTAAGTGTTAAGTGTCTGAGGCGGGGATTGAACTCAGGTCCTCCGGACTTCAGGGCTGGTGCTCTATTCACTCCACCACCTATCCGTCCCTAGGTTGATAGTACTACAGGGTATCAAATAAAATCACTGCATTTTTGCAGATGAGAGAACAAGGCCCAAAGGCAAAGCAATTTACCAAAGGTCACAGAGAGAGAGGTATGATTTTGAGCCAAGTTCATTTATTGAGAACCTATTATATGCCAGACACTGAGCTAAGATACAAAGAAAAGGGAAAGATGGTCTCTGCCTTCAAAGAGCTCACAAAATAACTCATGAGAAACTGCTTCTTTTTCTTGTAGTTTCCCTGTCCTTTCCACCCTACCATGGTCCCTCTAATATCTCTTCTCCTTTCCAGCCCTCATTTAGTTCAGCATTATGAGAGAACAAATAATAAATATGCAAAAATTTCAAAATTAAAACCTCTGCTACGGCAATTTAAGTTAGTCAATGTAACATAATTAAACATTTTCAATGCATTATTAGACTGTAAACTCCCTTGCTGCAAGCAATTATAATTTATCTAAAGCTGGATTTTCCCCCTCCTGATATGCTTTGCTCCCAAAAGTTGCTTAAGAAACATTTGTTGACTTGAATGGTCTCCCAATGTCATCCTCTAGAACTGTTTCAAGTATTTTCCAGAGTAATTTACCTGGAATATTTTTCTTCAACCAATCAATGATCATTTATTAAGAACCTACTATGTTCCAGGAACTGTGTTAAGCAGAGGGGATAGGAAAAGAAGCCAAAGACAGTCCCTGCCCTCAAGGAGCTTACAGTCTTATGGTAGGCAGTGCTATTTTCCTACCTTCCCTACAAACCTAATTTGGTTCCTTCTATTTCCTTCTCTTGAGGTCTTTGCAATGAAGTTTTCTCTCCATACATAGATGGAGTTTTAGAAAAGGAAGATTGAAAGGTGGCTAAAGTGCAGGATTATTGTTGTCTTTATGATTCATTTCCCACCAAATGTGTAACCAAGGGAGAAAATCAGTTCCTTTTCCATGTGCACCTTTTTAGAAATTGATGAGAAGCTGTTCAAATGAGAGTTTAATAACTCTGCTCTTAAATTTTCAGGTAATATAATTATATGCAGATATTTTGCTTAATAGGAAAAGACATGAACAGTGTTTGTGAAAAGTTGTATTTCCTGTCTTTGTGTCATTTTCCAAAATAGCCTCCAGGCAGAGCTTAGAGGTGCTTTCAGACACAAAAGGAATAACAAATTCTTCCTTTGGATCATAGAAGTAGACTAAATTTTAGTGGGTTTTTTTTCCCCTTGGCTAATTTCATTCATCTACAATGGATACCAATTCCATCTTTTGTAAATCTGGGAACAGCAGGAACTTGGGGGAGGAAGGCAGTGACTTTATTTAAGAGGTAGTTTGGAAAATTGGGAGAGGGCCAGCCTTGGAGTGGTGAGATATTGGTTAATATCATATCATTTGCATAAACTATGTGATGTCTATCTTCCAGTTAACTCTCTAAGAGTAAAGGCTATTGTTTTCTGAATCTTCTGGCATAAAGGAGTTCTTCCTGTGAGAATATAGGACTTCTCTCTTTACTTTTACTTTCTACAATGGGGGTCACAGTGCCATACTATCCCAGTGTGGGTACAGCCATTGAGAGGTTAAGTCCTTGTCCACCTATCCAGTGTATGTCTAAGGGAGGGCCTATGACATCAGTCAGTGATATCAGAGTTAAAAACCTTTTAATCATTTTGAATGCTGAGAATAACATGTAAAACAATGTGAATCAGTTCAATGCAAAGTTTTATTGAAAGTAATAGGGAAGGGGTAGAGCCAAGATGGTTATATAAAAGCAGGAACTTGCTTGAGCTCTCCCCTAAACCCCTCAAAATACCTATAAAAATGACTCTAAACAAATTCTGGAGCAAAAGAAGTCACAAAATGACAAACTGAAACAAATTCCCAGTCCAAGACAATCTGAAAGGTCAACATAAAAGGTGTATTGTATCAGGCTGAGTAAGGAACTCCATCCAGAGTGGGCCATGCTGACACAGACAGGACTGGAGAAAGTCTTAGGGGACTGAATCACTGACATCTGCATCTGTTTCCAGACTTCTTAGCCCAAAAATGTCAAAGACAATTTTGAAGGTCAGTAGGAAAGGTCTATCAAGTGGGTGAGAAGAGGGCATGGTCTTGCCCCAGTCCCAGGGTAGCAACACCCACTGGCTCAAAGGTGGCTTCTTCTGGAGCTATTGACCTACAGATGGTGGGGGAATTGAATGACTGAGAAGAGGGGCATTTCTGGATTCTCTTTGCTGGCTCTGAGACAGGATTCTCTTGTTTTGCCTGTGCTTGGATCTCAGTCACAGTCCTAGGTGGTGGTGCTGGGGTGAGAAGAAGTGCTGGCTTGTTGGAGTTTGCGGTGGCAGTGGAGAGGGAATGTTCCTCAGAGTTCCAAGGCAGGAAAAATGTGCTTGTGGTTGCTCACAGACTATAGCATAGGCCAGGAGAGTAATAAATACCTCTCCATTGATCATAACTACCTTGGAAGATCTGAAAATGTACAGGCCCCTAGAAATATCTCTAAAGCAGCTGCACAAAACCCCTGAAGATTGGGGTAGTACACCTCCCACTTAACAAAGGTCAAAAGCCAAGTAATTGGGTGGGAAGATGAGTAAACAGTGGAGGAAAAAATCAGACTATAGAATCTTACTTTCTTGGTGACAAGGTACTTATTTCCTTGGTGACAAGGAAGATCAAAACATAACCAGAAAAAAACAAAATCAAAGCTCCTACATCCAAAACCTCCAAGTAAAATGTTTATTGGTCTCAGGCCATGGAAGAACTCAGAAAGGATTTTTAAAATCAAGTAAGGTAAGTAGCAGAAAAATTGGGAAGAGAAATGAGAGTGATACAAGAAAATCATGAAAAATTAGTCAGTAACTTGTTAAAGGAGACCACCAAGATGCTGAAGAAAATAATACATTTAAAAGTAGACTAATCCAAATGGCAAAAGAGGTACAAAAAGCCAATGAGGAGAAAATGCTTTAAAAAGCAGAATTGACTGAATGGAAAAGGAAGTCCAAAATCTCACTAAAAACAATAATTCCTTAAAAAATATAATGGAGGAAATGGAAACTAATTACTCTATGAGAAACCAAGAAATTATAAAACAGAACCAAAAGAATGAAAAAAAAATAGAAAACAATGTGAAATATCTCATTGAAAAAACAACTGACCTGGAAAAGAGATCTAGACAAGATAATTAATAATTATTGGACTGCCTGAAAGGCATGATTAAAAAAAAAAACAACTTCCTAGACATCATCTTTCAACAAATTATCAAAGAAAACTGCCCTGATATTCTAGAACCAGAGGGTAAAATAGAAATGAAAGAGTCTACCAATTACCTTCTGAAAGAGATCTCAAAAGGAAAACTCCTAGGAATATTGTAGTCAAATTCCAGTATTCCCACGTCAAGGAGAAAATATTGCAAGCAGCCAGAAAGAAACAATTTGAGCATTGTAGAAACACAATCAGGATAACACAAGATTTAGCATATTCTACATTAAGGTATCAGAGGACTTGGAATATTATATTTCAGAGGTCAAAGGAATGAGGATTAAAACCAAGAATCACCCAGAAAAACTGAGTATACCACTCCAGAGGAAAAAAAAAATCAATATTCAATGAAATAGAGAACTTTCAAGAATTCGTGGTGAAAAGACCAGAGCTGAATAGAAAATTTGACTTTTAAACACAGGAGTAAAGAGAAGCATGAAAAGGTAAACAGGAAAGAGAAGTCAGTAGGGACTTATTAAAGCTGAACTTTTTGCATTCCTACATGGAAATATTATATTTGTAACTCATGAGACATTTCTCAGTTTTAGGGTAGTTGGAGGGAAGTTTGTGTGTGTGTGTGTGTGTGTGTGTGTGTGTGTGTGTGTGTGTGGAGAGAGAGACAGGGACAGAGAGACAGACACACATGTGTGGAATGTAGTAAATCATCTCACATAAAAGAAGCAATAAAGTGCTTTTACACTGGAAGGGAAAAGGGGGAAGGTGAGAGGGAGTAAGTGAACCTTAATCTCATTGAAGCTGGTTTAAGGAGGGAATAACATATACACTCAATTATGTATGGAAATCTATCTTACCCCATAGAAAACCAGGGGGAAGGAGATAAGAGAGGGGAGATAATAAAAGGGACTGCAGTTTGGGAAAAGGGGTAATCAATCAGAAGCAAACCCTTTTTAGGACAGACAGCTCAAAGGAGAGAACAGAAAAAATGGGCAGGACAGGATATAGGGAAATATAGTCTTTCACAACATGACTGTTATGGAAGTGTCTTGCACGACTACACATGTATAAGCTATATCAAGCTGCTTGCCTTTTCATTGAAGGTGGATGGGGAGGGAGGAAGGGAGAGAACATGGAGCTCAAAGTTTAAAAATGAATGTTAAAAATTATTTTTACATGCAACCGGGAAATAAGATATTTCTTGGGGTATAGAAATGGGGTATAGAAATCTATCTTGCCCTACAGGAAAATAGAAGGGAAGGGTATAAGAGAAGAGGTAGGGTGATAGAAGTGAGGGCAGATTGGAGGGAGGAGTAATCAAAGTGTATGCTGCCTTGGTGTGAGGGGTGGGAAGAGATGGGTATTAAAATTAGAATTCAAAATCTTGTGGATGTGAATGCTGAAAACTAAAAATAAATAATATTTTTGAAAAATAAAGTCATAAGTGAGAAGGAGGAAGGAGAGAGAGAAAATGGAACCCTACATACCATTCATGCATACTCACTAACGTGGAGTATAGCTCATATAAGGGCAGTTCTGTTTTGAGGAACACTGAGACAAAGATCCATTCAGCAGGAAGGAAGTGCTCCAAGATGCCCTTCTCAGTGTGCAGTTCTTATACTTTAATTTTGGGTGTACCCCTCTCCCTCAGCTGAACAATTTGCATAGTAAAAGTCAGAGCAAAATATTATTTTAGGAATTTGCATGCTAGGGAGAAAAACAAGCTGGTGGTAGATTACTTGGGGGACACAGCTACACTAACTTCAGGAAAATATTGCTGTAAATATTTTTCATGGGCATGCCCTTTAAGTTTACAGCCTTCCTTATGGAGACCATTATGAAGTTCTCAAGACCATCAGGCTAAATCTTCTAACAGTGGTTTCCATGCATAGACTCTATAAGATATAATTCCCTTTAATGGAATACTATCAATATAGTTTCAAAAGCATGAGACCGAATCTTTTAATAGCTATATTAGTTTCTCATCAGCATCTACACTTGACGTTCTCTATGCCCCTAATAGTTTTTTTTTATCGATGTAATGCTGATTTATGAATCTTAAATGTAAGACTTCAATTCCTCTCTATAAATATCTTCTTATTAAATTCTGCTTTATCTTCTTCTGTGTCGAGACCATGTTTGAGCCTGACTGTTGACCAAGCTATTAGCTCTTACTCCTAGATTGGTGATACCTACAAAGTTTAGAAGCATTCCATGTATATGTCAGCAAATGTTTAACATCTGCCTCCCCAAGTGGAAAAAGAATTATGCATGCCCTTTTAAATTTAATCTACACCATTAACATTTTCACTATCATTTTCTTTAGTCTTCAGTCAAGAAAACAATAAATCAAGCCTTTTTTTGTGGTGTTTGCTGATTTTATAGCTGTAAATGCTCATAGTGAAAATTTATCTCCTGAGTACTTTGTTCTAGCTAATGACAACACACTCCTGAAATTATACTTTTTCTAAATCAGTTAAGGAGATTCATGACAAGGACAGATACCTGGAACATTTTACTAGGGACCTGCTTTCAAGTTCATTGAACCATTAATGAATAGTTGCTCACTGTATTATCCTGAGGAAATCATTTTCTTCATCTGAACAATGGAAATAATAATACTTTCCAGAACTGTTTGAAGGAGAAAAATGAGATATTTGTAAAACCTTTCACAAATTTTAAAGTATAATATGAATTTTAGTTATTACTACTACTACTACTACTACTACTACTACTACCACTACTACTACTACTACCACTACTACTATCTATAGGGACCCTAGGCAAGTCCCTTAATCCTTTAAGCCTGAGTTTGAAAATATGCAAAATGTGGACTTCACTGAATTGATTACCTATGTATTTTTTATCTTTAGCACATGGCAGGTGCAGCAACAGTATGCATTTAACGAATTTTTTTGATTGGATATCCTAAGAAGGGTGTCATGAAGATCAAATTATCAATGTAGATAGAGAAGCTTGCAAACATAAATACCCCTAGGTAAATACTGGCATTTTTATTATTGTTTTTCTGCTGGTCTTACCTCTGATCATGAAAGAATTCATAGACCTTAAGTTTTGTAAATCTAGGGAATTTCTCTTTCACTGTCTTGATACATGTACCAGAAAGAAAACAGATGTCTCTGTTTCTGGATAACATCAAGATAGACTCTGGAATTGCCATGTTCTATTGTTTTCCATAAATTCCTCTTTGACAGATATGGTCCCATTTTACTTTTCAAAGACACAAGTTAGTTTTAGGGAAAAAAAAAGTAAAAATCATATCATTAAGGCTTTTATTTTGGAGAGTCATCATTATAATCATGATAAATAATGTAAAGTTTTATTTTCTTTTTAGGTGCAAATATGTACATATAATATGACTTGGAAGGACACAATAACTACCCAAATAGATCAAAATAATAGCTTTCCATATCTAAAATATAGTGGAAGTATTTTTGATAATTTTTGTTTTATTTTTTTTAACATGCCCTTTTATGTCCCTAATGCCCTTAGAGTCTTAGAAGATAACTTTGTTTTCATAGAATAATAATAATTATTATTTGCACTTTTTTGTTTTTCTAACAACTTGCAAACCAATCAAGGTTTTAAATACGTCCCTGGACATTTATTTATATTCCTATTTCCAAAAAACCCAATGAATTGTGGATCAGAGCTATGTGTAAAAGAGATTCTTATCTTTGACACAAAAATAAAATGAATGGTGGCCATCTATAAAAAGACAGCAAGGGCTTGTAGGGAGGATTTCATTAGACTAGCAAACTCTATGTGGAAATACTAACACTGTACCCTTAGGTATAACACTAAGACAACTATGTTGTTTTAGGATAAGAGTAGACTACTAAGTTGCTTTTAGGCAGTTTTGTCAGTATAATTGGTTCTTAAAAGGATTCAATCATTTGACATCTTGATCAAGAGCGTTAGACCTATACCTTGATTGATGAATGGTAGTATCCTGCCTTGAAAAGAAATAACCTGACTCAATAGTCTAGTAATAGGACTGACTTGTCTAATTAAATTTATTAAATGAAAAATCTTAGACAGAATGATCCAATGTAGTAAAATCCATTCACAGTATTGTCTTGTTTTATAGAATATATATATATAGATAGATAGATAGATAGATAGATAGATAGATAGATAGATAGATAGTGATCTTAGATATGATTAATGGGACAATATGAAATTCTAGTGGTATTTAGATTATTTAATTCCTATTATGTATTGGATAATTTACCTAAAATAATCGAATTATGGAGCCAGAAGGGATAAATCATAAATCTAAATCATAAATTGAAAATTAGAAGGGGTCTTAGAGTCAAATCATTTTGCCTTACAAATGTAAAACCCAAGGTCCAGAGAATTTAAGACTTGCTGAATAACCCACAGAGAGGTATTGTTAAAGCTGAGATTCCAAGACACATCTAATTCCTGTGTTATTATCTCCAAAACCTGGATGACTTAGTACAATCATCTCATTTTACTGTTTGAAAGACAGTGTGACATGTCAGGGAAATTGCTGTGCTTAAATTTAGGAACTTGCAGATTAAATCTTCATACTCCTAGGGTCCCTATGGGCAAACCATTTAACCTTCAAGAGCCTCAGTTTTTGTATGTGAAAAATAGGCATAATAACTACTAATTACTAATTACTTACTAATTTCTAATTATTAATTACTTTATCTCACAAGGTTGTTGAGATGCCAAGTGTGATTTTTGTAAAGCATTGTATAATTATCAGAAATTAATGTTATTATTAGGGAATTAATACAAAGGGTTGGGTTCACTGGCACATATGCCTAGTTGCTGACAGAAAGAGTTAGATTTTTCTCTTTGATTCCCAGTTCTGGGCTTTCATTTCTTCTTGGATTTTAGTTTTTAATTTGATTAGCATTTCTGAGAATCTAACAATAACATATTTTTTTCTAAGCTATCTTTTCTTTCTTTTTGGAAAGGTGTATGCATGTGTGTGTATCTGTATATCTATAGACACACATATACATTCACATATATATATTTCTTCTTCCTCTTCCTCATCATCTTTCTCCTCCTCTTCCTATTCCTCTCCTCCTATCTTTCTCTCCTTATCTCCTCCCCTAGAGAGAGAAATATATATATATATATATACATATATATATATACATACATACATACATACACACACACACACACACACACACACACACACACACATATATATATATATACACACCGTGTTTCCCCGATAATAAGACACTGTCTTATTATTTTTTTTTTGGACAGAAAAACACCGAGGGCTTATTTTCAGGGGAGGGCTTATTTTAATGAACATTGACAGCAATTTTAATAAACAGGTAAATGTGAACAAAAAAATGTACCTTTATTCAATAAGCAAATCACTGGGGAAGAACAGGATGACGCGCTCACTGCTGCAGCTCTGATTGGATGCAGCTCGGAGCGCGGCGTGCGTTTCATGGGGGGGGGGCGTAATGTAGCGTGTAGCACAGGGGATCACCTTCACCACAGTAGCAATCTCAATAGGGCTTATTTTCGGGGGAGGGCTTATTTTCGAGGAATCTTACACAGTAAGGGGAGGGCTTATTTTCGGGATAGGTCTTATTATAGGGGAAACACGGTATATATGTATATATGTATATATGTATATACACACACACATATGCATGTGCATAGATGTATACACACATTCACATACACACAGACTATATACCTGCTATCCATGTTTAGCTCACTATATGAGCTCATGACCAGCCAGAAACCTTCCAAGTCATGAAATATTTGGTTATGACAAAATATGAAGCAAAGAAAAATATGAAATGATCCTCTGCTTCCCCCATTGCTTGTATATAGTCTGCAGAAAGCTGTGCCCAAGGACCAGGCCGTTAGTGTTTCATGGCATAGGAAGATATCCGTGTGTGTGTGCATACGCGCATGTGTGCTACTGCTGCTGAAGCTAGGATTACTTAGGATTCTAAGGCATACACTTCCTCCACCTTTTGTGCCATCCTGACATAAAGTTACTATCCTGTTTTCATTGTCTTCCTTTTTATATAATGCTTCCTCTCTCATCATCCACCATACTTACAATTAATCTGTACTCCACATTTGCCAAAATCCCTCAATTTTTCAAATCCTGCTATAATCTCCTTATTTTGGGATTAAAGGGAACCAACTAAGGGGGAAAGAAAAGACAATGAAAAAGAGTATTAACCTTTTTAGAGTATGATGTATTAAAAAGAAAGACTCCAAAAAACCCACTAAGGTGGTAAAGAAAAGACAATGATGAGGAATATTAACTTTGAAAGAATATTATATATTAAAAAGATTCCCCCAAAACAAACAGACAGAAAGGCTCCTCTCTGTAGGGATATATTGGGAAATTTTAATAATGTAAAATCCAAATATATGTTTTTTTTTAATAAAAGGAAATTATCTTTAAAGCTGGAAGAGACCTGAGAGGTCAAGAGGCTAATTTTCTTATTTTACATATGAAGAAACTGAAGCTGAGAGATAAAGTGACAAGTCAGTCCCACAGCAAGTGAGGTCACATTTTCTCTGTATATGGCAGTAACTCTCACTCTGGTGGCTTTGCGGCTAGATATTAGTGTGCTTATCTATGTAATAAGGGATGTCAGGAAGCAGATTTGTGTTCTCATTAGGGCATCTCTGATTTTCAACTCTCATTTAGTTAGTTAGAAATGCCTTTTTTTTGTTTTGTTTTGCTTCGTTTTGTTCTGATGAGAAACTTGGCCCTAAGAGTTGACTTCCCTGGATAGCAACTGGCAAGCCTCCCTGTGGACGATATGTAACGGTTGTGAATTTCCTTGGACAGTCACACCGTGACGGATGCTGATTGCTACACAACTGTTGCATGTATCTGTGAGTAGAAGATGAGTCATTGCTTTCTTGTCCTGGGGGTGGAGCATTAAATACTCTATGGAACAGCAAGTCCTTATCCTCCCTATAATTTAGCCTACATAAATCACAAGCAATAGACCATGTCACTTTAAGGAATTTGGATTGACCATAAAATGTAAAAAGATCGAAATATATTTAGCAAGAAAGAGCAAAATGAAACACTTTAAGACAATGGTAACTGTAGCTAGGGGGTCAGGGTTGGGGGGAGGGATAGCATCCATAACCTCATCATTCTTCAGAACAATTGACTTTTTAATTCATTTACATTTCAATAAAACAAATACTCATTTTTTCAACTATTTGTACTTTCAGTGCATTCTGCTATGTGCCAGAATGAATGTCCAAAATGATTCAAGACATAGCTCTTGCCCCACAAAGAGCTTATAGACTAGTTAGTGAGAAGAAAAGAGTGCACATATGTAAATATTCTGCAGCATCCATTGTGATAAGGCCAGAGAGTGCTGAGAATTGAGGAAGGTAAGATCATGTTTAGCTGATTGGGGAGAGGAGACTTTGAGGAACTGCCACTTGTGATGGAACTTCTGAAAAAAGGCAAGGATTACCATAGGTAGGAATGTGGAAAGCAGTACATTCCAGGAAATCAAACCAAACCAAAACACAGAATCAGGAAATGGTATGATGAAATCAAGCTGGAAATACTGCACAGTTGCAAAGGGATAGTGTGCCATGCAGTTGGAGTTAAGTTGTAGAGAAACTTAAATATAAGGCTAAGGTATTTGTATTTTATCCTCTAGGAAAAGGTAATTATACATTAGGAGAATTGGGTTGTTAATTTTAAGGGAGTAAATGACAGTAGGGAGAGACTTCAGGCAGGGTGGTGAATGATCATGATAACAGATCAGGATAGAGTTGATTAAAACTCAAATAAAGGTGGTTTACAGTGTGATTGTAGAAGAGGGAATGAAGGAATGTGAAATATATTCTGGAAATAGCTAGGAGGATTTAACAACTAATTGGCTGTGCCTGGTGAGGGAAATAGAAGGATCACAGAAGTCATGGAAATTTCAAGGTCAAGTGACTGAGATGATTGAGGCACAAACACCAGAAATAAGAAATTGGCAAGGGTGTGTGTGTGTGAGTGTTGATATATTGGAGGAAAGATGATGAGTTCCTTTTTGGACATGTTAAGTTAAAGTTATTGTTGGAGATGTAGATATACAGCTTTCTATTGGAAATTAAAATTTGGCACTCCAGGGAGATCTCAGACCTTGATACCATGTAAATATGCACATTATCTATATATAGGTAATAATAGAAAAAATGAGGGATGGATGAAATTGTCAAAGACAACAATTATAATAAAAATGATGACTCTCATTTGATATAACTTTAAACCCTGTGCTCACAACAATCCTTTGAAATAGGGTGTATTTAATATATTTTTTGAAAGATGATGCACTCTTTATTGTTTTTTCATTTTTCAAATGTTTTATTAACTTCTGATTTACATCATTAATTTCCGCCAGATTTTGAATTGCAAATTTTCTTCCTGTTTTTCCTCTACCCACCACCCCAGAAAAGCAGTCCCACAGGATATCCCCTCCTCAAATCTGCTCTCTTCCATATATTCTCCCATACCCCCTTAGACTTTTCCATTAGGGCATGGTGGATCTCTATGCCCCAGTGCCTGTATATCTTCTTTCCCAATTACACATAAGATAGTATTAAAAATAGTATATATGTATATATAATTTTAAACATTCGATTTTAAAACTTTGAATTCCAGATTCATTCCCTTCCTCCATTGACACCCATTCTTACTGGTAAGATAAGCAGTTCAGTATAGATTGTACATGTGTAGCTAATGCAAAACATTAACATAGTAGATATATTGTAAAAGACTGACTATATTTCCTTCCCTCCTATCCTACCACACACTTTTTCTATTCTCTACTTTGATCCCATCCCTTTTCAAAAGTGAGTGCTTCTAACTTCCCTCCCCCCCAGCTTGCCCTCTTTTCCATCATCCCCCCTCTTATCCCCGTCCCCCTACTCTCCTGTAGGGAAAGATACCCTATTTAGTGTTTATGTCATTCCCTCCCCGTGCCAAATACAGTGAGAATAAGGTTGACCCATTCCTTTTTGCCTTCATATTCTTCCCCTCCATTGTAACCCTTTTCCCTTGCCTCTTCTTTATGAGATAGTTTACCCCATTCTGTCTCTCTCTATGTCCTCTCATTATATTCCTGTCTCACCCCTTAATTTCTCCTTTTAAGTATCATCCCTTCCTATTAAATTTGTTCTGTGAACTCTATCTATGTATACCTGTAAGCATATATACACACATTCACACATGTATTCATATGTGCATATACCCTCCAATATAGACATATATAATATATATATATATGTGTGTGTGTGTGTGTGTGTGTGTGTATGTATGTATTTCATTCCCTTCAACTATTTTCATACTGAGAAAAGTTTCATCAGTTACAATTATAATTTTTCCATGAAGGAATGTTAATAGTTCAACTTTGATCAGTGGGTTATGATTTCTTTTCCCTGTTTACCTTCTCAAGCTTCTCTTGCTTCTTGTATCTGGATGTCAAATTTTCTATTCAGCTCTGTTTTTTTTTTTCATTAAGAATGCTTGAAAGTCCTCTATTCCACTGAATGACCATATTTTCCCCTGAAAGATGATACTCAGTTTTGCTGGGTAGGTGATTCTTGGTTTTAATCCCAGCTCCTCTGCCCTCTATAATTTACTATTCCAGGCCATTTGATCCCTCAGTGTAGAAGCTGCCAGATCCTGTGTTATCCTGATTGTGTTTCCACAATATTCAAATTGTTTCTTCCTGGCTGCTCGTAATATTCTCTCCCTGATCTGGGAATTCCAGAACCTGGCTACAATATTCATAGGATTTTTCTTTTTGGGATCTTTTTCAGGAGGTGATCGGTGGATTCTTTCAACCTCTATTTTGCCTTCTGGTTGTAAATCATCAGGGCAAATTTTTTTTGAGAATTTCTTGGAGAATGATTTCTAGGTACTTTCCCTGTTCATGGCTTTCAGGTAGCCCAATAATTTTTAAATTATATCTCCTGGATCTGTTTAACAGCATCTTGATTTCTCTTAAAGTCACTAGCTTCCCTTTGGTGTAATCTAAAATCAAGGGAATGATTCTCCTCATCAATCTTTTGAGATTCTTTTTCCATCTGGCAAATTCAACTTTTCAAGGCATTCCTCTCCTGATTGCCTTTTTGAGCCTCTTTTGCCAATTGAGTCAGTCTGTTTTTTAAGGTGTGATTTTCCTCAGTCAGGCTGTTGATTTTCATTTCATAATTTTCTTGCATCATTCTCATTTCTCTTTCCAATTTTTCCTCCACTTCTCTTATCTGCCTCTTAAGGTCCTCTATGGCTTGTAACCAGGTTGTATTTTCCTTTGAAGCTTTTGGTGTAGGAATTCTGACTTCACTGTCTTCCTCCTGTTCCATGCTTTGCTCCTTTTTGTCCCCAAAATAGGAGTCTAATGTTGCAGTCTTCTGTTTGTTTTGCTTCCTTTGCCTGGTCATGTCACCCCTCAGTCACTTGACCCCTGGGCTTTTTGCCACAGGAGAACTCTGCTACCAGACAGGGGAGCTTCCGTCCCAAAAGCTGGGGTTTTCTCAGCTGTGGGAGGTATTATTTGGGAGCCCTTGCTGAAGCCTCCACAGTCTCTGGCAAGATGGACACACACCCCAGGACCTCCACTCAAATTTGCAATCCAGATCCAAGCAGGTTAAAGCAAGAGCGATTACCCCTCAGACTGGTAGCTTGGTCCCCCTACACTCTGCAGGCCAGGAGCTAAAGCTGCCAAGTGGCACTGGCTGTGCTGGGTGTCTTAGTGGCTTCTCTCCTCAGGGGCAAAAGCTGACACACTCCCAACTACTGGTCCCAAAGTCCACACTGCACTGACCTCTCACTTTGTCCTTCACATCTATGTGTTGATAAATCTGGAAATAGCCACAGCTGCTGGTGATCTGGAGTCCCTCAGGCCGGCAGCTGGTCAGGCCCGCCATTGGGCTGAAACCTCTGGCTCATGGAGGCCTGTGCTTGGCTCCCAGAGAGCTGCTCTGGCCACTTGCTGCCGGCCTGCCTCCTCAGTGGGAGGTTAGCTTCTCTGTGTCATTTTGTGGGTTCTGCAGCTCAAAAGTTTGTTTACAGTCCCCTTTTTACATGGATTGAGGAATGTATTTAATATTTTTTATCATGGCATGTTCTTGCAAAAAGGAAAAAAAAATAAATCTCCTATGAATCTCTCTTTTCTATTGGATCAAATCCAAAATCATATGCCTAAATCCCAGATTTTCCCATTGCTTGATCCCAACTTATCTGAAAGTTTAGTAAAACTACTGGCTTTTTATAAAGGCTACATTTTATTCTATACCCACAGATTCCATGCTCATTTCTGACTCCAGATTTAATATTTTCTATGAAATTCAATGGCTTTCCTTGTTCCTTAAAAATCTACATTTTTTTTTTGTTTTTCAGGTTGATGCTTATTTTACCCATTTACTTTTTTTCCTATCTCAGTGCTCAAGATTTTTTTTTCTTTTATGAAATCTTATACATTACCTTCTTTAGCCAGTGTTCCATAATTAGAATTCTCTTTTCCAGGGCAATATCATGAAAGCAAAGCCAAACCAAGATAGTCCCAAACCTAAATCAGTCAGCTTTCTCAGATTTCTTTTTGGAAAACTTCTGAGCTTAGAGCGATGTTTAATAACCCCAGAGACTGTCTTGTCTTTGAAGAACTGAGAATGTCTATTTTCCAGTGGTATCTGAGACTAACAACAGCCAAACTATAAACAACTGACCATATTTTAGAAATTACATGAATTTTACCATGTGATGACTGCCAACTGGTTTCCTTTGTTAGGCCTTGTTTTCACCAAATAGATTCAATTTCATTGAGTTGATTAATTTCTTTTCATCAATGCCATCTGTTGAGTGCCTCTAAATTGATACCTTTCCAAATATAAAGGATATTCAAAGCAAATGTTGTCTGTCTCATAGTGAATAGCAGGAAGGTAGAAAAAAAGCATGCATTATTCTTGACAATGATTCAAAAGTGCTATATGCATAAATTATAACTAATCTCAAAATTGATGTTCTTTTTCAATGAGAGTAAGTGTTAGAAAATAGGCAGAGTACCAGAATCAAGGATGGGAACATTCGAATCTCAGTTCTGACTCATACTGTGTAACTACCGTGAACAACTCTCAAAGATTGTCAATTGCAGACCAGGGGCTAACTTGTATTGGTAGAGGGATTTCCCTCAGAGTTCCAAGTATCAGTGGAATCACAGGTAGTCATTACACTTATCCTATAATAGTGTATAGAGAGAATTAGCATGGTGTTGTAACTAGGTGGCAGTGGCAGCTTGTTGGAACAGTGGATAGAACACTGGGCCTGGAGTCAAAAAGATCCGATTTCACATCTGGCCCTCCCACACTTACTACCCATGTTACCCTGGGAAAGTCACATAACCCTGTTTGCCTGAGTTTCCTCATCTTTAAAATGAGTTGGAGAAGAAAATGGCAAACCGCTCTAGCATCTTTGCCAATAAAACCCCAAATGAGGTCAAGAAGTGTCTGCCCCAACTAAAATGAGTAATTGAGAACTACTAACTCTTATCAATGCAATTACAGGTTCAGGCTCTGCCCCTGGATATCTCTTAGATGCATCACTGCTTTATAATGTTCACATTGGGAACTGGGGGAGGACTGTAGAATTAGGGCTTTATCTCTATTATTTTTATTTTGACAAATAGGGTTTAGAAAAAATGAATAAAGCTTTCTATATTAAAATAGCACATTTAATGACTTAGGTTAATCATTGTTGGTTTTTTTTTTACTCGCTATAGAAAGATGTTTATCACTTAAGGGGTCCAACTATAATCCTTACCATACACATGCAAGTATGTATTTATATGTGTGCACACATATGCATATAGAGACATATACACACAGGTATACACATGTCTTTGCATGCATTGTTTTGACACACTTCATATAAATGTATACATATATGCATATATGTTCATATGTGTGTATATGCTCACACACTCCACATATATGTACATATTCCAGAACATGAAATATACATTAGGGAAAGAATATAATCATATACCTTTTGATACATTAATTTTTCCATGATCACATCATTGGGGCTATTTCATTGGTAGTCTATATCTTCCCATACATTGTTCATAATAGATCAATCCTATATACTAGAAGACTTCCTCCGGGTCTTTTGATGTCATTAATATTGACACAGCATTCATAGCATCTACTTGGAATCTCTTACTCTTGTTGTTTCACTTGTCTACCTCATTTTATGATCATACAATTCCTGGAAAATACCTCTTTTCATTACTTCTTGGATGTAAGTCATTAAAATAGATTGTAGCTTGCTTCCCTCTCCTATGGCTTTTTTTCCATTGCACTTTGGGTCAGTCACAAATTTAAGTCTTCCAAGATTTTGATGTATCACAATTCTCAGCCATAAAGCATCAATACAAATGTTCAAATACTGCTATTCTGTGTTGGGAAGCATTTCAGTGCAGTTGAAAGGAGTATCCAATTTCACAAAATCAATTGAGCTATTTTTCTTTTTCAATTCTGTACCCAACTTATTGTTCAACTTTTTATGTTCTGCCCAAAATATGTTTATGTCCTCCCTCCACCCCTCCCCAACACACACCTCTCTGTCTATACTTAAATGCATGCATATGCATTTCATGCAAATATGTGCATACAACACATTACATAAACACATGCCCATGGAAACAGACATATTTGTGTGCAAACATGCATGTATATATGTGCCTAACCATGCATGTGTGCATATATAGCCAAATCCATTTATATAGGCAAAGAGTATAGTAAGGGAGTCTTGGAATAAGTGGAATTCTAGCTTTCTATATGAGTATAGCTATTCAACTTGTGTCATTGTAATAAGTATTTATTAGATAATTGCTGTGTACAGGGCACTGTGCTGGGTGTCTTAATACATTAGTCCCTGACCTCAGGGAGTTTACATTTTGGTCAGGGAAATGAAATGTAAGTAATTAAACAGATAAAAGTATGCAAAAGTAAATAGAAATTTATGGATGGATGTGGGGGTAGCTTTGCATATTACTGATATCTACAGTAGGTGAGTTAAAAGATCAAACAGTATTCAGGATATAATACAGTAACTATATGTATAACTTCACTCTGTGTTTAAAGCCCTTGGACTTATCCTCCATTTTCTATTAGTCAGGACCAGTTACCTAGGAATGATAAACAATTCTTCTTCACATTGTGAATATCCTCTCTGAGAAAACACTCACCCTCATTGACATTAAAAATACATTGAACAAACAAAAAGTCCCACAAAATTATTTACAAGCACATTTTTAAAAGAAAAGTGTATTTTCTAGTTTGCCTCATTTCAATGAGAGAGAATAAATTTACCTATGATTACCACTTTAATAAAAACATCAAAATTTGACAGAGAATCTAATACTAAATTACACACTAACTTTGCTTTCTCTGAATGAATCTAATCCCCAAAGTTGCCCTCTTCGGTGTTTGCAGGCAGCTAGGTGGCACAAAGGATAGAGTCCTGGATCTGCAGTGAGGAAGACCTGAGTTCAAATCTGGCCTTAGATACTCACTGGTTGTGTGATCTTGGGCAAATAATTGAACCTCTATTTCCTTCAGTTGCCTCAACTCTAAAATGGGGACAATAATAGAACCTACCTCTCAGGATCGTTGTGAGAAAACAAAAACGACAACAACTTAGTTTGGGTCCTGCCTTTGATACTTGCTAGCCATGTGACACTGATAAATTGCTTGCCTATTCTCAGTCCATTTCCTTATAAGAAGCGGGATAATCGTACAACCAATCTCACGTGTTGTCATGAGGATCAAGTGAGTTTAACACTTAGCAAATATTCAAACACTATATAACAGCTAGTTTTTTATTATCATTGCTATTGCTATTACTTGAGAAGACAGATCTATACTAGACTGAAGTTTTTTGGGGGCATTTTGTGATAGTAAATTTTAGGTAAAATTAGACAATTGATCAATTTAACTTTTTTTTATTGAATTGACTAGACTTGTTGGTATCATGTTAACATGTTTTCCTCTTAGTGTAAGTTTTTTTTTTATGCAATTGGTGTTAAGTAACTTGCTCAAGATTACACGGCCAGTATTTTGTGTGGGTGCCAAGTATCTGAGGCTGGAACCGATCCCAGGTGTCCCGACACTGGGGCCGGTGCTCCAACTCACTGTGCCACCTGGCTGCCCCACAAGGGTTGTTTTTAGTCTGAATTTACCAAATCAGAATTTTCCAAAGTCTTTGTCATGTGATAATGAAATAATGGAGTCTGTTTTACAGATTAGCAGATGGGTGTGGTTGAATACAGACTACAGAGATTTTTCTTATTTTGCATAAAGGGGAGATAAGAAGGGAACATGGATCATTAAGCACCTATTATGCTTCAGACATTATGTTAAATACTTTACAAATATTTCATATGATTCTCAATAATCCTTTGAGGTAGGTGCTATTATTAATTCTGTTTTTATAATTGAAGAAATTGAGGAAAAGTCAAGTGACTTGCCCAGGGTTACACAGTTAGCAAGTACATGAGGCTTTCTGATACCAGGCCCACTGCTCTATCTGCTATGTCACCTATAAGACTATATATAGTTGAATATCTACAATGTGACAAAATAACCCTAAAAATTCTGAGATCCAAGTTGCCTCCAAACCATACACATTCACTCTTCTGGAATCCAAGAGTTCAAGGAAAGGTACTGCTTGATTGTTTTTATCCCAACTATAGTTATTACTCAGATGTATGCAAAGGAGTATAGGAAATAGAATACAGTTCCCAAATGCATAGTCTTCTTAGACATCAATGTTCAGAAGGGAGATAGGGAAAGTATGCTAAGGAGGGATGGGTTCTTTGTGTTTCTCCTTTTCACAGTTTTATCACAGGTAGCAAACCCCCAGGATGCTATCCAATAGTTCTCTCTTGACTTGTTCACCACTCATGAAATGTAAGAGCAGGCTAGACTCTGAGAGACAATTTCCCTCTCTTCCTCAAAACCTCCTGACTTTTTTGCCACCTGTGTCTTGAAATTCTAATCTCTCCATCTGTCATGACAAGGAGAATATTATTTCTGTGATGAGCTCTTCTAAGAAAAGATGAGCTTGGCTATTCTCTGCCTAGTGGCAAGGTCTGGAGAGCAAGAGACCTGACATACCATCATACGCCTTTTCTTTATGGAAACATAAGCCATGTGTTTCAATAATTTTCAAGATTTTGAAAATCTGACCCCTTTTTAGGCAATGCTATTGCAGTAGCCTTGTGAGACTCCCTATGTTTTTGTCACAGGGAAAAATAAAAAAAAATCAAATAAAGATCACACTACACTTAACAGGTAAAATTTCAACAAGTCTTCTAACTGGTGGGAAAATGTAGGTTTAAAAATCCAATATGCTTACTCTGCCCCCAAAATTTACTAATCTGAGCATATTCTTTCACCAGTGATACTACTACTATACTTTATAGAGATCAAGAAAAGAGGAAAAGGACTCATAGACAAAAATAGTATCTCTTTTAACAGTAGTAAACAAAAAAAAAACGTAGAAACTGAAGGGATACTCACCTATTGCAGAAAAAAATAATTTTGATATATTACTATATTGTAATATATATCATGACATAAAAATGGACAAAAATGGACAGTTTCAGAAGTGGAAAGATGCCTTTGGTCTGATGTTTCCAAGGCTTGTCATAGTGATTGGCACATACTAGGTATTCAGTAAATGAAGCAAATAGAGCTCATAGAACAATTTACTTGACAATAACATAGAGAAAAATAACTTGAAAGTACTCTAATTAATGCCAACACCAACAACAAATTTGAAGACTAAAGATGAATCATATTACCTATTTCCTGTCAGTGATTAACTTAAAATCCAAAATGAAGCATATATCATTTGTTTTATGTACCAATGTGAGATATTGTTTGTTGGATTGTTTTTTCTAAGTTTTTTTTTCATTCAATTGACTTAGAAGGGAGTGGGGGAAGAGAGAAAATATCTTTAAAAATAAATAAAATTAATTAGACTAAAAATTAATGCCTTCTTTGAATAACTTCTAATATGTTAACAATCTTTAATAGGATTGATTACTCTTTAGAAGAGCATGTAATAATGGGGTAATCAGTAAAGTCGCCAGTCAATCAATTATTGAGCATCTGCTTTTTATGCCTTTATATTATTTCAGGTGTTGTAGGAGGGTTTGAGAGCATTATTGTATTCTTTCATCAATAAAGGGAGGATTCAATAATACTATGTCTATAACTGCAATTTACAAAGAATCAAAGGCAAACCCTTTAAGATGAGAAAGGTGATGGATTAAAGAGTAGAAAAGCTGTATCCTAGTTACTAGGTAACTTTATGAAAAATAACTTTTACACCATGAAGAAGCTTCAAAATCAATACACAAAATATTTCATTCCATTTGTTGCTAGACAACATAATTTTCTTCAAGGCTTTAGTACTTTTGGTTGTGGCAATTTGGGAGGCCAGGAGCAGTTGAATTAGCTCTTGAGTTTTGTTTGAGCTCTGAGTGAAGAGCTAAGTACTAAAAGGAAACTTGTCCAAACTCCTCAGCATAGAGGAAGAAAAGCACTGAACGATTATCCACATGGAAGCTTGTTCCTGATTCCTTCTGTAGATAAAGATGTCAGATGATGTCTGCCTCCAGATAAACAGCTAAAGAAATCTGTTGGAGCTTTTGAACACCCAGAGGTCATAGCAATAGGTAGTACAAGAGAATCACAGGTAGTTTGAGAAGTTAGTCCTAAAGAGAAGTTTCAAAAAAATGTTCCATTTTCATCATAGTATGAAAGACCATATAATCAGGAAACTTGCCTCTATTCTGCATACAAAAATATATCAAGAACAAAATCTTATCACTTTGCTAAACACGTGGATTTTCTTCCTGGCATTTAGAAACCTGAATTGCCAATTTACAAGGCATCTTTTTTCCCCATCCTATTGTTTATATATAAAATGTGGACTTTATTTTTTACATGATCAAATTCTACTATATATAATACTGTTAGTGCATACTTGATAACCCCAGTGACCATGACTCACTTTTGAGGGCTTGGATAAAAACTTATAGTTATTGTTTTATCCTTCAATATGCTATTTTCCTAGAAGATTTAATTAGCTATGAACTATTACTACAATTAATTTAATTTAAATGGCTAGTTAGAAATATTGTTCAGAGCCCCCAGTTTTGGAAAATTCCTAACATTCAAGCAGAGATATGATATTTTGCCTTAATTTACATTTGTGCTTAACTTTTCTTATCCCCTATTTGAAACAAAATTCAGATTACTAGAAATATTTGGGAAAAAGAAGTCACCAGAATATGCTACAGTGAATTAGCAGTGGGAAAAGCTGATTAAGGAAAAGGCCATGTTTTATTTTTCCCTTTTGTCAAAGCATGCATCACCTTTATTGTGAATATGCAACAAATACTTACTGAAATATTTATTTTTAATTCAATTTTATTTTTCCAATCTATGAAAGTCTACCTTCTCTCCCTTTCATCCCCCCCTCCGTCCCAACTCCACTCCACTAAGAAAGAAGGCAAGACAAAATCCCTGTTACTAGCACATATAGCCAAGCAAAACAAATTTCACACATTGTCCATGTCCCCCAAATAGTCCTAAAATATGTATTCTGAGATCATTAATTTCCTGTCAGGAAGTAAGTAGCATTTTTTTTCATCTTGACTTGTCTGAAATTACGGTTAGTCATTGTGTTGATCAGAGTTCTTAATTTTTCCAAAATTTCCTGTCTTTACAATATTGTTACCATATAAATTATTCTGATTCAGCTCACTTTACTATGTGTCACTTCATAGAAGTCTTCCCAAGGTTCTTTGAAACTATTTCTTTTGTAAATTCTGATAGTACAGTGATACTCTATTTTGCATTTCTGTAGTATAATTTGTCCAGTCATGCTCTCATTAATAGCTACTAACTTGCTTTCCAGATGGTTTTTGTTATTGTTGCTACAATAGAAAGGACTGCTACAAACATTTTTGTACATTAGTACTAGGGGTTTATTTTATATGGAATTACCCATCCCCTAATATACCATCCCTCTTAATCTCTCCTTTTCCTTTTCCCAATTATCTATTGAGTCAGATGTATTTGTGTAATTGTGTTCTCTCACAGACCAGACAACTGGCCAGGAAAGAAGAAAACACATTTCCTTTGATCATACCTTGGAAGAACTGAAAATTTCTAGGCCACAAGAAGTATCTCTGAAAATAGCTGCACAAAACCACTGAAACTGGGGACAGTGTATCCTCCACACTGGAAGCAGAGTCCTGCCTTAACAAAGAGTTAAAAGTCAAGGAATTGCCTGAGAAAATGAGGAAATAGCATAAAGAAAACTCAAACTATAGAATCTTATTTTAGTGAAAAAGAAGATCAAAACATACAACAAACAGATAAAAAAGTCAAAGTCCCTACATACAAAGCCTCCAAGAAAAATATCAATTGTTCACAGGCCATGGAATAGCTCAAAAAGGATTTTGAAAATCCAGTAAGAGTAGTAGAGTAAAAATTAGGAAGAGAAATGAGAGTGATGCAAGAAAATCATGAAAAATGAGTCAACAGCTTGCTAAAAGAGACCCACAAAAATACTGAAGAAAATAACACCTTAAAAATAGACTAACCCAAATGGCAAAAGAGGTCCAAACAGCTAGTGAGTAGAAGAATGCTTTAAAAAGCAGAATTGATTGAATGGAAAAAGAGGTCCAAAAGCTCATTGAAGAGAATAATTCCTTATAAAATGAAAGTGGAGGATGGGCAGAACCAAGAAGGCAGAGTAGAAACAGAACTTCCATGTGGCTCTGGCTTATACCTCCTCCAATACATGTAAAAAATGACTCTAAACTAACTTTAGAGCTACAGAACTCACAAAGTGACTGAGAAAAAGAAATCTCCCACTGAAGGAAGACCAGACAGCCAGAAGGAAGGGTAGAGGTAGAATGGGCTAAATCATATCACATAAAAGAGGCTTTTACATTTGATAGGAAAAGGGGGGAGGTGAGGAAATGAGTGAACCTTCTTCTCATATGATTTTGCTTTAGGAGGGAATAACATACACACTCAGTTGGGTATGAAAATCAATCTTACCTTATGGAAAATTAGTGGAGAAGGTGATTAGAGAGGAGGACATGATAGAAGGAAGGGCAGATTGGGGGAAGTAGTAGTCAGAAGTAAACACTTTTGAGGAGGGACAGGATCAAAGGAGAGAAAAGAATAAGTGGAGAGTGCGATAGGATGGAGGGAAATATAGTTAGTCTTTCACAACATTACTACCGTGTTTCCCCGATAATAAGACCTATCCCGAAAATATGCCCTCCCCTTACTGTGTAAGATTCCTCTAAAATAAGCCCTCCCCCGAAAATAAGCCCTATTGAGATTGCTACTGCAGTGAAGGTGATCCCCTGCGCTACACGCTACATTATGGTACCCTCTGTATGCACCGTCCCCCCCCTCCCCCATGAAACACACGCCGCACTCTGAGCTGCATCCAATCAGAGCTGCAGCAGTGAGTGCGTCATCCTGTTCTTCCCCAGTGATTTGCTTATTGAATAAAGGTACATTTTTTTGTTCACATTTACCTGTTTATTAAAATTGCTGTCAATGTTCATTAAAATAAGCCCTCCCTGAAAATAAGCCCTCTGGTGTTTTTCTGTCCAAAAAAATAATAAGACAGTGTCTTATTATCGGGGAAACACGGTACTATGGAAGTGTTTTGCATAACTGCACATGTATAGCCTATATCAAATTGCTTTAGTTCTCAGTGCAGGGGGTTGGAAAGGGAAGACGGGAGAGGATTTGAAACTCAACACTTTAAAAATGAATGTTAAAATTATTTTTACATGCAACAGGCAATGGGATATAGATAATATATCTTTCCCTACAGGAAAATAGAAGAGAAGAGGATAAAAGAAGAGGGAGAGGTGATAGAAGGCAGGGCAGACTGGGAGAACATGTAATCAGAATGCATACCATCTTAAGTGGGGGGGGGGAGAGATGAGAAGAAAATTTGGAACTCAATATCTTGTGGAAGTGAATGTTGAAAACTAAAAATAAATTAATAAAGAAAGCAATAAATCCTGTTTGGTTATTTGATTGAACTACTAGAACCATGGGGGAAAGGGACACACCTATTTTTTTTCCTTTTCCATCTCTGGAAATTTGACCATTTCTACTTCTTCTCCTAGGAAAGTCCATTCTCAAGACTCCAGGTCTCTAACCTTATCCAAGGAAGCTTTGTTTTTAACAACTCTGTGCTCTGGTTCTATTATTGGCTGAAAGGGAAAAGAGACTGTGTACGGGTAGTCTTCATCCCTTCTATGTGTCAGATCCACTATAGTATGATCTGGTTTTGTTTCTGAATAAGAGCAGGTGAAAGAGAAAGGCTGAGTGGGTTTGTTGGAACACATTTAGAGTTTCTGGTAAAAATAAAGTTCTTCCAAAAAGAATATCCTCCTGAATCCCAGCTACTCAACCTACTATGTATACAATTCCTGGTGCATAGCAAGTACTTAAAAGCTCATTCATTCATTCACTCATTCATCTGTGTATCTTGAGGCCAATACCTGCATTAGTTGTATCAATTTTCTTCTTAAAAAATGGTTAATGTACATGCTCATTTTCTAAAATGGGAAGTTCTTTTCTGGCTCCAGATAAAATCTTAGATCCTATAAGCTCATCAGATTAATCAAGGACTGCTCTGATCAATCACTTTCTTTCTCTTTCCACTCTTTATTTTAGTAGTAGTACTAGGTAACCCAGTGGATAGAGCACTACATTTGAGGTCAGGGAGATCTGACCTCAGACAATTTGTAGACATGTAATTCTGCACAATTCACTTAAACTCTATTTGTCTCAGTTTCCTCAGCTGTAACATGGGGATAATAATACCTACCTCTTTGTGATATTGTGAGGTTCTAATGAGATAATAATTGTAAAGCACTTAGCACAGTGTCTGGCACATAGTAAGTACTTTGTAAATGTTTGGAGTAGTTAAGTGGTATCCTGCATAGAATGCTGAGTCAGAAGTAAGGAAGACTCATCTTCCTGAATGAAAATCTGGTCTCAGATTTTTACCAGCTGTGTGACATTGAGTAAGTCTCTTTACCCTGTTTGCCTCAATTCCTCATCTGTAAAATGAACTGGAGAACTAAATGGAAAACCACTTTAGTATCTTTGCCAAGAAAACCCCAAATGAGGTCAAGTGATAGACACAATTGAAATGACTGAACAATACATGTAAATATTCACTATTAAATAATATCTACTCCAAAACACTTAATTCAAATATTTTCTTCATTTTTATGAGTTCACAGATTCTTTGACCCACATATCTATTATTAGTTTTATTGCCCAGGTCAGTGAGCTGACATCCAAGTAGTCCTTTTGGTGGTTTTGAAATAATTTTATCTCTGTCTCATTTTTCCATTTGAACATATAATAGAATTAACATATCAGTGAGTGGGAACCAACATATGATTAATTATATCACAAATTGATTTTTTTAACTTGGGGGCACCGGGTAGTTTGTGGTGGAATTGGCATGATCTCTAATTTTATTAGCATAGAAATCTTCTGGCTTGTGAAACCTCCCTACACCTGCTATGGTTTAGCAAGTGGTCTGCGATCAATGGCATAATGCAGGTGACAGGGGCACTAGAAGTTTCAGTGATTTGCCTCTGATCTTGTTATCTTTTAGAAGCAGGCTGTGGTCCCTGATTTTCTGATTCCCAGATTAGCCTCCCCTCCTTTCTGCCACGCTGTCTCTCTATCAGTCACAAATAGATTAGTGCTAAAATTTGAAAGCCTGAGCAGCATGAGCTTGAGACCATTTGTCTAGATAATGTTTCCAAGGTATGTTTTTTTTTTCTAATGTCTGAAATTGGGACATTTGGAAGATTTGAATTTTCAAAGATAGTCCATTCATTTTGTTAACAACAGTGTTTAATTCATAACCTGGCACTTTCCTGTGTTCTTACTTATAAAGTTTAAAATGAGTTGGGGTTTCTAGTTTATTTTTTAAGATTTACCTTGACATATCTGCCATTGTCTAGTAACTGGGTATCATTTTACTCATAGAGTGAAGTGATACAATGCCTGAGAGGGCAAATCATCATAGAAATGTTATTTCCCATTGATTCCATGTGATTAAGTAAAATAAAGTCATGCGATTTTTACCACTGAAAATATGTGAAGAGATTGTGATAGTAATTGATGCCTTGGAATACTGCTACCACAAAACTAACTGCTACCACAAAACTAACTGCTACCACAAAACTAACAAAATGCTACCAGACATTTTGCCTCTTGAATTGAGGCTAAATCTTCTCCTCAAATAAATGAATGCCATGGCAAATAATAGTCTAAATAATTTTTACTAAATTTATAATTTGACATTGAAAGGCACCTTGCTGCCTTTAGGGGAAATCTCTATCACATTCTCCAATCCCAAATATCCCATTTGACTTCTGTACAGATCCTTCTTCTGGTGCCCATGGAATCTGTGCTTTATTTTTTCAATGACTTCCACTTCCTAGAATTGATCAAAAGTGGCGATCTCCTGAAGATACTATATTTATGTCTCTTTAAAACTGCTTTCTTTGATTCTCAGGGATGGAGAAATATTAGGATAATATGATTGAAGATTAAAATAGTCTTAAAGGTGCTGTATTGTTCACCAATAAAGAAATGAAAATTTCCTGAGACAAAGTGACACCTAAAATCCCACAGGTAGAAAGAGGCCAAGTTGGGATTTGAATTCTGGTCCTCTGATTCATATATAGGACACTTTCTACTGTTCCATGATGGGACAGGGAGACCAAATGGAGGCATTAGTCCAGTTTTGGAGGTGATTAGAACAAGTACCAGGGTGGCAGCAGAGTCAGAGGAGACCATAGATAAAGGGAAGAGGATGGGGTCATGAGTTCTTAGCTTGTAGTTAATGAATTTTATTTTTAACATATTGAAAATTGTATTTTCATATAATTGGCCTCATTTTGTGTTGTTTGATCATTTCAGTCATGTCAAACTCTCCATGACTGTATTTTATGGTTTTCTTGCCCAAGATGCTAGTTTGTCATTTACTTCTCTACCTCATTTTATAGATGGGGCAAACATGGTTAAGTGACTTGCCCAGAGTCATATTGCTAGTAAGTGTTTGAGGCCAGATTTGCACTCTGGAAGATGAGTTTTCCTTCCTTCAGGCCCAACACTGTACTAACTAGCTACCCTGGCTTCCTTTGTAGCCCTATGAATTTTATTTTATGAATTTTCAAACATTATTCTGAAAAGGAATCAGTTTGGTGAGTTTCTGCCCATGACTGTCATTCCACAAAGAATCCAAGCCATTCACACTAATGTTCTATTTTTGATTCTCTGGACTTTTCCACCTCTTTGCTAGCAACATTGTCATCCTTGACAAACTTACTACTATACAGAATCCTCCTTCAATTAGTGAACTTTTTTTTTTCCTTTTTGGAGGAAGGAAGGTAGGGCAATTGGGGTTAAGTGACTTGCCCAAGGTCACAGGGCTAGTTTTGGGTTGTGTCTGAGGTCAAATTTGAACTCAAGTCCTCCTGACTCCAGGGCCAGTGCTCTATTCACTGTGCCACCTAGCTGCCCCTCTTTTTGAACTTCTTTTTGTTGCCTTTTGGAGGGCAATTGGGGGTAAGTAACTTGCCCAAGGTTACATGGCTAGTATTTTTGTGTGGGTGTTAAGTGTCTCAGGCCAGAACCAAACTCGGGTCCTCCCGACTCCAGGGCCGGCGCTTTACTCACTGCACCACCTAGCCGCCCCCTTATTGAACTTCTAATGCCCCCTTTTTAAGTATTATATTTTCCCATTAGTATGTAATTGCCTTGAGGTAAAAGCTTTTATTTGGGGGAGACAGAGGTTTATAGTTGTATTACCAGTCATCGATACATTAGCTAGCACATATAATATGCAAGAACTTAATTTTTTGTTTTAGCTACCTCTCAGTCATGTCTGAATGTCTCTATCTATCTATCTATCTATCTATCTATCTATCTATCTATCTATCTATCTATCTATCTATCTATCTATCTATCTATCTCTATGTGATTATCTACCCCTACCTATTTAATTGCCTCTCTATCTCTACATCTCTCTACCTATCTATGTACAGGTGTCACCAAATTGCCATTGTTACTTCTTTCTTCGAGATAGATCACAGGTTCTCTACCTGCTGGTAAACAGTCTTTGAGTAAAGTTTTATTTCATCTCCTAGGAGACAATTTAGGACCTCTCCAGACTTATTCAGATTGCCTCTGTGACAACATATCCATTTTCCATGCTAATCTATCCTCAAAGCCTTTCTGATGTGATAAAATCTTATGGGCTGCTCCCATGGTCTACCAGAGTGAAAGTTTTTCTCTATGCCAAGATGACAGGTTTAAGTGGGATGTAAGTGGAGGCATTAATTTAACTGCATGAAAATGAAAGAAATGTCTTATGACAAAATCTTAAAGGGAGATCATTGTTGTGTTGTTCTGTTCTTTTAAAATTGAAGCTTTGGTTTTCTTTAAATTAGGAAGTTACAGATTTGAATTTAAATCTTAAAATGTGTTTTGACTGAGACTCTTTCCCTGTGAAAAGTGTGACTTTGACAGTACAAAATGTGTTTATAAGAAAAATAATTTTAATGAGTACATTAATTTGGTGCAATTAACACTCGGGCAACTCTTCAATAATGTAAAAAAATAGTTATAAATGTTACTTGGTGAGTTTAGATAGTAGTTACTGAAGACAAATTGTCAAAATGTTCATTAAAATATAGAAGATAATAGTATAGATTGGAATTATAACAAAATAATTGACTTCATTTGAATAGTATTTAGGATACCATTTTTGTGTTCTTTGTAATTTTCTTCAAAATATTTTTTTAATCTACCATGAATTTGACTATAATTAAAATGTGAAATGAACAAAAGACCTTTACATTCAGTAAATCATCTAGTTTAAAAAACAAAAACAAATCAGATGTCATAAAACAGTCATTTTGGAAAGCACTGACATGTTAGCTATTCTGAAATGTTATCAGCATGAGCCATTAAACTTTCATATATAGGTCATTCATACATACATGCAAATACACACACACATATACACAAATATACATGCACAATACATTTACATCTAGGTTATAGATAAAAATATATCTCTAAACAGAGAGAGAGAGAGAGAGAGAGAGAGAGAGAGAGAGAGAGAGAGAGA
>NW_027186457.1:17114391-17120780 GCF_028583685.1 Petaurus breviceps papuanus | reverse complement strand
AGAGAGAGAGAGAGAGAGAGAGAGAGAGAGAGAGAGAGAGAGAGAGAAGGAGGGAGGGAATCTAATTCATATATAGCTGCCAGTCAGTGTAAGCCAGGCAATTTGGCAATAAGTGAAATCAAGATATATTTTAAAGATATTTTTACCCTTACCTCCCTCATTCTTTTTTCCCTTTCATTTTCTAAGAAACAAAACACCAGCCAAACATCATATAACTAGCTGGTAGAGTAGAATAATAATAATAACAACAATAATAGCATTTATAGTATCTTGTAGTATATACATTTTAAATGTTATTTCCTTTGATTCTCATAATAACTCAGTTAGATTATGCCCATTCTGCATATGAGGGTACTAAGGCTGAGAAAGTTTAAATGACTTTATGGATTTATGAAGGCATTAGATGTTTGAGGCACGATTTGAATTCAAGTTATTCTGACTCCAAATTCTAGCCCTCTCTACACTATGCCAACTAGCTGCCTAGGAGGAAGCTGTCTCCTCATATTTATTGTTTTGTATGATAAAATCATCTTTGATTGAATTCATCTGTCACAATGTATTCAGTCATTCCCCAACCAGTGGGGATTTACTGAGTCCCTCAGTTATTTTGCTATCGTGAAATGCTTTCCAATTTTGTAATATCACCACTGTAGTTTTGGGCAGGTCAACTAAACATTTAGGACCGCAGTTTCCTCAACTTTAAAATTAGACAGTTAGACCTGGTTACTTCTACAACCAATTCTATGTCTTTATCTGTGATCGATGATAAAATGGGAAGTATTAGGAATGTGAAATCATTGATATCAGGTACAAAATTTGCACCCAACTTTGCCTGGCTTTTTGACTGTGGATAAATAGATAAATCTTTTTACCTCTCACACTATCTAAACGTGAGTTGTTTATTTATTTATTATTGTTGTTGTCACTGACAGTGGCCAAAATGGGAAATGTTGTAAATTACATTTCAAATAGCTACTTAAAATAATTTTAAATTGAAAAAAGGCTTATCAAGGTCTTTTATTTTTATATCATTGTAATTTCCACTTAACCTGTGCCCAGCCCTTTCTACCATCCACATTCTTCCCCAGTTGCACAGTGAGTTTTTCCTTGCAACAACATCAAAAGCAAACAAAGAAAGATTTCATGAAAATCAACCATTGGGACCACCATAACTGACAGTGTAGGCTATATGCCTTATTCACAGACACCAAAATTTGTCCAAACAAAGGAAGGAGGTATATTTCTTATTCTCTCTGGAACCGACTGATTATTAAAATGACACAGCATTTAGTTTTATTATTTATTTGTTTTTTTAAATATGCTTTTTTAATTTCATTATAATACTAGTGTGTACTGTTTTCCAGGTACTGCTTCTTCAGTCTATGAATTCCAACAATAATTTGAATGCATCTCTAAATTCTTTGTATTTGTTGTTTCTTGTAATACCTTGCTGTCTATTGCATATACATATACCACTGTTCATTCAGTGGATCCCCTATTAATGGGCATTCATTTGTTCTCCTAGTTTTGTTTTTGCTTTTGCTGTGTTTTTTTTTTTTTTGGATACCACAAATGTTCATACTTGGTTGTACAGGGGACGTTTCTCTTTTGACCTCCTAGGAATATTAGCCTAGAACTTGGATTTCTGGTCATGTGATGTGAAGAATTGTTATATGAATGTTGCAAATCTTTTTTTTTAATTACTTGGTTTATTTATTATATTTTAACATTACAGGGTGAAATATAATTTAATAATTGATAAATATAATATAGTATAACATATTATAACCTATTTAGCTTTTTTAAATTTAATTTTGTTTATTTTTAGTTTACATCATTCATTTCCAAAAGATATTGAGTTACAAATTTTCTCCCCATTTTTCTGCTAGCCACTGTGTCAAAACGGCGATTTCACTGAATATCCCCTCCCCCAATCTGCTCTCTCCTATATCTACTCCCATCCCCCCTCCAACTTTCCAGTAGGGTACAGTGAATCTCTATGCCCCAATGCCTGTATATCTTGTTTCCCAGTTGCATGTAAAATAATAATAATAGTAATAATAATATTTTTTTAAACATTTTATTTCAAAACTTTGAGTTCCAAATTCTTTCCCTTCCTCCCTTATCACCCACCCTTACTGGGAAGATAAGCAATTCAATATAGGTTGTCCATGTGCAGCTATGCAAAACATTTCCATAGTGGACATATTGTGAAAGACTGACTATATTTCCCTCCATCCTATCCCAATCCCTACTTGTTCCATTCTCTACTTTGATCCTGTCCCTTTTCAAAAGTGTGTGTTTCCAACTTCCCTCCCTCCCAGCCTGCCTTCCCTTCCTTCATCCCCCTTTTCAACTCCTTCCCCCCTACTCTCCCACATAGGTACACCCTGTAGGGTGAGATACCCTATTTAGTGTGTATGTCATTCCCTCCCTAAGCCAAATTCAATGAGAGTAAGGTTGACTCATTCCTTTTTGCCTTCCTGTTCTTCCCCTCCGTTGTAGCAGTTTTCCCTTGCCTCTTTTATATGAGATAATTTACCCCCTTCTGTCTCTCCCCATCTCCTCTCATTATATTCCTCTCTTAATTTCACCTTTTAAGTATCATCCCTTCCTATTCAACTGGTCCTGTGCCCTCTGTCTATGTATACATGCACAGATATATACACACACTCACATATGTATTCATAAGCCCATATACCCTCCTATATAGACATATATTTGTATGTATACATATATATATATATACACATTTCTATTCCTTCAAATATTCTCATTCTGAGAAAAGTTTCATAAGTTACAATTATTGTTTTTTTTCATGTAGGAATGTAAATAGTTCAACTTTGATAAGTTCCTTATGATTTCTTTTCCCTGAATGTTGCAAAACTTGATTGTATCTTTTCACTATATATAAGGTCCAATTTATTACTAAGATGATTTAGCAATGATCCAAAGTATAGGAAATGAATTGGCAATTTTCCCATGAACTGCTCTATATATTTTTTTAAAGGTACATAGCTCTTTTACAGTGAATCTTCTCAGATATTTTACTTGCTACACCCAGCACATTTGTCTCCCTGACTCGAAAGTTCTAAATGGCACTTCTATTTTGACACACTTATCTAGATCAGTTGCACACAACCTTAACAATAATTTATCCTTGTATTTCCTATTGTGCCTTGCTCAGTAAAATGCCCTTATTAGATGCTTAATGGCTATTAAAAAACAAACCTGTTGAAAGCAATGAGTATACTAGTATTATCAGAGAACTTGAGTTACCCAATACATACTCCCTTGATGCTTTTGGGACATTCACTCCAAGACTCAATTTCCTCATCTGTAAAATGAGGGAGTTGGACCAAAAATGTCTTAAGGTTCCTTCAGGATCTAAATTCTGATATTTGGAAAGGTAAACTAGTTCAACATTATTTAAGTAGAACTCTTGTCTTTGTGGTAATATCATGATATAATTAAGAAACAGTAATTAAACACACACACATAATGGGGCAGCTAGGTGGCAGAGTAGATAGAATGTGCCAGGACTAGAGTCAGGAAAATTCATCTTCATGGGTTCAAATCCATTCTCAGAACCTTACTAGCTGTGTAACTTAGGGCAAGTCAGTTAGCCCTGTTTGCCTCAGTTTCCTCATCTATAAAATGAGCTGGAGAAGAAAATGTTGAACCACTCCAATATCCCAAGAAAACCTCAAATTTGGTCATAAAGAGTCAGATACAATTGAAAAAAATGACTGAAAATACATATATAATACAGATATATGGTATACATGATACATCTATATGTATATGTTTGTTTATCACAGTGCTTGGCACATAGTAAGTGTTTAAAGGGTGTTTATTGAGTGACTAACTGTTCAAAAAATTGAGAAAGTTCTCCCAGATAGCAGTGATGAGCTATCATTAATAATGATGGCTAAGGGCAATTTAAATTAAATCAGTGTGTGGCACTTTTCCATCCTGAATATGTGTGGACATAGGTGATCTTCAGTATCTTTTCTGTCCAATCTGCACAAACAGATCAGATAAGCAAAGATGTAGTCCCCGGAAATGGCCTTAGCTTATCTCACATTCTCTTTCTCTCTGTGTTTTTTTAAGTGGTGACTACATTTCATCCCAAACAAACAAATCAGAGATTCTGCTTTCTGTAAAATGTCTAACCTTTCCCCACATGCAGTGACACCAAACATATTCTGCTTATTATTCCTGTATTGCCTACACTGCACTTGTCTATTTTAATGATGTATGGGCTTGCCTTGGTGGCAGTTAATCTAATGATGGAATAACTCCCTCGAGGTTACAGGCACCATTTTCTGAGCTTCTTGCCTGCAGGCGGAATCACAAGGTGATTGATGCCTTGAGCAGGTTTTTTTTTCCACTTCCCTACTAAAGTGTATGTGCATTTAAAGTAATAGCAAGTTATAGCTATGATCCTAATAAGAACCTTTTCCAGGTAAGCTTGCTTTTCACCCCACTTCCAGCACTGTTCATTCTATAATTAAATTTCTTAGTGTCATTCAGTACACTCAAGAAAACAGCCAAATAACACTCTACAGAAGTGGCAGGGGCAACTGTGCTCTGATTTTGAAATTGGAATCTAAATTTCTATGTAAACCTACACAAATTCATATTATTAAATATATTTAAATGCATGTAAAGAAAATGTAAATGCCAGAATCTGAAAATCAGTAAGTTATCATTATTCATTTAGTTAAAGTCTGAGATATTATCTAAACCTTCTGATAATTACATGTATACATCATCTCATTCAGGCCAGACTGATGAGCTGAATTCTACAAAATGAAAAAGGTTAAATATAAACTCATAAACTTAGGTTAAAAAGTCATTTGAAGAAGCATTAGATGAGGGTAGATATGGTTAACAGTTTTTGTGAAAGAGACTTAAGCACTTTAGTTGCCTGAAAGCATACTGCATAATGGCATATGACTTCTTCACCATAATCTCCCTTCACTCTCTCCACCTCTAATGTGAATGGTGTACTCTGTGCACACGCTGGATTATATATGGAACACTTCTCCATTCTACGTTCCATTTTTTAAGGGGGTATTGACAAACTTTCAGGTGTCAAGGATGGATGGCCTGGCCTTAGGGAGAAAAACAGAGATGCAAGCCTCACTTAGGGTATGTCTGACCCTGGGCCAGTCATTTCCATATTGGACGCAGCTCCCTAAGAATGCAAGACATAGAATAGGCAATGTTCTGTATTGGGAGTGGGCCTTTCCTCACTGACATTTTTTCAAACCAATGAACCACAGGCCCAGTTTTTTTTTTTTTTAATATGCCAGAAATTGTCCAGCTGGGTGTTATCCAGGGAACCATTACCAGAATGGTGAGGGAATTTAAAACTATACATGTCATAGGCCTGGTTTGAATTATGCATGTATACTAATATTATTTGAAGAATATGGGGATTTTCACCTGGAAAAACAAAGAGGTGTGTGTGTGTGTGTGTGTGTGTGTGCGCACGTGTGTGTGCGTGCGTGTATGTAAAATATTTTCATAAAGTTGCCGAATTCCAATTTGCTTTGTTTTATTTGGCCCTAGAGAATCTCAACACTATCCATGAGTACAAGTTATAAGACATCATATTTGAGCTCATTGTAAAGAAATTCAAAGAAGTATCATGAATAAATGAATCAAAAAGCACTAGCTTAAGCACTCACTGTATGCCCAACTCTGTATCTTAAGAACTGGGGATGCAAATATAAAAGTCAGATGCTGCCTTCTCTCAGGCTCACTCTTTAATAAGGGAGGCAACTCACAGGAGGTTTCAAATGCAAGTCAGAGGATGAGGCCTTATGGCCCTCAGGGTGTGACAGCAAATCAAGGTGGTAATATATCTTCCTTAATATTCTTTTGACTGAAAGCCCCCAAACTATTTCTCTTGTGGAACGTGTTGACAAATGCCAATGACCTTGATGTTGAGAACTTTCTTTTCTCTATCTTTAGTAGGTGTGGCTGCTGCGGAGGCAGAATTGTGGAACCCGAAATGGGAGGTTGGTGATTTATACCTCTACAAGGGCTGCTTCTCTGAACAATGTCAAGGAATGTTGAGTTGAAAATAGGATGATTGGTCTGGAGGGCACTGCTTGTTATCCCTTGGTTTCTTGGGCTCACCTGTCCGTTATTGACACTTGAGGGTGTTTGTTTTAGGGCCAGAGGGGCCCACAAGGTTTGCTCCCCTTGAGGATAGCTATGAAGGATGGGCTAGAATGTTTCTATCATTAGGAGTGATAATAGTGATGATGATGAGGAGGAGGAGGAGGAAGAGGAGGAGGAGGAAGAGGAGGAGGAGGAGGAGGAGGAGGAGGAGGAGGAGGAGGAGGA
This sequence comes from Petaurus breviceps papuanus, assembly GCF_028583685.1. Taxonomy (NCBI): domain Eukaryota; kingdom Metazoa; phylum Chordata; class Mammalia; order Diprotodontia; family Petauridae; genus Petaurus; species Petaurus breviceps. The sequence continues at coordinate 17,114,417 of NW_027186457.1, read as the reverse complement.
GGAGGAGGAGGAGGAGGAGGAGGAGG
>NW_027186457.1:17113675-17113991 GCF_028583685.1 Petaurus breviceps papuanus | reverse complement strand
TGAGGATGATGATGATGAGGAGGGGAGGAGGAGGAGGATGATGATGATGAGGAGGAGGAGGATGAGGATGATGATGAGGAGGACGAGGAGGATGAGGAGGAGGAGGAGGAGGAGGAGGATGAGGATGATGATGATGAGGAGGAGGATGAGGATGAGGATGATGATGATGAGGAGGAGGAGGATGAGGATGATGATGAGGAGGAGGAGGAGGATGAGGATGATGATGAGGAGGACGAGGAGGATGAGGAGGAGGAGGAGAAGGAGGAGGATGAGGATGATGATGATGAGGAGGAGGATGATGATGAGGATGATGATG
>NW_027186457.1:17017807-17113575 GCF_028583685.1 Petaurus breviceps papuanus | reverse complement strand
GAGGAGGAGGACGAGGAGGATGATGAGGAGGAGGAGGAGGATGAGGAGGATGATGATGAGGAGTAGGAGGAGGATTAGGATGAGGAGGAGGATGAGGATGAGGATGATGATGATAAGGATGAGGATGATGATGATGATGATAGGTATCATTTAGGTATGGCATACCATGTGCCAGACACTATGATAAGTGCTTTACAATATTGTGTTTGATACTCACATCACCCCTGGGAGATAGATGCCATTATTATCTGCATTTTGAGAAAACTGAGACAAACAGCCATTGTGATTGGCCCACAGTCACACAGAACTAGTTAGTGTCTGAATCCATATTTCAACTTAGGTCTTTGTGACTCCAGGTCCAGTACATTTTCTACTGTGCCAAATTCTGTTTGGTTTGAGATCCCAATTAGGTGGGGAGTTTAAGGGTCTCTCTAGTACTCAAGTGTCAGAGAGTAGAAGCCTATTTGCCCCTCTTATCTTACCAAGAGGCTTTTTGTTGTTGTTGTTTAGTTATTTCATTAATGCCTGACTCTCTGTGGGCCTATTTGGGATTTTCTTGGTGGAGTGACTAAAATTGTTTCCCATTTCCCTCTCCAGCTCATTTTATAGATGAGGAAACTGAGGCAAACAGGTCAATCGAATTGCCCAGAGTCATGTACCTAGTAAGTGTCTGAGGCCAGATTTGAACTGAAGAAGATGAGTCTTCCTGACTCCAGGCCAAGTTCTCTATCCACTGCACCACCTAGATAACTAAGTGCCTATTACCATATATTAAAACCATTATTATTGGTGGGGTGACAGAACGATATATCTTTCTGCTGCCAAAATATCTGCTCTCACTGACCTCACAGAAGGAATGGAATGGGGTACTTAGTTCAATTTCTTTTTGACAAATTATAATCATTGTTCCACCTTAAATGTCAGGTCAAGTGTTCTTGCTATCCCACAGCCATCATCATTCAAGCACATAACACAGTGTTTAGAACAGAGTAGCTGATTAATAAATATTTGCTGAATTATTGAGCAATAGTTTAATAAACACATTCTATTGACCATGAACTATACTGGAGAGTTCAAGGTAACTAGAAATAGGATTTGTTTATTAGGCTACAGATCCATCCAAATTGCCATCTCCCTATATTCCTAAATTGTCTTTTTTTGGTGGCATCTGAGAAACAAAAGAAAGCTCATTAATCACATATTGTCCCAACTACCCTGACCTAATATTTATTCTCCTCACAGTCAGTTATCAGCCAAATTCAACTCCACTAATATTTAAGTGAATATTAAGTACCCCACCCAATGCTAAGCACTAGGAATTACAGTAGGAAAGGCTGACATTTATACAGAAATACAGGCATTATTCAATCCAACTTAGTTAATATTTACTAAGTACATTTATCTATCTTCCAGGCACTCTGTTGGACTTCAGGAATAACCCCCTCCCCCCCAAAAATAAAAGTGGTCCCTGCTTTCATGGGACTTCTATACTATTTCTTTATAATCCCAGATATGTCATGTTGTAATATGAAATACTGGAGTTTTTAAGCTCCATTTTACATATGGGGAAACTGAGGGAGGTCAAGGAGATTGTGTTTGGACAAATTCTTGAAGCAAGAGTCAGTGCTGAAGTTTTACTCTTTCTATACACTATTGCCACAAACAACAACAACAACAAAACTAAAACAATCGTTACACTCAATAACCTTACATTACACTGAGAGACAAAACATGTATAGGAACAAGGAGTATAGTTGCAGAGGCAAAGAACAGCTCCTGTGGAACTTTCAGGAGAAGGCTATGCAGAGGAAGTCAAAGCCTGGAATGAAAAACATTGATAACCTGCTCATCCAGTTTTCTTATGCAAGCCTGTGTCCACTTATGACACTGATATTGTAGGTATTATTTGTGGAAGACCCACCAATGTTCCCCTGGCTGTTCTGTGCCTGGGCTACAATGAGGACTTCACTGGTAGGGTTTTTTTTTTAAGCAATAGGGGTTAAGTAACTTGCCCAAGGCTACACAGCCAGTTATATCTGGGTGTGGTGCTAAGTATCTGAGCCCAGATTTGATCCCCAGGTCATCCTGACACTGGAGCCAGTGCTCTTACTCGCTGAGTCACCTGGCCGCCCCTACACTGGTAGGTTTTTGTTTGCCAGTTCTATTATCTGTGATGAAGATAACCTTTCCCAGTCTGTCACAGTACTGAAAACCACAACCAATTGGTGATTAATTCTATATTTTAAGACTGTCTCCAGAAGTTTCTAAAATATAAATACCAAAATGTAGAATGACACACTTTTTTCATAACTTTTAATGTATCAGCATTTTCCCCAAAAGAGTAGGAATCAAATGAGCACAGTAATCTAGCAATTGATAAACCTTAAGATCCAAGATATTGGAGCAAGAATAAACTGAAAGAAAATGCTGGGGGAAAAATGGAAGCATTCTGGCAAAAGCTAATTGAACAATACCTCACTGTATACCAAGATAAACTCAAAATAGCTAAATGATTTAGACAGAAAGGTGACATAAACCAATTAGGGGAGCATAGAGAAAAATCACCTATCAGAACTATGGATGAGAACGGTCCATGATCAAAAAAGATAGGGAGAAGATCACAAGGTATAAAATGCCTGTCCCTAGAAATACAAAAAGAGAATGACTCCTGTTTAAATAGTGGCATTATTGGGGCCAACTATTGCTATTATATTTTCAGATTGGAAAGGACATTGATGCCCCCAATTAAATATAAATACATGACCAGGAATTCTCTCTACAATTCTTTTAACCTCCACTTTAAAGTTGAAGACCATTTGTTGTTGATCAGTCATGCCAGACTCTGAATGCCGATACTGTTCATGGAGGTTTTTTTTTTTTATTGTGGTGGGGTTTTTTGTTTGTTTGTTTTGTTTTCTTTTTCCCAAAGAGACAGGAGTGGTTTGCCACTTCCTTCTCCAGTTCATTTTACAAATGAGGAAACTGACACAAACAGGAGTAAATGATTTGCCCACAGTCACACAGCTAGTAAGTCTCTGAGGCCAGATTTGATCCCAGATCTTTCTGACTCTGGGTCAAGCATTTTATCCATTGAGCCATTTAGCTGCTTCATAAAAACCACTAGAGATGCAGAATTTATTTCTTCTGGAGACTTCACCTCTTATTTTGTTTGATGGCTTTTAATCCCCAGTTTCCCCCCTTATATCCACCTGTGTTTATCCCTCAGGAACACAGGATTATAGATTTTGAGCACAAATGGATCTTTCTTCTTTTGATTACCACAGACTATGTGGGAAGATATTTAGATATTTTGAGAAAGGTCAAGGAATGATAACTCCCTCCACTCAGTCAATTCCATCCATGAAAAAGAGGTGAGGAGAGTGGAATGTGGGTAAGAGAAGCTTTCTGTTCTCCCTAGTCTCTTCATTAGATTGAAAAGAGAGAAAAGATGGCCTAGAGACCTTGGGAAAGCTCAGAGCTGTCCAGACATCTGTTCATGAGGCTGAATCTTCCTAAGAAGATGCTCAGAAGTCATAATAAGGAGGGAATGGAAAATCTGTGGCTTCTGAGTACCCCATCCTGTGTAGTGGTAGTGGTGGGTGAATAGTACTAAAAATGCCCCTATCTTCTATGTGCAATTTCATTTCCTTAGACCCTTTTCACCTTGATTTTGTCTTAGTCCCTCTTTGAAGGGGAAAAGAGACAAAGGACAATGGAAAAAAATGTTGTCCTGTCTTAAACCAAACTGACCACACAATTGCAAGTCCTCTGTCCTATTCTTTCTCACAATAGGTTGGGAGGGATGTGTGACAGTGGTAGTCAAGGTCTGGTAGGACCTTAGACATTTCTAGCTCCCTGTATCTCCTGGGATAAAGTTATAGAGGTCTCTTAGGAAGTTTCTCTCTCTACCCTCCTCCCATCACCCTTTCTACTTTCTAGCTAATTTCATGAATACTTGGTCTGGCTATCTTACATTAATAGTAATTATAATCCTTGCTGTGAACTATGAAACATTTTACCTAATTGTCATGCAGCATGGTAACAGTCATGTATGGTATTAAATATTTGTCAGATAAGCTTTGTTAAAATTGTATTTTGTCAAAAGTCTAAACTTTTAAAATATTGGCTCAATATCTATTTATTAGTTAAATCATATAGCTATAACTTTAATTTTAAAACATTAATGGGAAGGTTGCTAAGGTCTGGCCTAGACCAGTTGATCTGTAATCTGTAATCCTGCCATTTAAAGTCTGCCATTTAGAAGTTCTTATTAGTTAGCTGTATGTTATATATTAGGGCCCAATAAGTCTGGCTTTTCCTTATAATTGAAAAGGAAGGTCATGTATCTCTATCTTTCTCTGTCTCTGTCTGTCTGTCTCTGTCTCTCTGCCTCTTCTGTCTCTGTCTGTCTGTCTCTGTCTCTCTCCTAGGCGGTCAATACTGGAGAATGACAGGGGCAGTCAACCTCCAGGAGAAAGAATATTGAAAGCCAACTTTCTAGCATTTTATTTCATTTTTTGTAATATAATTTTGACTTCTACAATTAATTCCACATATAAAATTGCACACACAAATAATTATGCCTCCAGGTAGCTAATTATAAGCCTATTTAATCACTTGCACCTTATTCTGAGGGCACTAGTTATAATTATCCAGTTACAAGGTAGAATTAGGTATGAATGCCATTTTGTCTGCCAAAATAATTTTGTCTGCAAAATGAGACTAGTGAAGGCCAACTTGGAAAAAAAACTGTTATGAGAGAGATAAAAATACAGTCATGAGTTTTTAGCTATGCTGGCAAATCTACTTTCTACACTGTGTGCCAATGCTGATGGCAGAGTTAGTGGCCTTAGCCATATTCTCCTGGTATGATTCTCTTTAGTAGTAAATTAGGCACTTTGGGAGACACATTCACTCTTGGAGGTAGAAGGATGCAATCAGCAATTGATGGTTCCAAGGCATTCACATTCCACAAAGTTACTGCATCTCCCAAAGTGTCTAGCTACTGACAGAGTAAATCTCAGACAATGAAACCTCTTTACCTCTGCCTTTTTAAAAATTTTATTAGATTCTTATTTTCTTGATGCACATTTTATGTTTTTTTTTATTTTATAATTCTATACAAGATATGAAGATGCATTGAAGATAGATCTCCTTATTGAATTACAGAAATATCAACAGATTTATTTGTATTCCTTAAAGATAGTGCTATAAAGCAAAAATGGAATTTAGAAACAATTTAAACATTTCTAAAAATATTAAAGGTTACAAATAAAAAATGTGCCAGAAACAATAAGCTTTATGTACAAGAAATGTCTAAGGTCCTGCCAGTCTCCATTTCACTTGATAGTTGGAAATTTTCAATCTTGGTAATGAATAAGCATAGCACTTAGACTTGTGATTTTTCTGTTTTTGTTACAGAGCAATTAGAGATTAGGAAACTCCCTCTAACAATGTATGTTGTCATCTCCTCTGCAAATTCTAGTCAAGAGTTATCTAAAACACTGGGAATATATGTGACTTCATCAGGGATGTGGCACCTTTGTGTATCCAACAAGGGTCATGTTTGGTAATAAGAGAAATGAGAGCAGGTACCCAGAAACTTCATAAAAAAAAAGAAAAAAATCTTTCCCAACTGGACTTCACACTCTATTCTGAAATATAAGAATTAGGCTTAGTAGAAAAATAAAAAATCAAATGATATGTTTATGAATATCAAAAGATACCTTTCATTGGAGATCTTTCAATACTGGAGAAATTCTCATCCACTTTGTGTGCTTCAATATAGTGCCACCTAAAGATACGGGAAGGGGCTATGATTTCTTAGCATCCAATTTCTCGCTTTTATTCGATAGCATTATGCATTTTAAATTATTCTCCAATCCTACTTCTGCATTTAGACTCTTCATAAGATTGTGATATTTATTTTTATCACTATAAAGTATGTGAAGTTAAAACATGCTTCATAGTTGATCTTTTCCTTTCAATAATTCTATACATATAGATATATATGTGTATGTATATATATTACTCTTTACTGACATAATGCAGCAAACTATTCTATCAAGTTTTTTTTTATAATAAGCAGTTAACAGCATAGGGAAAATGAATGTAAGATAATACCATGACATATGGAAAGAATTTAATCGAGTCAAGAGAACTGAATTCTAATCCTGAATCTCCTTCTGATGATGATGCTGATGATAGGCATTCAGGTTATGTTTTAAGCCTTGCAAAGTACTCTTTTTATTTTTTTTATTTTCATTTTTATCTTTTAGTTCCAAATTCTCTCTTTCCTTCCATCCCCTATCCACCAAGAAGGAAATAAATACAACATCCATTATGTATATGAAGTAATGTAAAACATATTTCCCCTTTGTCACCAAAAACTAAGAAAAAGAAAAAAAAACAATACATCTCAATATGCACTCTGGATCTGTCATGGGCATTTTATATCATGAATCATTTGGAGATGTGGTAGATGATTGTATTCCTCAGTTGCTGAATCTTTCACACTTGATTATTTTTACAATAGTGTTTTACTGTGTAGATTGTTCTCTTGGATCTGCTTTCTTTACTTTTTAAAACGTTTTAAAAGACCATCTCAGCTGAGTCTCATAGCACCCCTGTAGCAAGGGCTAGAGTTATTGTTATCCCCTTTTTAGACATGATATAGTTGAGACTGAGATAATGACTCAGACATGGTCACAAAGCTTGTAGATGTCAGAGGTGGAAATGGAATCCAGGTCTTGTAGACTCTGGAACTTATCTGCTATTCTATGTTGTCTCTCTCTACCCATTTGACCATTGTCAAACCATTTAATCATGCAGAAACACAATTTTCCCAATTTCAAAATTAGATGATTTGGAACAAAGAATCTCTAAGACCCTTTCTAGCGGTTGTCTTCTGTTTGTCCACAAGGTTTTAGGGCCATCTCACACGACATTTTTATTGATGTTTGTATTCTCTTTTCATTCGCTCTTGGCTGCAATTTCAAAAACATAAATTAATGGTTCAAAACAAAAGAAGTGATAAGTTCAGGCCAAATATGATCTGACCACAGCTCTATGTCAATAATAGATGTTCCATTAGTGTTGGTGAATTAATGAAGGACTCAATCCTCTTCAGAAGACACATTTGACAGTCAGTTTATCAGGCAATAATACCTGAAGTATATTATCAGAAATTTCCTTTTCATATTAATGTGGCATTACTGAATTAGCAGGACACAATGAAATCAACAAAACTGTTAATATCCTAACATCTTCAATTTTGTTTCTGTTCATTCCTCACAGTCATGTCCGACCTTTGATTACCCAATTTGGGGTTTTCTTGGCAAATATACTGGAACAGTTTGTCATTTCCAGCTCATTTTAGAGATGAGGAAATGGAGGCAAACAAGGTTAAGTGATTTGCTTAAGGTCACATAGCGAAGTTTCTGAGGCCTGATTTGAACTCAGGTGTTCCTGACTCTAGACCTGCACTCTATTCACTATTGATTAAATTGTTCAACACCTCAATAGATTATGATCCCCTGGGTACTTAGCACTAATCATAACCTAACAAACTTTGTTACCCTTTCTCTGTGACCACAAACTTTAATAATTCCACCATGTATTCAATGAACTAGAAACTTTTTGACAATCTTTAGTTATTAATGCAGCTTTTTGACTATTTACCTGTTGCCACTCACTGCAGGGAGGACCCTTCTTATTTCCTGATCATAAATCTCTTGTATAATATGTTTTATTTCTTGCCTGAAGATCAATAGTGGTATGCTACAAGAAATTTACATAGATTAAGCAGCTATTCTATTGACTCCCATTTTCATTCTTCAGGGATGTTGGCATTCCTTAATTTACAGTGAGAAAGAAACTGACTAGAAGAATCTGCAAATATATGAATACTTCTGTGGATTTATAATCTAATCAATAGAGGAAATCCTTATATCACTGTATCTCAGAATCCAAGAACTTTTTATTTTGTGAGATCTTTGTCTATCTTTTCCCTTAGATCTTACATATTACAGACATTTATGTTACTCTGTTCTCTTTGGTGGAGCACCAGACCTGGAGTCAGGAGGACCTGAATTGAAATCTTACCTCAGACACTTGACACTTACTAGATGTGTGACCTTGGGCAAGTCACTTAACCCCAATTGCCCTGCCTTCCCCCCTCAAATAAGAAAACAAAACAAAAAAAGGAGCAGCTAAGTGGCATAGTGAATAGAGCCCTGACCCTGTGTAATGGGAATGTAAATTCCTAGGCTAAAGTGCACCTAGAGCCTGGGGTGGGAGGCTTGTTTTTCAGTAGATACTTTTTGATTGGCCAGTGGGTCCAGAAGCTTGTTACATTCTCTGAGCCAGGAGAAGGCTATATAAACCCTGATTTGAGGCTTTGTTTTGGGGCTCACTTTGAGAAGTGTTCTGTGATTTGATCAGATGAGATTCTGGGAAGCCATTGTTGAGAGCCCCCTGGCTTTGAAAAACCCAGATGTTGATTTGGTGTGGATGTAATGGTTGGACAGTTTGGAAATCTGTCTACTTGATGTGTTTCTGTCTTGATAATTCTGTCTGTATATTCTGAAGTTCGGGGTGCTGACCTTTTTCCCCTGAACTAGGTAAACGATACATATTTGACTGATTAAAGTAAGCTTGTTAATCCATTTTGAGTTGCTTTCCTCTATCAAAGCAAATCCAAGAACCTGTGTTGGCAAGGGCCCTGGGGACGCTGGGGTGCTTGCTACTACACCCTGGAGTCAGGAGGACCTGAATTCAAATCCAGCCTCAGTCACTTGACTCACTTACCAATTTTGTGACCTTGGGCAAGTCACTTAACCCCAATTGTCTTGCCTTCCCCCCTCAAAACAAAAATGCATAGTAGAATCAGACTAACCTTTTTGTTGTTCCTCACACTTTCCATTTTTACTGTTTATTCCTATTCACTGAGTGTCTCTGATGTCTAGAAGTTGCTCCCTCTTCAGGTTTGCCTCTTAGAGGCTCCTATTTCTTCCGCATTTCAGCTTAAGTACCATCACCTTCTACATGAAGACCTTACTGATCACTTTCACCCACTCTCTTGGGTATATTTATTAAATATCTTTGCTCTATATATACAACATATGAATGGGTTATCTTTCTAAAACAAAAGAATTTGAGAGAAGGGGCCATTTTAGCATTGTTTTTGTATCCCTTGTACCTACCACATCAGAATTAGGGGAAGTACCTGACACATAGTAGGTTCTCAATGAATTAGATTCATCCATTATTACTTTTGCTTTTTGTCCAGCCCATTTCCTTTTCCAAAAATGCATTTGTTTAATCACATCTTTTATTTCATCTTTTATGTCTATCATCACTAAAATTTTGCTAAAACATTTCTCCCTTTCTTGTTGAATTGATTCGATTGATATTGATGAATAAAGGATCACTAAAAAAAATGGGGGGGTGTATTTATTTTCAAATATTATATTTTTCCAATTACCTGTAAGAATATTTTTTAATTAAAAATATTTACTTTTAGTTTACAACATTCAATTCCACAATTCCTTGGGTTCCAAATTTTCTCTCCCTCCCTTTCCTGCCCCCCCCCCCCCATGGTGGCATGCAATCTGATATAGGTTCTACAAATACCTTCACATTAAACATTAGTCACGTTGAAAAGAAGAGTTATAACCAATAGAGTGAACAAAAAGAAAGAAGGAACAAAACACAAAAGAGAGAGAGCAAGTAGTTTGCTTCAATCTGCCTTCAGACGCTGTAGTTCTTTTCTCTGGATGTATAGATAGCCTTTTCCATCATGAGTCTTATGGAGTTGACTTATAACCTTGCATTGCTGAGAGGAGCCCATCAAAGTCAGTTGTCACAGATACAATGTGTCTGTAATTGTGTATATAGTTCTCCTGGTTTTGTTCTCCTCACTCAGCACCGGTTTATATAAGTCTCTCCAGGTTATTATGAAGTCCTTCTCATTTCTTACAACACAATAGCATTCCATTACATTCATATACCATAACTTATTTAGCCATTCCCCAAGTGATGGTCATCCCCTTGATTTCCAATTCTTTGCCACCACAAAAAGAGCTGCTATAAATATTTCCATGCATACGGGTCCTCCTCACACCTGTATGATCTTTTCAGGATACAGCTCTAGAAGTGGTCTTGCTGGGTTAAAGGGTATGCATATTTTTATAGCCCTTTGGGCATAGTTTTAAATTGTGTAAGAGCAATTTTTAAGATTTGTTTTTAAAATTTTTGAGTTTCAAATTCTCTCCATTTCTCCCTTATATACTCCCTCTCTGAAAAGCAGGAAATATGATACAGTTTATATGGATACAGTCATTCAAAACATATTTCCATTTCATGTTGTGAAAGAAAGCACAAAGCAATAAAAAGAAAAGAAAATATAAAGAAGGTTGAAAAAAAAGTATGCTTTGATCTGCATTCAGTCTCCATCAGTTATTTCTTTGGAGGTGGATAACATTTTTCATCATAAGTCCTTCAAGATTGCCTTGGACCTTGTTCTGGCTGAGAATAGTTAAATCATTCAGAATTGATCATTGTATAATATTGCTGTTATTGGGTACACTGCTCTCCTGATTCTGCTTACTTCAGTTAAAATAAGTCTTTGCATCAGTTAATACAAGTCTTTCCCATTTTTTTAAAGCATTCTGCCCATCATTTCTTATAGCACAATAATATTCCATCCCAATCATATATCAACTCTTGGTCAGTCATTCCCAAATTGATGAGTATCCCTTCAGTGTCCAATTCTTCACCACCAAAAAGAAATCCTAGTCTAAATATTTTGTTTAAGTCCTTTACATTTCTTTGGGATACAAACCTAGTGGTAGTATTGATGGATCAAAGATAATGTACAGTTTTGTAGCTCACTAATCATACTCCAAATTGTTCTCCAGAATGTTTGGATCAGTTCACAACTCCAACAACAACACTTTGGTGTCCCCCTTTTCCCACATTCCCTCTAATATTTATCATTTTTCTTTGCTGTCATATTAGCCAACTTGATAGGTGTGAGGTGGACATCAGATTTGTTTTAACTTGTTTCTCTAGTTAATAGTGATTTACATGTTTTTGTATGAATATAGATAGCTTTGATTTATTTATCTGAAAACTGATTGTTGATATCATTTAAATATTTATAAATTGGAAAACGATTTGTATTGTAAATTTGACTCAGTTTTCTATGTATTTGAGAAATGGGGCCTTTGTCAGAGAAATCGCTGTAAATTGTTTCAGTTATGATTACTATATATTTCCCTCCATCCTATCCCCCACCTGCTATTTTTCAATCTCCGTCTCTCCTTTCACCCAGTCCCTCCTGAAAACTGTTTTACTTCTGAACATTTTGTCCCTCAATCTCTTCTCCCTTCTATGACCCTTTACCACCTTCTTGTATTGCTTTCTATTCCTACTTCCCTGTAGGGTAAGTTAGATTTCTGAATGTTATTCCCTTTTTGAGGTAATTCTGTTGAGATTAAGGTTCAAACATTTTCCACCACACACTCATCTTCCCCTCTACTATAAGTTCTAGAGTGGTTTTCTATGTCGTCAATAAGGCACAGTGGAAGGAGCAATGGTCTTAGAGTCAAATCTGGCCTCAGACACTTAGTAATTATGTGATCTTGGATGAGTTTCTTAACCTTTGTCTGCCTAAGTTTTCTCAACTGTAAAATGGAGGTAATAACAACACCTACCTCACAAGATTGTTGTGACGATCAAATCAAATAATATTTGCAGGCATTTAGCATATTTATAAAGTGTTTAGTACCCTTGTTTGGATGGTCTAGAGTAGGTGCTATAGAAATTCTTATTCCCTTCTCTATTGCTTACCTTAAAATTGTTACCAGAAGGTAATCTGATCTTTTCCCATGTTTCCATCAAGGATAGTATACTTAAGAAGATTTTGCAGAGATCAGAAACTAAGCTTTGTTTGATTAAATGATATAGTATTGTCCATACTATTTCCAGTTTTTTGTATTTTATTCTTTAAGATATACTGAAATTTGTTCCCTTGATGGTTTCAAAATTGTGTTTTCTCTGTATTTGTCAACCTTTATTTCTTTGATGTATATTTCATGTGGTTAAGTTATTCTTCTTGACTTCATTTTCTTCTGTCATTTCCTCATATACCATGACCCCAATGTGATGGTTTCACTCAGTGATGAGGATATATCATTATAGAATTATTGTTAGAAGTGTTCCATTTTGATCTCTTTATTCTCACCTTTCCAGTTTCATCTATAATGCTCTTGATGTGATGTTCTCAATAGACTTGGCTTATTTTCATCATTCTTCACCATCTTGTAAAGCAATACCACTTGGAATCTTTTAATAACTTCCTCCATAACATTTTGCATGTTAATTTATGCTCTAGTCTCATGTTGCCCTTTGTGGCTCTACTTATTAGCAACAACAATAACAAACAACAACAACTGAAATTTGTAATGCTTACTATTTGCTGGGTAATGTTGTAACCACTTCACAATAATTAGGTCATTTGATCCTCACAACAACTCCGGGAGGCAGATCCTATTATTATATTTATTTACAGAAAAGTAAATTGAGACAGGTTAAATGGCTAGCCCAGGGTCACTCAGCTAGAAAGTATCTGAGGCCGGATTTCAACTCAGATCTTCCTGACTTCATGTCAGGAATTGATTTCATGTTCAACACTCTATGCCCTCTACCATGATGATTATCTGTATAATGAGGTAGTTTATGGGCTCTTTTAACTTTCTAATGGTGATAATTGTTTAATGTTGGTTAAACTTCAATAAAAAATGTAATAATTATATATCATGTTGTTTTCTTTCCTCCTTTAGTCCTTGCTTTCCATTGTAAATATCTTTATTAAATAGATCAGTTTTGAAGGATTATAACTTCCCCAGGGTCTTTTCATCTTTATCTTTTCAAATTCAGAACTCATTCTGACCTTTGCTTCAATAAGTTGAATATTTGATTACACAAGGAAAGTTAATTTGGAAATTACTTCAATGTCAGTAACCAGCTGATTCTATTAAGATATAGTAATTTTTTTTTTTTGTGATGTGTGATGCTCACTGTGTTTAGTCTTGTCTCACTATCTCTTTGAATAATTTATTTATGACCTATGGGCATGAAGATTCTTATATTTCTGCAAGCTTTTGATCTTTCTTTCATTTCCTTAATTTCAAATCATATTTTGTACATTCCACACCCCCTTCCTTAGTGGCTACCATTACATTAAAATTATGGATGTGTCAATGTACCTTTATTTATTTTGTCAAGTTCTTTACTGAAATTCTCTTCCTCTTCATCCCCTATGACAGTTATTAGCATAGAAGCTGCACAGTGCTTGGCACATATTAAGCAATTAATAAATGTTTTTTTTATTTGTTAGTATTTTTTATGTTCACCATGAGCACTGCAAGATGACCAAGTATCTTAAAAATGATCTTTCATATTTCTTTTGTGTATAAGATGAAATCAATTTTGCTAACTACTTTTCTCTCTGAGAAGAAACTAAGGCTACATATATTCAATAAGTAATTTGAATTACTTTCTCTGAATTGTTAAATTGCTGATTAACTGAGTAACATATCCCATAATTTATTGACAACTTTTTAACAACTATAAAGTATCATATATCGTGATATAGAAAGCAAACTAGATCTCAGTAAAAGGAACTGGGTTCAAATCTAGTCCCTGAAGACTATGACCTTTGGCAAATCATTTAACTTGTCTGAACCTCATTTTCTCCTATAAAATAAAGATATTGTACTAGCTGTCCTCTGTGGTCTTTTCTATCTCTATATCTAGTATACAAGAAGCCAAATATTGCTACTATTTCTTTCTATAGAACAGACCAAAGCATGATATTACTTATTTAGAATATTATAATTTTCTATATGCATATACGATTGTATATACATATATACAATATGCCATTGATAAATCTCTATATTTCTCTGAGTATCAGTTTCTTCACACACACACACACACACACACACACACATATATATATATATATATATATATATATATATATATAATGGGAATGGAAAACCTCTGGTAATCACCTTACAGAGTTATTGCTGACAATAAAAATCAAGTAAGATAATATTTATAAAATATCTTCCCTGGATTTTAGTGATACATAAATAATATCATTATCATGATGATTATCTTTCTTAGCTTAATTGTTTATATAAGCATTTACCTCTTTCTTTTCACCAAAATTACACTTGCTTGAAGATGTGTAGCAGACCTAATTATATAGATTCCCCCATTAATTGCCTTCACATTATGATTCAAATATACATTTTCAAGTCAATATCAATAAAGGTTTAAATGAATGTAAACAAATATTATTAAACATTAGAACATTTAATTATAAATCTAAGAGATTAATGTTCGGATAAGTCTTTATTTATTACATAATAATGATAGTTAAAATTTGTATAGAACATTAGAGTTTGTAATATGGAATTTACATATATTACCTGCTACATATATGCCTATTATATGACTAAATATAGAGTTTACTTATATTAGCTCACATCATTACAATTCTGTTAAGTAGATGCTATTACTATACCCATTTTACAGTCAAGGAAACTGAGGCATATAGAAGTTAAGGCATTTTCCCAGAGTCACATAGATAGTAAGTGTCTTCCTAATACTAAGTCCAGTACTTGATCTACTAAGCCACTTTGCTGCCGAGATATCTTTACATATTTTCTCCCTGAAATATATTGAGATGTATTTGGCATACTTTCTCTGGTATGTTAAAACTCACTGTAGCAGCAAACATTTTCATTTAAACTCTATAACACAAGATCTATGTCTTTAGTTCTGAGTATAAATGGTTTGATTTATTTGTTCAAAATCCCTTTTATTGTTGAATGTGTGAATAGAAGAAGGAATGTATTGGGCGTTAACTCCAAGGATATTGGCATCCGGAATCTTATTTTTTTCTTTACTTCACATATTCTCCATCTAATTTTCTTGCATTGCCCCTAAACAGCAAATTCGATTCACCGTCCTTACTCCATCTTCCCCCTGGTGGTGAATCTAATAAACTGAAATAGATAAAGCGGAAATTTTTATTTAGATGTGTGTATTCCATCTAACACCTGGAGTTTTTAAGATTTAGGTATTACCGAGAAAGAAGGGCAAAAATAAAGAGTGACAAAACAAAATATAAAAAGTAATTCAGATAGGATTTAATAATACTTTATGCAATCTAATAGCTTCTGTGATTTCATCAATCTAATCAGAATCCTACCACATCAATGCATTCTAATAAATAAAAGATCAAGCCTGTAATTAGAAATAGGGACCTAGTCCATTTCTTATGTGTATACTAGACCCTCAAACTACATCCCTGTGTCATATTCATGGAATGATAGATTTGGTTGGACTCAGGAGTCCAACCCTCTCATTTTTTGGATGAGAAACCAAGGAGCAAAAGTTGACTTGTCCGTTGTACCACACACCTTAAGAGGCAGAAAAAAGATTTGAATCTGGATCTATTAACCCTAAAACCAGCACCCTTTCCATTCAAAAAAAGCTATGTCATTCATTTATTAATCCACTAAGCATTAATTTATTAATTGATTATTGTGTGTGAAATCTTGTTTTATGTCTGTCTAAAGAATGAAATATTTGAATTGAATTACTTTTATTGTTTCTTCAGGGCAGCTAGGTAGCACAATGGATAGAACATTGGACTTGCAATCAGAAAGACTCACATTCATGAGTTCAAAAATGGCCTCAGACACTAGCTGTGTGACCTTGGGTACCAGTTACTTAACACTGCTTGCCTCAGTTCCTCATCTAAAAAAATGAGCTAAAGAAGAAAATGATAAACCACTCCACTATCTTTGTTAAGAAAACCCCAAAATGGGTTATGAAGAATTGAACTTGACTGAAATGACTCAGCAACAACAATAACAACAAATTTTTCCTTCTAGTTCAAAATATATGGTGCTGTAATGCTATACACAATTCCTGGCATGTGTTAGGAATTAAATATTTGTTCATTGATCAACTGACCCTATGGGAATTCTTTTGAAGGCTAAGACAAAACTCTTTTTCAGTAATTGAATTAATCATGTATTGATTAGACTTCATTCTAGTAAATATGATATAAAAGAATGAAAAAAACTGCTTAGGAAATAGAATATAATTCAATTAAGCCTTTTTTAAAATAAATAATGTGATCACTCTCCTAAGCAAGTTTCATTTCTACAGTCTCTTTTAGTGTATATGTGATCTCCTTGATATGTCTCTCAGCACTAATCAGAGCTCATCCGTGCAATCCCAAGGTGTGTGATTCATGTCTACAATCTTCCATGGATCCTCAGCCAGGGATTCCTTAACAGTATTGGAGACATTTTTACACATTGTGGGAACTTCCTTTGGGCTCATCCGTTACCCCTTCCTGTCACGGGCTCCTTTTCTGATCCCACAGCTGCTTTATAATATCCCTTTTGGTGATTCTCGAGCATAGGATGCTCCTGGAACAAAACTGTCCCTTTTTCTCCCATGGTCCTCTCTGTCATCGCTGGGTATCTCCCTAATTTGAGTCCTCTGAGACTTCGATATTCTAAGCTTTGCATGTGTATAGCCTACCTGAGATAATATCTCTTTTGAAAAAAAATTGGGTCAGGGCTGGAAAGAAGATTAGGAACATTCCAATAATGGACATTTTCCCAAATGAATAATAATTAATTTAGGTCATAATTTTGAACAAAAAAGCATAGATGAAACACTCGATTGCAAAACATAAAAATCTAAGGAAATTGGCTTTGAATATGAAGTACAAATGTAAAGGATA
Source organism: Petaurus breviceps papuanus (assembly GCF_028583685.1). Lineage (NCBI taxonomy): Eukaryota > Metazoa > Chordata > Mammalia > Diprotodontia > Petauridae > Petaurus > Petaurus breviceps. The sequence goes on along the minus strand of NW_027186457.1, from coordinate 17,096,732 downwards.
GCTATGACTTTATTGAAATATAAGTCAACACGAAACTTGAAATTCCTTCCGAAATCAGTTTCTAGTTGATAACCAGCTATGTGTTCCAAGTAATTGAATTCCAAAAGATGTCTATTTTTTCATTATCTAATTATATTAAAAATATTTTCTCTCTTCTTTCAAGGCAAAGAGGTTTTGCTTTGAATTGGCTTAATATCAGTTTTCCATGTAATAGACCATAATGAGATTTCCCTGTCAGAACTGGCTAGCTTTATAGTCCTAACCACATGGGCATTGAGTAAAACTGTGGTTTTCAATTGCCTGCAGAATGCATGAATCCTGACCCAGAATGCTAATTACCTCATGTTGTTTGGGTGAATAAACCAAAATACATTTTAGCTATTGGGGTAGGAGAGAGAGGACTCTCAATAAGTTCATCTAATGAAACAGATCATGCAGAGAAGACTTTGAAAGTCGCTGCTAAAGCAATAAAGGTTTCTGTCAGATCCCAGTACCCTCATTTGACAGGCATAATATCTCTACTTTGTCTTCATTTGGGTCAGCATTGCTCCAGTGACTAGAAAACATGACAATGAATTGTACCAGTAAGTGGTTCAAACTACCTTGCTAAACTAAATCTTGAGATGAGCTTAATAGTCATTTGTATCATGAGAAAAATTAATATATGGTTTTCCCAAATCTCTATGTTCTGTTGATATATGCCTATAACAGTCTTTTATTGAAGGTCTTAGAAGTAATTTATGATCATTTTGGGAAAATTATGAACTAATGCTGAATAAAATATGTTTAACAAAGCTAAGAGCTCACTAAGATTGGATTATTCATTCATTCAAAACTCATTTGACAAGCATTTATTAAGCATGAACTCGATGACAGGCAGTATTCCAGGTGCTGGAAAAATAGAGACCAAATTAAAAAAAATTAAAAAAAACTGATCCCTGTCCTCTAGGAACTTACATCTTACTGAGAGATACATCATCTGCCCTTTTAACTAAATGTTATATGCAAATTGATTTTCATACCCCATAGTGCCTATAAAGAGTCAGCCTCAAAGGCAAGAATATCTACAATTTAGTCTTGCCCCTGGCAAGTTATGTGACCTGGACAATTCCATTAAAAACTAAATGCTCTAAACAACTAACACACACACACACACACAAACACAATAGCAGAAAAGGAATTAACCTACCTTGGTAAGAGGGCATTTGCTCACTTGGTAGTTATCCATACTAATGAAATCACAAACCTCATGCTTATCCCTGAGCTTTTTTTTGGAGGGGAGAAAGCAGGGCATTTGGGGTTAAGTGACTTGCCCAAGGTCACACAGCTAGTAACTGTTAAGTATCTGAGGCTGAATTTGAACTCAGGTCCTCCTGACTCCAGGGCTGGTGCTTTATTCACTGTGCCTCCTAGCCACCCCATATCCCTGTACTTTTAACAATTAATATTAGACTCTGAACATATGTGAGCTAGGAGTTAGCTTCTTTTATAGTGATCAACATTTATTTTTTTTGATAACTTGTTTTTACATTGTCTTAATTTTCCCCTAGAATCATCTCTTAAAATAAGGAATTTAAAAAAAAGATAAAAAGAGGGAGATTTTTAAAAATACCAAATGATCAATTTAGGGAACAATGGTTAATACATGTAATGTTCCATACCCATGGTCTTCCAACTTCTGCAGAAGGAGTGGGCTGAGGTTGGGAATTCTTCTAATATCTCTCCTCTGGTACCATGCTGGGTGTTGGTAGTTCTGCATCTTTCAATCTTGATTGTTTTCGGTTGGGTTTTCTTTCCATTTATATTTTTGTAGTCATTGAGTATATTATATTGTGTATATTGCTTACTTCACTTTTCATCAATGCATGTGAGTCTTTTCATGCTTCTCTGCTTTTATCATATTTGTGGTTTCTTACATTTGTGGGCAGTTATGTGGCATGGTGGATGGAGTGCCAGGCCTGGAGTTAGGAAGGCCTCAGTTAAAATCCAACCTCAGATACTTATTAGGTGTATGACCCTGTGAAAGTTACCTAACCTTTGTGTCAGCATCATCATCTATAAAATGAGGCTAATAACACTATCTCCCATGCTTGTTGTGAGGAGCAAATGCAATCATAATTATAAAGCAGTTAGAGCCTGACACATAATAAGCAGTATAGAAATGTTAGCTATCATTATTATTATTAATTAATAATTATTGTTTAATTAATATAGCACACTAATATTTCATTCATTCAAGTTTCACAATTTGTTTAGCTATACCCAAATCAATGGGCATTCACATTGTATCTAGTTCTTTGCTACAAAAAAAAAAAAAATTAGAAAAACTTTTTACAAAAACTTTTCTTTTTTTAATTTGGATACAGGTGGACAAAGGAATCCTTGGTATGGATATTTTGGCCAATTTATTTACAAAGTGCCATAAGGCTTTCTACCATGATGGTATTAATTTATAGTTCCTTTGACATCGAATGCTTTCTTCTGTTTCGTCATATTTCCTAATTTTCTAGGTACAAAGTAAAACTTATTGGTTGCTTTCATGCAGTTCTCTTATTGCTGATTTGCAGTATTAAAATCTAGCCTTTTGTCTTTCTACTACTTCCATTCTGAGCCTTGGTCAGGCTTTATTTTTAGATTTAATTCTAAAATATGCATCGATGGACTAATTCATCAGTCCATCAATGGACTGCCTTTCAACAGTATTTGCTAATCTAGCATTTTTTCATCAACTTCATTAATGCTATTGAATTAGTAGATTTTTGAACTGATCTTTCTTGAGTAGTTGTAGAGTTTGTAAAGAATCTTCTGAAATCAGTACAATGTTATATACACATAAGAGCATCAATAGACGATGCTTCTTCTAACTGAACAACACTTTGGATATACTCCCTAATTCTGGTTAAGAAATATGATGAAAGAACACAATTACAAAACACTTTTCACACAAAGTCAGATCTAAATAACAGGAAAAAACATCAGCAAAAAAATGGGAAAGAATTTTTAAAACCAGTGTCTCTGATAAAGACCTCATTTCTAAAATATACAGGAAACTAAGTCAAATTTATAAGAATACAAGTCATTCCCCAGTTGATAAATGGTCAAAATATATGAACAAGCAGTTTTCAGAAGAAAAAAATAAAGAAAAATTTAATCTTATAAAAAAATGAGCTAAATCACTATTGATTAGAGAAATGCAAATCAAAATAATTCCTAAGTAACAATCTTACCAGTCAGATTGGCAGGAAAACGATAAATGTTGTAGAAGATGTGGGAAAATCAGAACACTGATTCATTGTTGGTGGAGTTGTAATCTGATCCCACCATTCTGGAGAGCAATCTGGAACTATGCCCAAATAGCTATAAAAAAATGTGCATACTCTTTGACCCAGCAATACCACTTCTAGGGTTATATCCTGAGGTGATCATATACATGGGAAAAGGACCCATATGTATAAGAAATATTTTATGTGGGGGCAAAGAATTGAAAATCAAGGGGATGCCCTTCAGTTGGGAAATCATTAAACAAGTCTGATATATGCATATAATGGAATACTATAGTGCTTTAAAAAATGAGGAACAAATACACTTCGTAATAACCTGGATAGACTTATAAAAACTGATGCTGAGTGAGGGGAGCAGAACTAGGAGAACATTGTACACAATTTCAGATACATTGTATCTGTGATTACTAATTTTAATAGACTGGGCTTTTCTCAGCAATATAAGATTATTAGACAATTCCAAAATACTCATGATGGAAAAAGCTATCCACATCCAGAGAAAGAATTATAGAATCTGAATGCAGATTGATGCCAACTATTTGCTTTCTCTCTTTTTTTGTTTTGTTTATTCTTCCTCATTGTTCATTCCATTTGTTATAATTCTGCTTTATATCTTGACTAATGTTTAATGTGAAGGTATGTGTAAAACCTACATTGGATTGCATGCCATGGTGGCGGGGTGGGGGGGAGGAGAAGGGAAGGAGGGATGTAGCGGCAAGCACCCCAAGCGTCCTCAGGGTTTGCTGCCAGCACAGGTTCTTGGATCTGCTTTGATAAAGGAAAGCAACTCAAAATGGGTTAACAAGCTTACTTTAATCAGTCAGACATATATCGTTTACCTAGTTCAGGGGAAAAAGGTCAACACCCCGAACTTCAAAGTACACAGAATTATCAAGACAGAAACAGATCTAGTAGACAGATTTCAAACTGTCCAACCATTACATCCATACCCAGTCAACATCTGGGTTTCAACATCTGGGTTTTTCAAAGCCGGGGGTCTCTGGATAATGGCTTCCCAGAATCCATATCAAATCACAGAACACTTCTCAAAGTGAGCCCCCCAAACAGATCTACACATCAGGGCTTATAGAGCCTTCTCCTGGCTCAGAGAATGTAACAACCTTATTGACTCACTGGCCAATCAAGAAGTATCTACTGAAAAGCAAGCCTCCCACCCCAGGCTTCAGGTGCACTTTAGCCTAGGGGCAGGGAAGATCTTCCAAATCTGCATTCCCATTACATTGGAGCAGAAGGGGGAGGAGGGAGAGGAGAAGGAAAAGGAGAAAATTTGAAACCCCAAAACATGTGGAACTGAATGTTGTAATCTAAAAGTAAATAATTTTCTTAAAGAGTTGTGTTCAATATAAACTTCTTGCTTTATACCTTGATTGAAATTAAGGACTAGGCGATCACTGTCATTTCATTGCTCGAGTAATATTAGATGATCATAATATATTCATGGACAATGCCATTTTGGCAAACTTTGAAAGCACAATTTTTTGCTTATTAATTTCTCTTAGGAACAGATTTCAATAGTACAGAGCAAAGGTAAATTGGATTTAGTTCAGAAATATCCAAATAATATACACATGGTCTCAATATGTAAAAGCAATTAGATTATTAAAAAATGCATAAGAAAATTTTAACTAATGATTTTATTCTGTCTTGCTAATAATTTATTTATATGCATTGATTAAGAATAATCATTTGTTATTTACTTTGATTTATTTAAAATATTCAGTTATTGATTGGATGTTTCATTCCAACTTCCACATTCTTTGATTTTCTGATTCTGTAAATTATTTTAAGTCACTTGGCATACAATCTTAAAATTATTCTTGCCTTCTGATTTTTCTTAGCATTACATTGCCAGGTTTGGGAGTTAGAAGCCAATACCTCCATTTTCTGCTAAGGTTCATGAAAGCTGAGTTATACTTGAATCAGTTTCTCATTGATGCATGAAAAGAGCCTGAGGTAAGGATAGGGCTGCTAAGCTATTGCCTTAATTATCTGTGGAAGTCTCACTCACATGTGTACCAAGCTACTAGTTAGTTTTTCATTGATGTGATTTTAGAAATGCATCTCTTTTTAAAATATGGATCCCGAATGTAGTAACTGAAACATTAACACATAGAGGGGAAAGTCTGTTGAAAATAGAAAGCTAGAAATGTACCTAATGACTTTAGTGGAGCAAACTAAGCCATAAATCTGGAGAAAAGGTCATCAATCCACCCACAGTCTCTAGCATTTCTCTGCACTCCACGGGTGGTATAAGAGAAATGAACACTTAGTCTAGCCCTCAAGTGGGTCATAGCTCTAACAGACCAGAAACTATAAGAATGCAATTAAGTTAGAAACTATAATTTTAAATATAATAGGAAAAATGAGCAAAATAAATGTGCACTTGCATAGTAAAAATAAGCTTCACAGAGGGATTGGGACATGAAGGATATTTTTGGGGGGGGATTAAGTAAGAGAGTGGTCCTTAGCAAAATTATGGAACTAGGAATGAAAATGATGGGGAAGATTGGATGGAAAAAAAGAGAGAGAACTGGTTGGAACAGAAATCAAATTTTAAAGAGTATTAAAGGAAAAATATGGCAATAATCTGTGAATTTTTTCCTTCACTGATACATGTTACAATACAGCTCTGACATGGCATATAAGACTTAGTTCAATATCTGAGAAGTCAAATGAACTATCTGTGGCCACACACCCAATAAATGTATACAGTATGAGAGGTAGGGAATGGGAAAAGTACTGACTTTGAAGTTAGAGAACCTGGATTCAAATCCTGCCACTTATCTGTGTGACCATTAACCATCACTTTGCCTCCCGAACCTCAATTGTCTCTTCAGTAAATTGAAAGAAATAGTTTAGTTGATCTTTGATATCTCTACATCTATTATTTATGATTGTATGACTTCATTCCAGTCTTCCATCCACTGTCTAGAGATTTCCTACCTACAGTATATGAAACTTGTCAAGGAGGCATGGGGAATATTTGTCAAATAATTAAAATACATACATAATTCTATTATATTTTAGAAACTAAAAATTTCCCCATCAGTTAAGTTATAAAATTTATTAGATCCTTGGAGAAGAAAAAAGAATTGGTTTTAAATTTTCATTTGTATTTGTTAATGCATGGTAAAAATTTAAATGCATGGTAAAAATTTATCTTTGATACTCAATGCAGTAATGGGCAGGATTACTAAAAGTCTTAATGGAGGGGCAAAAAAAAGTGGTCCCTAGTGTTTTAGAAACTCTCCACTATGCCATATTGCTGCTCAAGTTGGAGATAAGGTTAGAAAATGCATATGTATTATACTATGAAGGACCTAGGACAGATGGATGTGATGTGGAAGGTTAGCAGAAGACCAAACCCTTGAGTAGGTGGAGGGGCCTGTAGCAGCAAGCACTTATAATACACAGGATGGCTGCTAGCACAAGTTCTTAGATCTACTTTTCTAAAGGAAAGCAACTCAAAAAGGGTCAACAATCTTACATTAATCAATCAAACATATATCATTTACCTAGTTCAGTGGGAAAAGTCAGCACCCTGAACTTCAGAGAATACAAACAGAAGTTACAAGAGAAAATAACACAGTTAAGCAGACAGGGCTTCTAGCTGTCTAACCATTATATCCATACCTAATTAGTCACCAGAGAGAGAAGCACCAGAAACTGGATTTTCAAAGCTGGGGGGATCAATGGCTGCCCAGAATCTCATCTGGCTAAATCACACAACTCTTCCCAAAGTGAGCCCCAAAGCAAAACCTTGCCTCAGAGGTGTGTGTGTGTGTGTGTGTGTGTGTGTGTGTGTGTGTGTGTGTATGTGTGTATGTATCTGTATATATACTTCTCCAGGGTCAGAGAACATCACAACCCCCATGACCCACTTGACTATAAAGTAACAAAAGTATTGCCTTGCTGAAAAACAAGCCTCCCACCACAGGCTGCAGGTGAGAACATGTAGCCTATTAGGGGCAGAGTATGTTTTCAAATCAGGAAAGATCCTCAAGTTCAACTTAGGCTCAATAAGGGACAGGGCAGATCTTCAAATTTCCATTATCTTTACAGGACCTAATAAAAGTGGAAAGTTAGTCTGGTGATTGGAATCAGGATAGGTCAAAAAGGTAGAATCAGGAATACAGAGGGATCAGTTAGAAGCCTCTAATAGCAACTGAAGTGCACAATGATAAAAGCCTATTTCAGTGTGCTGACAGTGGAAACCAAGTGGAAAGGCAGACTTGGAAACATTTGGAAGAATGAAATAACAGTATTGGGTGGCAGCTCAGATTAAAAAGAAAAATGAGTCAAAGATGATTCCCAGGTTGGCCTGCTCCTGTCCCCACCCTGTCCCAATATATTTATATAGGTGGAAAGCATAAAATGAGAGGTAGTCTAAAAGTATTATTAATAAAAGTAAAGCAGCTGCTAACTATATTAAGAAAATCAAGGAGATTGAACAATTCATTAGTTACTTTTTCATTTCAGTTTAAGAAAGCAAGATTTTATGGGTTGAAATCACAAGAGTATGGATTCCCAAGGTGTCATTGTTGAAGAAGGCATAGGTGGTGTGACCAAATCAGAGCTAAACAGATAATGATGAATCATGCAAACTAATGCTCATCAAATACATATGTTTCATCCCAATTATATTTGTTCTTCCTCAACTTCTATAAAACAGGATCAAGCTCACTCTTGGCTTCCTCTACCCTGGCTTCCAAATTCAGAGCACTTGATCCAGCCTCAACTATCTCTACTCCTACTCTTACTATCTCCATTGTTACTAAAGTTGAGTACTATCTCAGACACTTACTAGCTATATGATCCTAGATCATTAATTCTCTCAGGCTCAGTTTCCACATCTTTCAATAAGAATAAAAATAGCTCCTACCTTACAGAGATGTTGTAAAGGTCAAATGAAGTGGCAAATGTAAAGCTCTCTGCAAATTGTAAAATGTTTATATGAACATTAGTTGTTTATTGTTTTTTGTTATTTTTTTATCTCTGAGTCATAGATCTAGGCAGAACAGACTTTCTACTAAGCATTTGACATCTTCCTAAAACATAACAATTAAGGTTGGTTAAAACACTCATGCACAAATATGTATTCAAAGCAATAATTAGAATAAAACACAGTAACAACTTGAAGGAGAGGAAGGAGAGAATTTCTGAAGAAAAGAATTTGCTTTGCTTAAGCTCTTGTTTGGGCAATGTGCCTCTTTGTGGGATTATGTTTAATAGTGTTTATATGCTTGAAACTATCTGAATTCCTGTTGGCAAAGTTAGATCTTAATTTAATGTACAAGGAGTAATTGTTTACCAGAAACATAGCTTCTGAAATACCGTAGCACTTATATGATGCTCAGGTTAAAGGAAATAATCCATGGCTGACATCCAAGCTCTCTCTTGCTCAGTGTTGACAAAAAAACACCAAAACAATTAAAAAAAGTCTCTCCTTGTGCACTGAGCTCCAATTTTTATCTCTTCGTGTCTGTGAACCACTTAGAAATTTGAATGCACAGCCTTCCACAAAACTCAATTTACCTCTTCAATTCATTTCATCAGTTGGAGTATTTCCCCATTTTGACATTTTTTTAAATAACAGAAAACAGGATGCATATGCTACCCCCAACCAGCTGTACGACCTTGGGCATATATGACTTCACCTCCTCGTGACCCATCTTTCAAATGAAAGAGTAGGAATAAATTATTGTTAAAATTTCTTCCATAAGCTCCATGACTTCTTTTCCCTTCCATTTTTCTCTTTGCATCTCCAGTGCAAAGCTCAGTATCTTTCATGAAGTGTTTAATATATTATAACTGAACAGTTTACAAATTTTATAAAAAATGTGACATTGAGGCTGGTCATGAAAGTGGCAGTTAGGCATGATGGACTTTGTGATCACATTTAAAAAGAAAATGCTGTGGTATCCTTGTTTCACAAGTCTGTGTGACATGAAAGGGCTAGTCTTTGTTTGTGAGGGGAGTGGGGAGTTATGATCATGATATAGATTTAGTGTTGGAAATGACCATAGTCTATTATCAGATTAACACCCTTAATTTTATAGCTAAAGAAATTAAATGTTAAAGAAGTTCTGTGACTTACCCAATAATTATATTTCAGACCTGTAACTGAGGTAGGATGTGAGCCTGGTAAAGATACCAAGATGACTTAAGAACATTACTGGTGAAATCCCCAAGGAAGAGAGCAGGGCAGATATCATCCCAGGGCCATCTGGTAGCTCCAAAATTTGACAACTTTTCATGATAATTGGGTATTACTTTCACAAGTTTCTACTTACTGAAGGATTGCTGTCAACACACTTTTAATTTCAGTGCTGTAGTGAAGCAGCCATCATCTCACCCTATTTAACACTCTGGATTGATTTCCCACCAAGACACTTGACAAATTGTCTCCACTAGACAAGTCAAGTGACTTTCATCTCTTAAATGAAAAGGATCCCAATAAACATGATCAATTCTCCAACAAATAAACTAACCTTACTAAAGATTATAGACTTCAAGACCCTTGAGGGCAAGTATTAATGCTAAAAGCTCTAATTGAGGCAGATTTTCCCTTGAGTAGGGAACCAGTGGCCATGAGATTTCAAAATGTTATTTTAAGAGGTGTTTATTCTAACCATCTCAGAACATGATAATAAGAATCCAAATAATTCAGGACAGCTGAAACTTCTCTGACAGCTCTGAGTCTGTTAATTCTCTACAAGCTGTAAATTGTTTTAATTGATGAATATTTTGTTATTTTAATAAGTAAGACATAAAGAGCTTTGTGGGAAATTGACTCTGTGGGAGAGAAGTCTAAGTCTATATTTTGTCTGCAAGCTTTTCATCTTGCCTGTAATTGTGGTAAAGCTTGTTTCCTGATCATCGTTGTCTTCTTAGCAGAATTTTTTCACCCTTAGACTATATGATTTTTTTTTAAATTTTTCCCAAGTATTTGAATAGTACCTTGCATCTAGCATGTGATAAAAATATGTGTTGACTTGAATTCAAACTCACAAAGTAATAACTATCGAAATTTATATAACTTTCAGATGTGCAAACTGCTTTACATTCCTTTTCATTGGATAATAATGAAAAGAAGTATTAAATGCATTAGCACCTTCATTTTGCAGTTGAAGAAACTCAGATCTTTAGGGGTTAAATGACTGGACCACATTCTAGGGAGTGTCTCAAATGGTTTCAAAGGTAGGTAGGCATCTGCTGTATATTCATCCAGTATTTTCCCCACTAGACCACAGCATACTTAATTTTTCTTAGGACTAAGAACCTTTCATGCATATATCTCCTTTTCAGAACCCTTCATAGGGAGTTTACTAAGCTATTAGGTCTAGTAGTCCATGTTCCCTGCTGAAAAACCTGCTTCATTTCCCTCTTCATCTAGAGTATTCTCCTTGTTTATGACCTTTCTTGGCAGGGCTGGAAAATAATAGCCTTCCCTGCCTACATATAAGAAGTGAAACTGAAGATTCCTGGACCTGGTGTGGCCAGTGACTTCAGTCTTAATTTTTTTTTTATAAGCAATTGGGTTAAGTAACTTGCTCAAGGTTACATGGCCAGTTATTTCTGGGTGTGGTGCTAAGTATCTGAGCCTGGATTCGATCCCCCAGGTCATCCCGACAATGGGGCTGGTGCTCTTACTCGCTGCGCTACCTGGCCGTCCCTTCAGTCCTAATTTTATTACAGAAGTAGAATGGTCTAGTTGGATGGGTATTGCTCTTCCATTCACAATATCTGTATTTTAGTACTGACTACTGATGTTGTCATGTAAACTTAGGACTTCCTGTCTCTGTGTCTTACTTTTCTCAAATAAGGATAATGTTTTTACCACTTATTTTATAAACAAAAAAGGTTTATTGTGAAGAAATCACTTTGCAAACCTCAAATCTCTATAAAATGTGAATTGTTATATTTATTATTCTCTGCAGAGTTCAGGCCTCAAGTATGGAAGTAACAGATCATGGATTTCTCCTGATCAAGGCTTATCTCCTTTATCTACCACTAAGAGATGCTAAATATCATCTCTCTTAGTTATTCCCTCTATTGCTACTCCAGAAGGATGGAGGAAGGAAGAGAGGGTATTTTCTTAGACACTACTGGACGGGCTAAATTGGCATAAACAGCTCAGTTGTGCAGGGGATAGTCCTCTTGACCAAAGATCTGAATTCAAATCCAAACTCAGACATTTGCTAGCTCTATAGCCCTTGCCAAGTCACTTATACACTGTGATTCAGGTTTTTTTTTTCATTTTTCAAATTTTATCAACTTCTGATTTACATCATTCATTTCTGCCAGATTGTGAGTTACAAATTGTCTCCCCATTTTTCTCCTACATACCACCTCAAAATAGCAGTCCCACAGGATATCCCCTCCTCCAACCTGCTCTCTCCCATATCTTCACCCATACCCCCTTGACTTTTCCAAAAGGGCATGGTGGATCTCTATGCCCCAGTGCCTTTATAACTTATTTCCCAATTACATGTAAAATAGTATTAATAATAGTATATTTATCTATATATAAACATTTATTTATATAAACTAAATATATATACATATATACACATATATATTTAAACATTTGATTTTAAAATTTTGAATTCCAGATTCATTCCCTTGTCACCCACCCTTATTGGGAAGATAAGCAATTCAGTATAGGTTGTACATGTGTAGCTAATGCAAAACATTAACAGAGTAGATATATTGTAAAAGACTGACTATATTTCCCTCCCTCCTATCCCACCTCCCACTTGTTCTCTTCTCTACTTTGATCCCATCCCTTTTCAAAAGTGGATGCTTCTAACTTTCCTCCCCCCCCCAGCCTGCCTGCCCTTCCATCATCCCCCCTCTCATCCCCTTTCCCCCTACTCTCTTGTAGGGTAAGATACCCTATTTAGTGTGTATGTCATTCCCTCCCCGAGCCAAATTCAATGAGAATAAGGTTGACCCATTCCCTTTTACCTTCCTATTCTTCCCTTCCATTGTAGCCATTTTACCTTGCCTCTTCTATATGAGATAGTTTACCCCATTCTGTCTCTCCCCATCTCCTCTCATTATATTCCTCACTCACCTCTTAATTTCACCTTTTAAGTATCATCCCTTACTACTAAATTGGTCCTATGCCGTCTACCTATGTAAAACTATAAACACATATGCACACATTCACATATATATTTGTATGCCCGTATTCCCCTCTGATTATATATACGTATGTAGGTATGTATGTATGTATATCTATTCCCTTCAACTATTTTCATAATGAGAAATGTTTCACCAGTTACAATTATCATTTTTTCATGTAGGAATGTTTATAATTCAACTTTGATAAGTTCCTTATCATTTCTTTTCCTTGTTTAGCTTCTTATGCTTCTTTTGCTTCTTGTATCTGAATGTCAAATTTTCTATTCAACTATGATTTCTCATCAGGAAATTCTTGAAAATCCTCTATTCCACTGCATGGCCATATTTTCTCCTGAAACATGATAGTCAGTTTTGCTGGGTAGGTGATTCTTGGTTTTAATCCCAGCTCCTTTGCCCTCTGGAATATCATATTCTAAGCCCTTAGATCCCTCAGTGTAAAAGCTGCCAGATCCTGGGTTATCCTGATTGTGTTTCCACAATATTCAAATTGTTTCTTCCTGGCTGCTTGTAATATTCTCTCCTTGATCTGGGAATTCCAGAACCTGGCTATAATATTCCTAGGAGTTTTCTTTTTGGGATCTTTTTCAGGGGGTGATCGGTGGATTCCTTCAACCTCTATTTTGGCCTCTGATTCTAAAATATCATGGCAGTTTTCCTTTAGAACTTCTTGAAGGATGATTTCTAGGTTCTTTCTTTGATCATGGCTTTCAGGTAGTCCAATAATTTTTAAATTATCTCTCCTTGATCTATTTTCCAGGTCAGTGGTTTTTCCCATGAGATATTTCACATTGCCTTCTATTCTTTCATTTGTTTGGATCTGTTTAACAGCATCTTGATTTCTCATAAAGTCATTAGCTTCCATTTGCTCCAATCTAATTTTGAAGCAATGATTCTCCTTGTTGAGCTTTTGAGATTCTTTTTCCATCTGGAAAATTTGACTTTTTAAGGCATTCTTCTCCTCATTGCCTTTTTGAGCCTCTTTTGCCATTTGAGTTAGTCTGTTTTTTAAGGTGTTATTTTCCTCAGTCAGGCTGTTGACTCTCATTTCATAATTTTCTTACATCGTTCTCATTTATCTTCCCAATATTTCCTCCACTTCTCTTATCTGCTTCTTAAGGTCCTCTATGGTCTGTAACCAGCTCGTATTTTCTTTGAAGCAGGAGTTCTGACTTCACTGTCTTCCTCCTGTTCCATGCTTTGATCCTTTTTGTCCCCAAATATTTGCTTCCTTTGCCTGGTCATGTTGCCACTCAATTACTTGACTTTTGGGCTCTTTGCCACAGTAGGACTCTGGTACCAGATGGGGAGCTTCATTCCAAATACTGGGGTTTTCTCAGATGCCAAAGGTATTAGTTGGGTGCCCTCTCTGAAGCCTCCACACACTCTGGCAATCTGGTCACACACCCCAGGACCTCCACCCTAGACCATAATCCAGATCCCAGCAGGTTAAAGCAAGAGTGATTACCCCTCAGATTGGTCGCTTGGTCCCCCTACACTTTGCAGGCCAGGAGCTGAAGCTGCCCTGTGGGGGCGGCTGCATGCAGCTGCTCCTCAGAGGCTTCTCGACCCGGGGCCAAAAGTCGATGCACTTTCAACTACTGGGTCCCAAAGTCCAGACTGCACTGACCTCTCACTTTGTCTTTTGCTTCTATGTGTTGATAAATCTGGAAATGGCCACAGCTGCTGCTGATCTGGAGTCCCTCCTGCTGCTGGCTAGTCAGGCCTGCCCTGGTGCTAAAGCCTAGGCATGGGGCTGGGCTCGGCTCCCAGAGCACTGTGCTGGCTGATTCCTGCCAGCCTGCCGGGCTGTCCTCAGCAGGAAGTTAGCTTCTCTGTTTCATTTTGTGGGTTCTGCAGCTCCAAAGTTTGTTAAGAGTCCCCTTTTACATGGATTGGGGAAGGTGGAAGCTGGAACAGCGGGGAGGTCCTGCTTCTATTCCACCATCTTGACTCCCCACTGTGCCTCAATTTAGTCAATTAAAATTTGGGGAAAATAATAATGCCTACCTCATAGGTCTGTTGTGAGGATCAAATAAAATGATATTTATAAAGTACTTAGCACAGTTCCTGCAGAGTAAGTCTTATATAAATGCTCATTAATTTTTCTTATTCCTTTCCCATTTCAAGGCTACAAAAAACTCATAAATTTACTAGCCCATGATACTTCTCTCTGCCTTCTCAGAAAATTAAAGAACTATTAGAGGGCTTTGTTTTCTCTGGGACCCCAGAACCAGGAATCAGTGTCCAGAACTGGGGTCTAGGGTGACAAAGGCTTGGAAATATCTATGAGCATTTACAAACTTGTGATAAAAGGAGCAAAAAGAGGCCTAGGTCTCAAGCACTTTGTAGTTAAGTAAATTTTCAAGCAAAAAGTCCAAATAGTAAGCACTGTGTGTGCATGTGTGTGTGTGTGTGTGTGTGTGTGTGTGTGTATGGAAGAAAGAGCAAAAGAAAGAAATGAAAGAGAAAGGAAGGAAGGAATGAAGGAAGGAAGGAAGGAAGGAAGGAGGGAGGGAGGGAGGGAGGGAGGGAAGGAAGGAAGAAAAGAAAGAAGGATATCTTTCAGTGATACATGTCTGAAGTAACACTAGTGATTAGCTTCTATTAGCCCCCTTTTATCTTCACATTAAATCAGGGTGTGTAGTGGACAGATTGTGGCCTGGATTTAAAGTTAATAAACCTTGGTTTGAATCACAAATCATGTACATATGATTTATGTGACCTTGGGCAAATCATCTCCTATCACTAGACTTCAATTTCTTCATCTTTAAAATGAATGGATTTGTATTATGTGTGTATGGGTGTATATGGAGAGAGAAAAACAGAGACAGAGACAGAGACAGAGATAGAGACAGAGAGCGACAAAGACAGAGAGTGTCTGAGAGCATTAGGAACTGAAGGGATCATGACAGATGGTTAGTAGAAGGTATTCCTCAAGGGGAACTTTGAAGCAAAGTAAGGATTGTGTGAAGCAAATAAGAGAGTGTATTTGCATATTTGCATTGTGGGAAATAGCCTCTGCAAAAGGTACAGAAAAGGTACATGGAAGATCAAGTCCCAGGACCACCAAATGAGCTGGTTTGGCTGAAATGAATAGGGTATGAAGGTAAGTAATAGGCAGTATTAAGGTTTTCAAAACATTCTTTCTAGTGATCTATCAGTTTATCAGTTTAGAAAGTATATATACATATACACATTCATTTATATATACATATTCATTATATATGTGCATATATGTACATGTGCATACACGTGTATGTATATATACACATATATGAGGACAGCTGGGTCCATAATAGATAGAGTGCTGGTCTTGGAATGAGGATGTTCTGAATTCACACATTACCTCAGACACTTATTAGGTGTGTTAGCCTCAACAAGTCATTTAACCCTCTTTGCCTCAATTTCCTCTTTTGTAAAATGAACTAGAAAAGAAAATTGCAAAACTAATTCATTATCTTTGCCAAGAAAACACCAAATGGTATCAGGAAGAGTCAAATAAAACTGATCAATTAGCAGGATCACAAACAACTGCACGCACACACGTACATGAAATCATTTTATCCTCACAGTCTCTCCGGTCACTAGGTATTATTATCGTACCCATTATACAGGTGAGAAAACCAAAGCTACGAGAGTTTAGATGATTCACCAGTCTCACAGGTATTAAGTATATGGCATATATTTCCAAGCCTCCTTTTCTTAGCTAGGTCCCGCTCACCTCCTAGCTGCCGCCTTAGTGACGCTAGGGAAATTGATGCTAATCCCATCTATCCCTCAAATTTCTCATCTGTTAATGAGATGTTAATATACGGTAGCAGAGATGATTAAGAGCTATGTTAAAATAACAATATAAAGTAATAAAAGCTTTTCATTGACACATACTGAATAGACCTGACAAATGACAACTTTTTTTTCTACCTCCAGATCCTTGGCAGAGGACCTGTTCTCTATTCTTCTTTTGTAGAACTGGTGCCATTCCTTTGAATCCCTCTGTCTGGTATGGGAAGAAAAAAAAATCACAACCTTTGAATGAAGCAGAGAAAAGCAATTTTTTTTTTCTGCTTAACCCTGATAAGTGCAGTGAGCTTCTGGGGCTGCTACAATGTTTTTCATCACTTCAGTTATGTGTCAGGTAGAAAACTGAAGGCTGTGGATGATTAGGATCCAAATAATAAAAACATTTTAAAATCATCATCCATCTGAAATAATTGCATTTAACCATTCACTGTGCTTGACTGGATTGCTTTTGAATCATCAGAAATGGGAAAAAAACTGAAAGGAGACACAGTAGGAAAAATATGAAGCAAAACAACTTTGGGTTTTAAATGTTATTCAGCTAGGACTTTCTAGTATGGCCTTATCCATTGTCCTACATGATTTCTTTGTTGAGGAGGTGCAGATTTACTTAGCTTGATTATCTTAGAAACACCACCAGGATGGGTTTGCATTAACCTTCCTTAATGCCCCCTTAAGCATCCTCAGCACAAGCATCCTTTGCTCTTACCCCGCCTCCCTGAACTCACCCCCCTGCCCCTTTGAGGTAGCAGATGATTTGACTAAGAGAATACTTTAAGTATCTTTTTTATCTAGATGGAAGAAAGCAGGAGCCTATAGTTTATAGGTTTAAATTAAATTTACTTGACTAAAACAACATGAGATGTTTCTTTCAAATTCCTCATTACTCAAATACATTTTCCTACATAATTATAACCTTTGTTTCAATAACATAAACCGCAGTGATATATGCAAGACGTTTCAATTATCTCAAACATGGTGAACAGAATTAGGCTGTATGAGCCTGAGCTGGAGAAATTAGATGAATCAGGGGAGGTAAGTGCTTCACTGAGATGGTAGGGGAGAGTGCTGTTAAATAACTGACCCTTGCAAAAGATTTGTAGTTATTGTTGAATTGATGCATAATGAGGCAGAAAAATGTAAGGTCTTTCATTGAAGTTGGAGGACATTTTCATGGAATTCTTTGGCTGGCAGGGATAGTAACAGAATATATAATTCAATATCCTGTCTTTAAGAAGGACCATGCAGTATCCAGAAAATGTCAGTGTTTGGGGGGAGAGAGGATCCTATTTGAAAATATTTCTAGAGTTTGGAAGAAAATTCTGATTTTTCACTAGTGTGATGGACATATATGAAAACCATGCTTGTGAATTAGAAACTTTTAAGTGCAATTTGTGGGGTCATAGGTCCAGGGCTATAAAGTCCCACGTGATACAGTCCCTTATTTATAGGTAAGGAAACTAACATCTAGTATTTGTCTAAGGTCATACAAGCAGTAATCATCAGAAATAGATATGACCCTAGGATTCTCTTATTCCAAAGCCAGTCTTCCCACCCACCCTCCATCCCCAAATGTTTCAGACCTAAACTAAGACTATGGCCATGAAAACAAAGAAGAAAAGTGGACATTGGGCGGCCAGGTGGCTCAGCGAGTAAGAGCACCAGCACCAGTGACCTGGGGATCAGGATGACCTGGGGATCAAATCTGGGCTGAGATACTTAGCACCACACCCAGAAATAACTGGCCATGTAAGCTTGAGTAAGTTACTTAAAAAAAAAAAGTGGACTAATTCCTAAGATATGGTAAGTGACCATTGTAGGCAAATGGAGATGATACCAATGTAATGAACATGTGGAAGATCGGTGCTGCACTTCATAGTGATGGATGCATTTGTCAATGATGAGAATTTGAAAAATGGGAAAGAAACAAGCTCTGATTCACCAATATTTATTTAACTTCAGCAGTGGGGTTTAAAATTGATGTTATATGAAAGCTAATTCCTGACATCTTTGTTCTTTGTAGGATTTTCTAGAGAAAAAAAGTCATTTTATTCTTCAGTGGTATTGCTAAGTCAATGCCTTCAATTTAATCAATGGTCTCCAGTGAAAGAAAAGGCTCCTTTTATAATAGTATGAGACATGAAATCATTTGAAATAGGGGTATCATCCAGCAAATATTTCAGTTCTACCAAAATGAGATTACCAGAAAGAGACATTTTCTCCAACTCGGTTTTGCTTCTTCCTGGTGCTTCAATATTATATAAATGCATTGTGTCATGTTCAGATACCAGTGGATGATGGTGTCTATGCCTTCTCGCATTAGCCATTTAATACTTGTCAGAATAAATTCACACAGAATTCTAAGGAAGTCCATTTGTTTCTAACTGGACATCGTTCAACCTGTTTTTGGTTGGTTGAGATTAACCCAATAGATGTGTTGATAATTTTTCCATCTTCATTTTGTAAAACTAGGTAATTTAATGTTTTTTGAAAACAAAATTTAGTTATTCTAGTGTGATGGATCTATACAATTCATACCATACATATTGGAAGAATTAATATACTTCGGAAAAATGGAAATCGTGCACTCTAGTAGCTTAAACATTTAATAACTTTATTAAAATAGCAATAACTTAAATCTGTTTCACAGCAAATTAATTTTATCTTATTTTATTTTTGTAAGGCACACATCTTTAAAGATTAGTTCTGTGCTTTTCTAGCTGTCAGCAGAAATATCACACTTATCTTTCCCTGAAAGAAATATGAAGTGTATCTAACTTTTTTCCCCCCTTGGGTTGGTGTGGACAGAGAAGCAGCCAGTGCTGTAGGCTCCCACAAGGCGGAGATTAGATCAGGTAGCAATGTGAATATTTTGAGGTTCAATACATATTTTTATCTTTAGCATAAACCAACCACCCTCATAACTTTAACATCAGTTTTATAGACTGGAAACATAAGATATTTAAAGGTGTATGCTCAAGTAGAAGAGTAGCTATTGGATGAAATGTGCATAACAGCAACTTGGGGAAGAACCATAAAAATAGACAATTAAGAAATTTACCAAATAACAGTATCAGAGAAAATTAGAGTAACTAGACCATACATCCCCAAATAAGAATCTCCACTCCAATATAAAGAACCCATGGCAATAAATTGGTTGCTTAAAGACTTTCAATGAGGGGGGACCAATATACTGCTTGAGGTAGCGCATTGCACCCTTGGAAAGCTCTAATTGTTAGAAAGTTTTCTGAAAATTTCCTTTTCTTTTGCTACTTCAATACATTACTTCTGGTTCTTTCCTTGGAGGAAAATGAATGAGTTAAATCTCTTTTCAATATGACAGCCTCTCACTTTAATTATTCAAACAAAAGACATTTTCAGTTTTCTCCTCTACAGGCTCATACTTGCTTACCAACTTTCTTTTATTGCGTATGGTCAGTAGCAACAAAATTTAAATGATCAGTTACCTTAGATCTATTCATTGACTTATTCTTGGTTTATTTAGAGATTTTTTTGTCTCGAATAAAAGAAAAAAAAGGTCCTACTCATATACTGTGAAATCAACTCAATTTATATGGAGACACAGATAATGTCTATATGAAAAGTGGTCAAAGAAAAATATTAAGAGCTTAATGTATTATACATCCACATACACGCATGTATACACATACACAGGTAAATAGATACAGATATATATGTAGTAACTTTTTCTGGAGTAGCATCAAATAGGACACTAAAGGAGTGTTCTCCTGTTGGAAAATGGCTAAGGAATTATTGTATACGGACATCTTGCAAGAGGAAATTATGAAATGGGTGGTTTTAGAGGAACCTAGGAAGACTTTTATTATGTGATGCAGAGCCTAGTGAATAGTTTCTAAGGGAATAATGCTTATAACAACAGAAACATTATACAATAAAAAAAACTTTCAGAGACTTTAAATCTCTGATCAATGCAAAAACAAAACATGAAAACATGAGTCCAAAGGAACAAAGGTAAAGTACCCTACTCACCTCATATCAGAGTTGGTGAACTTAAAATGAAGAGAGACAGATTTCTGACCAGGGCCAATGCAGAAATTTGTTTTGCTGTACTATGTACATTCATGATGACATTTATACTTTGGTTTTGAGCAATGGGGAACAACTGAAGGACAGAACATAAATTCATGCAAAATAAATAAGTTTATTTTTAAAGAAGCACGTTGAATGTAAAAAACCAAAATGTTCTGTACCAATAAAATGAGAGAGGAATATAATATTATTAAAGAAAACATTACAGATTTCAGAGGGGTAATAATGTAAAAACAAATTAAAACCTGATACCTTTGCTTCCCCTTTCCAGGGCTCACTCAGCTATGGCAAGAAGTTCCTGTCATGTGGTTACTCCCACTATTTATCTCTGTTTTTTAAATTGCATTTATTTTATTTTTTATTTTTTTCCCCAGTTACATGTAAAATCAATTTTAAACATTTGTTTTTAAATCTTTGAGTTCCATATTTTCTCCCTTCCTCCCTCCCCATTCCCCCCCATTGGGAAGGTAGGCAATCCCAATTAGTTTATACATGTGTAGGCATGCAAAACATGTCCATTATAGTCATGTTGTCTAAGAAAACATAGGCAAAAACAAAATTCAAGAAAAATAAAGTTTTTTTTAAGTGTGCTTCAATCTATATTCAGATACCATCAGTTCTTTGCCTGGGGATGGATAGCATTTTTCATCCTAAATCCTTCAGAGTTGTCATGGATCATTGTCCTGCTGAAAATAGCTAAATCATTCATGGCTGATCATCTTACAATATTGTTATTATTTTGTACCCAGTACATTTCACTTTACATCAGCCCATGCAAGACTTTGCAGGTTTTTCTGGGAGCATCTTGCTTAATATTTCTTAAAGTAGTATTCCATCATAATTACATACCACAACTTGTTCAGTCATTCCCCCATTGATATGTGTCCCCTCAATTTGGAATTCTTTACTCCTAGAAAAGAATTGCTATCAATATTTTTATATTTATAGGTCCTTTTCCTTTTTTAATCTTTTTTGGGATATATACCTAGAAGTGATATTGGAGATCAAAAGTTTTATGGCCCTTTGGGCATAGTTCCAAATTGCAACATTGAATGGTTTAATCAGTTCACAACTCTGCCAACAGTACATTAATGTCTCATTTTCCCCCCACATCCCTTCCCACATTTGTCATTTACCTTTTCTGTGCTATTAGCCAATCTAATAGGTATAAGGTAGTACCTCAGAATTATTTTAACTTGCATTTTCCCAATCAATAGTGAGTTAGAATATTTATTTTCATATGGCCATAGATAGTTTTAATTACTTCATCTGAAAACTGATTATAGTTATCAATCATTTATCATTTGGGAAATGGCTCTTATTTTCATAAATTTGACACAGATATATTAGAGAAATAAGGCCTTTCTGAGAGAAACTTGCTTCAATTTTTTTTCTTTCTTTTTATTTCCTTTTTGGAGGGTGGAAATCAGGGCAATTGGGGTTAAGTGACTTGCCCAAGGTCACAAGCTTACAATTTTATCACAGTTACTATTGCTAGTTGTATTTCCTTCCATACTATTTCCTCTACCCCAGTTTATTCTCTTCTCTCTATCCTTTCACTCTGTCCCTCCTCAAAAGTGTTTTGCTTCTACTACTCCTTCCTGCAAGCTGCCCTCCCCTCTATTATCCCCTCCTCATATACCTTTCCCTTTTACTTTTCTTTTGGGTAAGATAGATTGCTATATTGCATTGTCTGTGTATCTTATTCCCTCATTTCAGTCAATGCCTCATTCCCCCTCACCTCCTTCCTCTTTCCCTCCATTGTAAAAGCTTTTTATTGCCTTTTTAAGTGAAATAATTTACCCCATTCTACCTCTCCCTTTCTCTTTGTCCCAGGGCATTTCTCTCACACCTTACTTTTATTTCTAAAATATCCCTTCATATTCAACTCACACCTATGCCCTCTGTCTATGTTTACTCCTTCAAACTACCCTAATAATGAGGAAGGTCTTATGAGTCACAAATATCATTTTTCCATGTATGAATGTAAACAGTTTAACCTTATTAAATCCCTTGTGATTTCCTTTTCTTGTTTACCTTTTTATGCTTCTCTTGATTCTTGTATTTGAAAGTTAAATATTCTATTCAGCTCTTGTCTTTTCATCAAGAATGCTTGAAAGTCCTCTCTCTCATTGAATATCCTGTTTTAAAAATTTTGCCTAAAGGATTATACTCAGTTTTGCTGGGTAGGTGATTCTTGGTTGTAATCCCAGCTCCTTTGCCTTCTAGAATATCCTATTCCAAGCCCCCCAGTACTTTAATGTTGAAGCTGCTAAATCTTGTGTTATCCTGACTGTGGCTCCACAACATTTGAATTGCTTCTTTGATATTTTCTTGTGATATTTTCTCCATGACCTGGGATCTCTGGAATTTGGCTATAACATTCCTGGCAGTTTCATTTTAGGATTTCCTTGAAGAGATGATCAGTAGATTCTTTCAATTTCTATTTTACCCTGAGGTTTTATAATATCACAACAGTTTTCCTGGATAATTTCTTGTAAGATGATGTCTAGGTTCTTTTTATGACAATGATTTTCAGGTAGTCCAATAATTTTAAAATTACCTCTCCTATATCTATTTTTGAGATCAGTTGTTTTTCCAATGAGATGTTTAACATTATCTTCTATTTTTTCATTTTTTGGCTTTGTTTAATTGTTTCTTTTTCACTCATAAAGCCATTATATTCCATTTGCTCCAATTTTTAAGCAATTATTTTCTTCAGTGGACCCCTTTTGCCAATTGCCCTAGTCTGTTTTTAACTTGTTATTTTATTCAGTAGTGTGTTTGTCCTTCACCAAGCTGCTGATTTTTGCATCACTCTCATTTCTCTCCCCAATTTTTCTCTCCCTCTCTTACTTCATGATGAGAGTCTCAAAATGTCCTTCTTTGTGGCTCATTTTGTGCTGATTGCATCAAGGCCTGGGACACTCTAGGAACTCTTTGTTGCTATTTATGGTCCTTCTGAGACCAACCTCACTGTCCACAATAGAAAAAAAGGAGGAGCTGAAGAATGCATATTGTTCAGATGCTGTTACTTAGCTAGCCCTGTTGAGTTAATCAATATTGTCATTTACTTGAGACTGGTGTCTCACATGTACAACAAACTAGGCCCAGGATTGAATGAGAATAAGATAACTTGATTTGGAAACTATCTATCTATCTATCTATCTATCTATCTATCTATCTATCTATCTATCTATCTATCTATCTATCTATTATAGGTTTCATTACTATAAAGTTACTAATACCACAAAAGTACATCTTTTTATAATTAAAAATGTTCTCCAGGTGGTGCTATATGACTGGATTCAGGGCATACAAATATGTTTAGAAAGATCAAAATTGCATGTAACAATATGTACTGTGTCTATTTCAAAATGTATATCTATGTAGTAGGCTTGAGTTGCACTCAATATTTGATTTATAATGTTCTATATGTCAAAATTAGCATGATAGATATAATCAATGACACACACAGCATGTATATTGTATTATATGTATATCCATATATTCTCATATTCACATATGTGCATATATATTTATGCAACTCAAAAGGAAGTTGGACTGATCATGCACCAAGTGATATGGATAATAAAGGACCAGTATGAATATTATACAGGTATCATTTAAAATACAAAGTAAGACTACAAAATACCTCCCGGATTTTAAAATTTTTATTGTTGGAGCATTACTATTAAGAATCATCTAAAATATAGGTTGGATATGTTTTTTGATTCACACCAGGACAAAGTCTCTTCACATCAATAATGTCATGGATTCATTGAAATAAATTAGATAAATGAGTTAAATTTTACTATAACTTAACTTTAGCTTACATTTCCCAGATATCACAGATAATGATTTCAGTCTGTTTATTGATGGGCTGAAGGTAATCAGATTCCTTAGAAAGGGTCAGGTCTTTGAATCTGAATTCTAAGACAGTTTTGCTATTGTTTTTTTTTTTTTGGTGGGGGGGAGGGTGGTGCTGAGGATTTCAGACATGTACTTTTAAATTTATTTTACATGTTTCTGGCTGTTAGCTCTCCCCAGCAGTTTCAAGGTTCACCATACAAGTTTCTTCTTTGGGTGTTAATAAGTATGTTGTTATGATACATGTGACTTTTAAGTAAAGAAACCAAGCTAAAGAAGAAGAGTTGATTAAATGCAGTGCCGTTTACAGCATTCCTTTTAAATTTCAAATTACACAGGTAGGAAAAGGCAAGACAGAGTACTCTGTCAGTGCAGGGAGCATCATCTTTGTTTCACCTGCCAATTAGAAGATGAAATCAAGCTTTATCAAAAATAACTGGTCAAGAGATAATTAAAAAAATTATCTTACAGCTTTTTCTTTTTTTTTTTAAAGCAATTGGGGTTAAGTAACTTGCCCAAAGTTACATTGCCAGTTATTTTGTGTGGATGTTAAGTATATGAGGCCGGAACCAATCCCAGGTCCTCCCGACTCTGGGGCCAGCACTCTTACTGTGTGACCTAGCTGCCTTATAGAGTTTTTTCAATAAAAACATTTTTAATTATTAGATGCTAATGTCACAATGTTAGGGAGATAGGGGAAAGGAAAAGTCCAAGAGAAAGAGATAGAATTAATAAAGAAATGTTATTTTTTATTAAATAATATAGAGTTGTCCCTACATGAACGGTATTTATGTCTCAAGAAGGTAAAGCAGTGGATGATGAAACAGATAAGATTAGTCCAGGGATTGGCAAACATAAGGAACCCAGACAGTAAGGGAAGAAGATGATTATTGAGTGGAATTTTGGGAAAAATTAGAAAGAAATTTGGCACAAATTAGGTTTAAATCAACAATTTATACCATATAACACTTTAAGCTCCAATGAACATGCAATCTAATTAGAAGTTACAAAAAAATTTTAAAGGTGATTGTAAAGAATTTCCTTTCAGAGTTATAGATGGATATTTCTTAAAGAAAGAATAAAGATGCTCTTTAAATATAAGTTTTGATTGTAAGATTTTAAAGAAATACTATACTTTAGTCATTCATGCAAGGGTTGTTAGGGAATTTTAGCAATAAATATATCTGAGAAGGGCAGCTAGGCGGTACAGTGGATTGAATAGCAGGCCTAGAATAAGGAAGACTTCTACTTAGTTCAAACCTCATCTCAGATTCTTACTTTCTGCATGGACCTGGGCAAGTCACTTAATCCTGTTTACCTGTTTTCTCATCTTTGAAATGACCTGGAGAAGGAATAGCAAAGCACTCCACAGTCTTTGCCCAGAAAACCCCAAAAAAGGGTCATAAAGACACAAATGAAAAATGATTAAGTGATAGGAAATATCTGAGCAAGATGATATCTAAGCTACCTAGAAACTACACACACACACACACACAGTGGAGATACAGTGCTGAATTTCTCATATCCTAAGAGAAGTCATGACTTTGCTGATTAGTTTTATTTAATTCTTGTTTTGTTTTGTTTCAGTGTAGGGCTCCATGCTCAGACATGGTTTGATGTATATCAGGAAATATCTGATGAAAATCAATTAAAATAAGTAGACAAAGGTAATGCATGGACTGCATTCCATTTTCTCCCTTTAACCTGAAATTAATGCTCATTATATTTGGCAACTTCCACAGTAAATATGGAGGAAATTCTCAAATAAATATTCAACATTTTACATGGATCACAATACTATTTATATATTATGTATTAAATGAAAAATAAGGAATTTTTTTTTTCAGGTAAAGTGCCAAAGTAACTTTTATTTGTTTTAAAAGCAGTGTGGTTTCTGTAGGTACTTTAAGTGTCCAAAAAATGAAATCTTGACAGTCTGCCAAACTCACACAAATATGGTCAAACGGAGGGTACTGTAAGGCAGAGGAGAATAGAAAGATTTTTCCCCACTGAAACAATCTGGGGAAAGACTGAAACAATGGAAAAGAATATTAAATCTACCTAGTATCAATGCATTTGCTCTAAATAACTGGTCTTAACTCTAATGAATTTCTCTTCAATGGAGGCATTTAAGATGATGATGTATAAAAAATTGTCAATAATGCTGTGGTGAGGATAACTCATCATCTGGGAACATAGATTAGATGACCTTTAAGATAATTCCATTTTAAAAATTCTATAATATTATTATTTGCATGACAACAATACCCATTGATTCATAAGACCACTAGAGAAAAAATATCATTTATTGAATTATTGTTATAAGGCACAACACTTAGTGTCCTTGAACACAAAGCACTTACTGTCAAACTGTATTGGTGATGATGGTGATGATGATGCTGCTGCTGCTGCTGATGATGATGAAGATGATGGTAATGACTCATATTTCTAGAGTATGTTGCAATTTACATGCCCTCTTTAATTTGATACCTGTAGCAACTTGGAAGTTACTAGTACAAGTGACCAGTTAATGCTACTTGTGGAACAAAAAAAAAGATGTAGTGACTTTAAAGGACTAAAATGAACAGTAACCACAGAAGCCAATTTGATCTTGAACTGTGTGAATAATAACAGCATCAAGAACAAGAGATTTGATAATCACATAAAATTCAGCTGTAATCAGGTGACATCTGGATTATAGCTGGCTTCCAATTCATGGGGATAATGAATCCCATGAACCAATCTCCTTATTTGAAATCATGCTGTATATTTTCATTGGACTGGAACTAATTAGAATATTTTCCATAATTATATCTTCAAAAAGTGCAAATTTGAATACATGTAAAAATTCATGAGATGCAACTAATTGGGATCTAGCCGTATTGTGATCAGTTCTGTGTACATATTTAAAAAAGGCATTGACAAACTTCATTGCCTTCCAGATAAGGGTGACCAAGCCAATAATGGTGAGTACGCTAGAGTATAAGCCTTAAGTGAATCATTTGAAGGAACCTGAGAATGTGTAGTCTGTGGAAGAGAAGACAGAGTGGGATATGAGCGATGTCTTCAAATATTTGAAGGACTCTCAAGTGCAAGAAGGATGTGACTTGTCCAGCTTTGCATAAAAGGACCAAGAATTAGGAACAGTTGCTGGGAACATATTTAAATATGAGAAGAATGAGATATATAGCAATGAATAATTAAAGCTGAGAATTATAATGAAAATCACTTTGCACAGAAGCTCCTTTCCAATACGCAAGCTTGTAAAATAGCTACAATACCTGTTTTCTCTAGTTTAGAGATTCTCCAGGCAATTTTCTAAAACGATGTTTCACATGAGGTGTTGATCTGCTTTAGTGGAAGTTTCTACACCATCTGTTTACCCACTCAGATGTCATCATAGCTCCAGCTTCACCCTCAGCTCCCCCGCTCCCACCAAAAAAAAAAATAACAACCAACCAAATAAGTAGAAAACAAACAAATAAAAACAACTCTGAGCTCAGAGACTGAGTCACCTCAAAACATCTCTTTGCACACATTTATAGAGTTAGTATATTGGTGGGGAAAGTGCTGATTGTACATCATCAGATCGTAGATTTTGACTTAAAACTGGCAGGGACCTCAGTCCAACCCTCTCCTTTATAGATAAGGAAAATGAGACCTAGAAAGCTTATTTGAATTGGCCAATGTCATACATGGACCCTGTGATCCGGTGACATTGGCTTCCTTTCTGTTTCTCATACAAGACATTTGATCCCCTAAATAGGCATGTTTTACTTACTGGCTGTCCCCTAGGTATGGGATGCTGTCCCTCTTCATCACTATATCCTAGTTTCCTCAACTTCCTTCAAATCTCAAGTATGTCCTTCCTTCTGCAAAAAGTATTTTCCAGTTCTGAATCATAGTGCCTTCCCTATGAAACTATACCCAATTTATTGTATCTATAACATTTGTACACTTATTTTGTGTGTTGTCTCCCTGAGTAGAATGAACTCTCCTTAAGGGTGGGAATCATCTTTTAGCTTTCTTTTTATTCCAAGTGCTTAGTGCAGTTCCTGGCACATAAAAGGTTCTTAATACTAGCTGTAACTAACATAGGTAGTTAGTGATATAGGTCGAATTTAAACCCACTTCCTTTTGGATGTAAAATCTCTTATCTTTTCCATTTCCATATGCAGCAACAAGGAATTCATTTCTCTGAATGCAACCTGATAACCATAAAAATACCACTGATATGCATAAAAATAACTAAATCCCCTTTAATACATACATGCAGATGGTCCATAAGTATACACATGTATATGTGTGTTTATAAGCATACATATTTGTTCTTTTAGTTTATCTCTGTTTTTGTCTCTTTGTTTCTCTGCCTCACTCTGTGTCTGTCTCTGTGTCTCTGATTATTTTACTGAAGACCTGCTTGGCTCTTATTATTTACCTTTGTCATCCTGAGCTAGTCACTTAATCTCCCTTAGACCTGATTTCCTCTTTTGTAAAATGAAGAAATTAGAAAAAAAATTACTTCTTATGTCCCTATCTAAGGTTCTTTAAGTCTATGTCATTAAAGACCAAAGTTAAAATCCAGATCTTTCAATGTTAAGTCTAATGACTTTTCCACTTACCAATTCAATAACGTTGAATTCATTGTTATACTTCAGGAAGGGACATATTTCTTTTACACAGGGGGTTAAAAAATGTAAATTGGCAACATTGTTAAACTTGTCTTTTTTGTTCTTAAGGAGAAGCAAAGGAGAGCCATTATTAAAGATGTGACAGTCTTTAGGGGAAAAAAATAACCCAGATCCTATATTTTAACATAAATTTATTTACAGGATTAATTAAATAAAATCTGGTTAATAGAGAATGTCTATTGTGTTAATTTCACATTTCTTTGCACATGGTAGGAGGTTATTGCATATTTTTGAAGCAAAAGAATGGCTATTTTTATTACTTGAGAAATGTTCAGGTAGGAGAAAAGCCTCATTTACATACATATGCATATACATATAACGTACACACATATCATAGGTTCCAACAATTTACAATTTTGCAGATCATTTCCTTTGAATAGTTAACTCTCCTCCAAATGTCCTTCAAGGACATATATTAACTAGATTAATGAAATAATATTTATATTGAATTAGGCAAAATTTCTATTTTTTGCCTTCAGACTTCAGGGCCTTCAAATAGCTCTGAACTATACCTTTCTGTGCTTATGTTTCAGTAGGACATGGCGATACCCATTCTGATTTTGTGCTTCTTTCCTTCTGATAATATGCCTTTAAAAACAATGTCCTTTAGGGTTCATTGGACCATGAAATAGTCTCTGCAGAAGTACCATTGGTGCCAGTGCTGAGACCAACATTCATTTTGGCTGTCAGCTCTAAGAACTGGAAAGAAATGAAGCACATTTATTATGTACTGATGAATTCTGACTAGATAATCCTTCTGTTGGAGGGACTATAAAAGCAAGTGCAGATTACTGTTGGCAAAAGAGTAAAAAAAAAAATAAAATTCATCTGGGCGCCAATAGTTGTGTTTCCAATTTCACAACTGGATAATTTCCTTTAGAAACTTCTATTAAAAAAAAGTTTGATTGGCAATGAGTATATTATTAAATAAACTATGTACACTATAATAAAGGCTCAGGTGACTTAGTGAGGTTTGGAGAATATATCCTCCATTATTAATATCACATGATACGGTTTTATTTGGCATACTTTTACATTCTAAGAGAGTAGCTAATGTTGGCAAATAGTGTATTTTATTAGTGTATAAATATGGTTGTAAAATTATTAGAAGTGAAATTGTAATGATTTTAAAATGTGCTGATAACATTAACCCCATTTATTACTGTGGGAAAGTAAATCTTGAATAATTTTTGAACAAAAATATACATTGATCATCTAAGAGTGTGACAAACTGAAATATTGTCACATGAAATTGACAGGTATGTAGAAGACTGGGATTGTTCATCTGGAATGATTAAAGTGAATTTTAAAATCTGGTCATTTTTTAATAACAGTAATTATATTTAGGTGGATCAAATATCTTTATGTGTTTTATTTTGAGGTGTCTGCCAGCCAAAGGAATACAAGAGCAGAGTAATTCAATGAAATGGGTACTAAATTTGGAGCTAGAGGAGGTGCTGCATTTGACCCAGTGCTTTGATTATTTTTCTGTGTGACCTTGGGGGAGTCACTTGACTTCAGTTTGGTTTAGTCTAGTGACTCAGTTTCCTCATCAGTACAGTGAAGGTGGTGGACTAGATGATCTTTGAGTCTTTTGATTCTGATTCTTTAGAATCTCATGTCACTAGAGATCTTACAAGATCCAATTACTTCATCTAACTCATGTTCCAAATCAGTCCCAGAGAGATGAACTGTCATGTACAGTGTTAAATAGGTAATAAGTAATAGTGTGAGGTTTTGAACTAGCATCCCATGATTTCAAGCCCAGCTTTCCACAACCTTATTTCTACCTCTCTGACTAATTTTATTTTACATTACTCTCTACACAATTCCAGCTCCAGGCAAACTAAATACTGTAAAATATGTTGGTAACATGGGGATAATATTTATACCCAAAGGGTATATTGTGAAGAAAGAACTTTGTAAACCTGAATATTAAAAAAAATTAACTGATAAAACAAGATGACTGGTGCCATCATTCAGTGTGTGTGAATGTGTGTATGTGTGTACTGTTTGTGAGTGGGCCACATGCACTCATGCCTGCTTAGGATCATAGAAACCCTGGTTTGTGACCTAATGGTTTTTTTATATTTTGTTCTACAGAAGAGATTGCTTGCAGATGAAATGATGCAATTTGATTCTTTTCTTATCCCCCCCCCTCCAGTCCTAACAGGTAAAATGCAAATTCCCCTAAGTCTTGAACTTTCTCACTTTTGCATTTGAATATCCCAGTGGGTACCTAGGGGCCCAGAACACAGTAGGTGCTTAATCAGTCCTCGGAATATGGTGTAGGAGGCACCCAAATTGTAGATGGGAAAAAAAAAAGGCAAATCAGAAGGGAAGGTGATGGAGAAGGGTAAACAGAGGCATAGATTCCCCATCATTCTGTGAGGTTTCTCATTCTTTAAACTGGAACAAGAGGCTTAAAAGTTTTCCTTTGCAAAGGGAGCCTATTGCGGCTCTTTGTTCCATCAACCAGAGAAAATGAGACATCAAATAAAAAAGGAGGTGGTGGGAATAGGTGATCTCTACTGGCCCTCACAGCTAAAATGTTTTTGGTTCTATGAAAATTTGCTTCCAAAGAATATAAAAGCTGCCTTCTATTCTACAAACACTAATCATAACTTTGGAGTATGCTTTATTATTTTTGTTACAAAATATTGAAATTTGAACAACCACAATGTTTTAGCAAGAAAATTGCAAGAACTTGACATTCAAAGTAATTGAATTTAATGTGCAAAGGAAATGACACTCATTTAAACTCAGAGGTCTTAGGTTCAAATACTATTTCTGCCTCCTTAATTAAATGCCCTTGGATGAAGCACTTTTATCTTTCTGGACTCAGTTTCCTCATCTGTAAAATGATGGGATCAGACTAGATGGCTCCTGTGTGTGATGAAAAATCTCACCCAAAATTTAATCAAGAACAAGGGGATTTCTTAGGATAGGAACAGGAATTTATTCTCTTCTCCCGGTGAAGAGAGCAGTCTTCCCCATGACTTATCATGAGGAAGAGGGACTTTACAAAAGGCAGAAAACGGATTTTATAACCTAATGGGGTCCCTTCTCCCATTGGTTGGGGGAGTGGGCTCAAATCACGGCTCAAAAATCTTCCCCATGGTAAACAACAGAGGAGCCCTCCAAAGAGGCTGATTGACAGCAAGGGAAAGAGAGGAGGGTCCCGCAGAGGTGGGAAATCTGAAAGGTCTTGCTGCTGATTAACAGCGGAAGGAGTGGGGGAAGGGGAAAGGAAATTCTGAGAAATTTTCACTTCCCCCCACAGCTCCCATAGTTCCTTCTAGCTCTAACTTTGTGATCCTAAAGGGACTTCACATCAGGGCAAAGTTAGGCTACAGACATTGTGATCCTATTGTGGTAGTCATAGGGCACACAGTAGAGATGTTGACAAGGCTCACTGAGCTACAAGACTCAGATTATTGCATCCCTACTTTGAGAGAGAGAGAGAGACAGAGACAGAGAGAGAAAGACAGAGAGAGAGACAAAGAGAGAGAGAGAGACAAAGACAGAGAGAGAGAGAGACAAAGACAGAGAGAGAGAGAGACAGAGAGAGAGAGACAGAGAGAGAGAGACAGAGAGACAGAGACAGAGAGAGAGACAGAGAGACAGAGAGACAGACAGAGACAGAGAGACAGACACAGAGAGACAGAGAGACAGAGAGACAAAGACAGAGAGAGAGAGAAAGACAGAGAGAGAGACAAAGACAGAGAGAGAGAGAGAGAGAGACAAAGACAGAGAGAGAGACAAAGACAGAGAGAGAGAGAGAGAGAGAGAGAGAGAGACAAAGACAGAGAGACACAGAGAGAGAGACAGAAACAGAGAAAGACAGAGACACAGAAAGAGACAGAGACACAGAGAGAGACAGAGAAAATATGAGACAGAGAGGGAGAGGTTTTATGTATCACTTAATGGTTTTTTGATCTGTCCTTCAGTTTTTACTACAGCTCCAAATTACTTTGTATCTATTTTATAGAATGTAAGCATCTTGAGGACAAGGACTTTGAAACTGTTGCCTTTGCATTCCTGGTCCCAGACACAGTGACTTGTAAATCTTCATCATAATTGCTAACAATTTGTACAATGCTTTAAAGTTTTCAGAGTGTTTTCTTCATAGATTATTATATTGAATCCTCTCCACAAACTTGGGAGATAATGGCTGTTATTATTTCCATTTTAACAATTGTGGAAATGGAAGCAGAGAGAGAATAAGTGCCATGCAGAGGTGTATACAAGCAGTAAGTGTCTGAGAAGAAACCTTAAACCCTTTTCACTCTGGAACTCATAGATTGGATCACAAAAGGGCCCTGCCCAAGCACCACTTATTGGCTATGTTTTATACCCTCCAGGCTCAGAGTGAAGATCTATAGTAACTGTTTCTCTTTTAACCAGCAACCCTGAGGGTCTTCCCCTCCCAGTTTGATTTTTTTTCTTTTAATTAAAGGGGCCATCCCTTGACTCACTTCCTTAAGAGGCCTATCCACAGAATGTGTATTACCTTACTCAAAGTGTTACCCTGTAAAGGCCTTAGCCTAAAAGGGTCTGGGTCTCCCATTGCATCCTGAGTCATTTCCAGTCATCCTGATGAATATTTGTCCACTGGACCCAGATGACTCTGGAGGAGAAAGTGAGGCCGGTGACCTTGCACAGCCCTCTCTCGGTCAAATCAAAGTCAACTGCAAGTCTTGTCATCATTTCCCTAAATGAAGGACAAACATAACAATAAAACAAATGACCTAGTTGTTCTTCTG
The DNA here is from genome assembly GCF_028583685.1 of Petaurus breviceps papuanus. Lineage (NCBI taxonomy): Eukaryota > Metazoa > Chordata > Mammalia > Diprotodontia > Petauridae > Petaurus > Petaurus breviceps. The sequence continues at coordinate 17,063,084 of NW_027186457.1, read as the reverse complement.
TAGCTGTTTCCCAAGAATGCATTTCCTTGCCTCTATGCCATTTCCCAGCTTCCTTCAATGCACACTTCAGGAAAAAAAAAAAAAACTCTTATGTGAGACCTTTCTTGACACCCCCAAACTTGAATGATTAATTATTTCCATCTTTCGAGATTTCTAGAAGAATAGTGGTGATCTGAACAGATAAAGGGACACAAATAAATAAGTTCTTTGCATAGGGCTGATTGTAGGCCATTACTAGAAAGTGGGGCTGTGCATATCAATATAGATAAGTGACATGTACTTACATTACTCATACAACTTAGACTCTAGGTTTAGAGATGGCAAAGAATAAATGTCTCAGCATGCTGTAACTCCCTTATTTTCCAGGTGAGGAACAGAGGCCCCCCAAAGTTCTAGGCCATGTTCACAGTTACACAGTAAGTAGCAGAATCAGGATTCAAAGTAATCTTCTCTGTTTCTTCTAAGTCTAAGTCAAACCCTCATCTCTCCAATTTAGGAAATGGTTACTGCCTTCTACCTCATGTATCTTATCAGTTATTGGGAGGATGCAAATTAAATGCATACAAAGGAATGAAACTGAAAGGTATCATAGAAAACTTTTGTTGCCTGAGTGATTTCTTTTGTGTTTGACTGGACTCTTCATACCTAGTTTGTCTTGTTGTGGATAACTGCTGGAAGATGGGACTAATTCTATTCATTCAAACAGGAAACATTTCTTATTTTCATTCAATGGCCACCACACTATACTCTTTCCAAATTAAGAAATTGTTCACAACTACTTTACACAACCTTTAAAAAAAGCAAAACTACTTTCAATTGATTCATTCAGAGAAGTCTGGGCCGAGTTTAAATGGGATTTGTCAGACCCCCTTGCTTCTCCTTAGAATGTTCTTTTTCCTTCCCTCAATGTTTTGAATCTGTGATTCCCTTCTTTGCAAGGATTTAGGCCATTTGGAGGGAATGCCTATCTCCAAACTAAATTTTCTTTTTGAACAACTGAAAATTCTAGATCTCATTGAAAGCTGAGCCTTATCTTGGACCTTCTTAGTTCTTTCATCTCTAGTATTCTGGTCACCAACTTCTCCAAGATGTTGCAGTGTTAAGATCATCCTCCGCTGGACTCTAACACCCAGTCTCAGAAGGTCCTTAATGTGTGAAGTTGCTAAAAGGAAATGATAGAATATAACTTTCTTTCATCCCCTACTATGTGGCAGGGACTGTTCTAAATGCTTTAAAAAAAAGTTATCTTAATCATTCTTTTTAACAGCCCTGGGAGTTAGGTGTTATTTATTATCTCCATTTCACAGCTGAGGAAACTGAAGTAGAGTATAAGTGACTGTTCCAGGGTCACACAGCTAGGAATTTTTAAGGTGAGATTTGAGCTCATCTTGTTCTGACTCCAGGTGTAGCACTCTGTCTACTATGCTACTTAGCTGCCAAAAGGTTAGGAACATCCCTCTATGGAACAGTGATTACTCACCTATTCTCAAAGAAAGAAACACAAGCAGAATAGGCTTCTAGGGTACTGAGATTCAGTCTCAGTCTCTGTTACCAAGCATATGCTGCTGTGGGGGATGGGAGATATCTCCTCTCCCCCTTTGGTGATAGTCAAAGGGCAGTTTCCTATGTCCTAAACAATATGAAGCAGAGATGAAAAGAGAGTGTGTCTTGACTTTTTAAAGACTCTTGAGTGGAATCTTCTTTCTGGTTTAGTAGCCTGTTCTCTTTAGCTCAGCCCTGACCGCTGTATATTGACCACAGAAGCAAGGACAATAAGGGAGGAGTGCATCATCCCAATGCACAAGCCCTTCAGTGCTGATCGAGAACACACTTTTTTCCCCTGGAATTGGCACATGATAGAGATTCTGCTCCATGCGTGATACATGTGTCAGTTCACAAGAAAATAGGACAATTGATTGTTCCCATTATGTGTACATAACATGTATTTACTTACTTGTGAAATTAGATCTCTTTGAGGAAAAGGATGTAAGTTATATGATGAATGCCTAGCATAGTATCCGCCATATAATAGGCATTTCACAAACAGTTGCTGATTGATAGAGGTTTTGGAGTGGTTGTTGCATCTGAAGATTGTCTAGGACTTGAGAAAAGATGGGAGAATACATAAGTTCTTCCCATGATGTCTATCACTCTGGTCAACTTCTTCCTCCACACAATTCCATTAAGCATAACCACTTAGCTGCCTAGGAATTGCCCGATTGGAATCTGAATAGAATTTGACACTGGGCAGGTGAAGACATAAGACAAATCAAGTGAGGCATGGAAGAAAGTGAGAGGATAAAAGTCCATTGGGTCCAAGGGTTCTTTGGAGCTGTTGATGAATACTGAGAATATGGGGAGCAAAATTTAACTTTATCAAAGCTGAACTAGAATGCTGTTCTCCTCCGCTTTTTCCATCATCCAAATGAGTATGAACTAAGATAGTTTAAACAATTACAAATTGCACATGAAACAAACAAAAAAAAACAACACATCTGAATCTCCAGTTTGCTTCTGAATAATACTTCTTAAGAATGAACACACACTAAGAAAATTGCAAGAGACGAAAGCTAACTCTTTTTATGAAACTATTCCCTCCAGAGGAAAAAAATGCCGTTTAGCAGCTGAAAGATACTAAAATGAAGCCTGCAATAATAATATTATAGTTCTATTATAATAATAGAGATTTTGGGTTTTTTGCTTTCAATATATTCAAGCTTTTATTACATGCCTATTATGTGTGAGACACTCTGTAGTGCAATAAGGATATAAAAATGGCTACAGATAAACATCAATAAATATCATATAATGGATTGTACCTAATTGCAAAGGAGAAGTCCAGGCAACATGTAAAATATTGAGAAGAATTCTTAGCTAATATTTTCAGGGGCAGGAAGTTCAGTGAAAATTTCATGGAGAAGGTGACCTTGAAGGAAGGTAGGGAGTTCAGTGGGATGGCGGGTGTGGTGGTGGTGGTGAGGATTCCTTCTGTATATGAAGTATTAAATAATGTTGTGAAGATGAGGAGGCATAGGCCAGGAAATAAGAATGGAAAAGAATCTAATATAGTTATAATGTTAAGTGCATGAAGTAGGATATCCTGTAATGTCTATAAAGGTAGGCAGGAGTCAGATAGTAGAGGGTGTTGATTGTCAAAGTTAAATCGTATTAAATAACTAAAAACCTTTTCTCCCTACTCATATCCATCCTGCACTTATCAGTCAAAGAAATTTTTCCTAAAGCACTAATCTGACCATTTCTCTCCTCTACTCAATAAACCCCAGTGGCTCCCTATTACTTCCAGAAAAAAAAAAAAAGTTCTTTATTTGTCATTTAAATCTCTTTACAATCCAGTCCCTTTCTACTTTTCTAGTTTTTTATACTTCCCTCTCTGAACCCTAGAATCTATACTGATCTAATGGCTATTCCTTACACATGACATTCTATCTGATGGCTTAATGTATCTATACACATCTTACCCCATATTTGGAATGCATTCTTTCCTGTTCTTACAATCCTGAGTTTCCTTCAGTTCAAATGGCACCTTAAATTTGAAGCCTTTCCTTATTTCCCCAGCTGCCAATGCCCTCCATCTCGATAACTTAAAAGAATATAGACTTTTAGTACACTATAATTTGTATCTTTGTACAGCAGATAGGTGGTATAGTGGATAGAGTGCCTAACCAGGAGTCAGGAAGACTCATCTTTCTGAGTTCAAATCTGGCCTCAGACACTTACTAGCTGTGTGACCCTAGGCAAGTCACACTACCCTGTTTGTCTCAGTTTTCTCATCTATAAAATGAAGTAGAAATGGAAATGGCAAAGCATTTTGTTTGCCAATAAAACCCCTAATAAGGTCACGAGAGTCAGACATAACTGAAATAGCTAAACAATCACCAATCTCCCTATGTATATGGGGGAGAGTGAGTCCCAGACTTTAGGGGGGAATTGGTTTTGTACCAAATGTTCTTACTATAATGTCTCCTTGAATACCCTTCTCAAAGCTAAATGAATGTGATGGGGAGCACACCAGTGATAAGTTATGAGTGATACTGCTAAAAACTCCAGCCCCTGAGGGCTTCCCCTAAAAATTTTTAAAGGAGTAATCAGTCATCCTCTGGGAATCCAACCTTGTTAGGGTTATTGGGATATGGAGAAGTAGCCAGGAAGGGGGTGGGGTATATTGTTATATATACATGTTATGATATAAATGTTACATATATGTATATATCTATCTATATACACATATATTGTTAGCAAATATCCACATGGTGTCTTCCCTGTTAGAAAGAAGGCTTGAAAACAGAAACTAATTTGCTCTCAACTTTTTTTTCCTCTGAGGCTGAGCAGTGTCTGACTCATAGTAGGTGGTTAACAAATAATTGGTGATTAAATTTAATTAAAAAAAAATTGCTGATTAATTAAATAATTTACATCAAAATCATAAAAATAGGTTGTATGTTGCCTTGTGGAATGATCTTAGGCCTTATTTGATGAATTTATCTCCTTTATCCTGGAGTTTTGTAAAATAGTGTAATATAATAAAAAATATGAAGCATTACTCTTATATAGAAGAAAAAATTTCTTCACTTATATAAAAAATTGGCTTAAGTTATTCCCAAGATCTAAGCCAGACAATGGATTAGAAACCATGCCTTGAAGATTAAATAAGTCTTAAGTGTTCTACCTATTTAAAGTGAAAAGAGAAAATTATTTGTCAAGTACCTATTATGTGCAAGATATTGTCATCTATTAAAAACAACTATCTCCTCTCTCACATTTTAAAGCTAATTTGTACTTTTATACACAATGTTTCCCAAGAGATAATACTTGTTAATTTATATTAGATTTACTCTGCTCTTCAAATATAATCAATATTCAATGTGATATTTTGATAGTAGCCAAGTCTATTTACTGTATATACTATATACTGAAGTACAATTTACATTACTTTTTCTTTCATATTCTTATACAATTGTTTGATCTAATACTCGAGTTCTTTTTTGTTTTTTTTTTCCCTGATAGTCTTTTGACTTTCATTTTTCCCCTTTGACCCTTTCCTAAAAGATATGACAATAGTACAGTTTCTTCACTTTCTTCAAGGCTCTTTGACAGATTTTCAAAAGCATTATTTAACAGCCTTTAACTATGGGTTCATACGTCTCTCTGAAAACAGTCTATATTAGGAAAGTGTCAGTTATATACAACAACAAAATTTATTGATGACTTTGTAGATTCTCTACCTTTAAAGAACTTCTAGGGTTTTTCATATTAATGCTGAACCTGACATTCCTTGAAAGCCCACATGCTTATAAGTTTTATTTAAGAGCTTCTCTCTCAAACTCAAAAGAGAAATTGGCAGATTTGAGCTAGGTTGTGCAATGGATATCAATTTGGGTCTAGAACCAGGAAGACTTAAGATCAAATGTAGACTCAGACACTTAACCATGTGTCCATAGGCAAGTGACTTAGCCTCTGTTTGCCTCAGCTTCCTGAGATGTAAAATGGGTATAATAACAGGATCTACTTCCTGAGATTGTTGTAATGAGGAAAAGACATTTCTTGTAACCTGCTTAGCACAGGGTCTGGCAAATAATAAGTACTATATAACATACTGCCATCCTCATCATCACCATCCTCATCCTCATCATTGCTGTTGTTATTTGCAAGGAGAAATCAAATCCTTTGGAAAATTCTATCAGCTCTTTTCCTTTCTGTTGATACTTTAATGTATGAATATGTGAGTGCTAGACTATAACAGCATGGTTCGGCACTTTTAGGCTTCTTGCTCCAAAATACAAAGCAATATATTGTGATAGTAATGGCAATTAAAGATTCCCCTGTATTGGCTTGGTTTTCAAACTGATTGTGTTAAAACCCAGAGCTTGTTAATCCCACCTGTGGGATGGACTTGTTGATGTGAAAAGAAAGTCCTGAACTGAGAGGAGTTGGTGACGTAGATTTGGAGAGACAAGGGAGAGGCAGAAGAACTTTATGGAAGCAGCACCTCGTGGAGGCTGAGAGAGAGACTGAGAGAATTGCGGTTTTGCCACTTTGAATCGCCCTGGACTTTTGACACCTGCCCCCCGGATCTGCCAAGGACTGAGGAGACATGGCTGTTTTGCTGGTACTTTGTCTGTCTGTTTTGATGTTGTTTTGCCAGATTTGTCCACTGGTGAAAGACAGTCCTGTTGAAGAAGTCCTGGAACCTGTCTGTTCGCTAAGAAGCCCTGAGACTGTCCTGCAGACAGAGAGTGAATACTGTCCACTGGTGAAGGACAGTGCTGTTGTTGCAGGGGTCTGGAGACTGTCCTGCAGACAGAATGAATACTGTCCACTGGTGAAGGACAGTGCTGTTGTTGCAGGGGTCTGGGAGCCTTTCTGTTGGTTTAGAAGCCCTGAAGAAGGATTTTCTTGTATGTTTACAGAAATCCTGGGAGAGGGTTTTGCTAATGTTTTCAGGGGTTCTAGGACTGTTCTACAGACAGAGGATGAATTAATGAAGGGACTGGCAATGTATCTTGTGGCCTTGCTAAGCCTTGTCTCCCCAGGAACTAAGATTGCTGAGAACTTGCCTCATGTCAAGATGAAGAAAAGACCTCCATTTGGGTATTAAGTGCTGTGCTTAAACTTGATGTAACTCTGGGGTAGATTCAATTGTGATCCAGGGGTGGGGAACTTTTGACCTTTTTGTGTTCTATGGTTGAACAAGTGAATGTACTTTACTTATGTTTGGAAACTAATCTCCATTTGAGAAGAGGGGCTTTGTGGTGGACTAAAGGTACAGCCTAGGAGTGGAGTAGTATTTAGAAGAGGGACTTTGTAATTGATTGAATGATTGGAAGGTCCTGGGGTGGGGTAGTACTTGGAGATTATTTAATCACCCTTAGTAAATGCTGTATTTTGAATGATGTCATGTTTTGACCTTCTCTGTTCTTGGTTGGTCACTGAATAAAATGGAGAGCACCTATGCTGGTATTTTGAACCTTGGGAAGTTGCCTTTCCTTGACCTTATATTACATTAATGTCCTTCACCAATGGACAGTATTCACTCTCTGTCTGCAGGACAGTCTCAGGGCTTCTTAGCGAACAGACAGGTTCCAGGACTTCTTCAACAGGACTGTCTTTCACCAGTGGACAAATCTGGCAAAACAACATCAAAACAGACAGACAAAGTACCAGCAAAACAGCCATGTCTCCTCAGTCCTTGGCAGATCCGGGGGGCAGGTGTCAAAAGTCCAGGGCGGGCGATTCAAAGTGGCAAAACCGCAATTCTCTCAGTCTCTCTCTCAGCCTCCACGAGGTGCTGCTTCCAAAAAGTTCTTCTGCCTCTCCTTTGTCTCTCCAAATCTACGTCACCAACTCCTCCCAGTTCAGGACTTTCTTTTCACATCAACAAGTCCATCCCACAGGTGGAATTAGCAAGCTCTGGGTTTTAACACAATCAGTTTGAAAACCAAGCCAATACAGGGGAATCTTTAATTGTCATTACTGTCACATATATATAATATTGAATAGAAAGAACACAAGATCTGGAATCGGAGGGCCAATATTGATTCCAGACCTGCCTCTACTAGTCCCTGTGTGACCTTGAGCATGACACTGACCTCTGTCTGTCTATTTCCTCAGCTATGTAGTGATGGAGTTGGGCTAGAAGTTCTTCAAGGTCTCTTCCAACTCAAAATCTTTGATCCCAGAAAAGCATTGCTGTGTCTGATTCTTTTTAAAATAAAATGAATGGGAAAGGAAAGACAAAATAAAAAATCTGAACAAAGACTGAACTCTGCAAAATTTTTGACCTGTTCTTTTTTTTTCTCTCCTGAAAAAGGTTGATGTGTGTTGCTTTGCTCAATGAGGCATCCCATAGAACAGCCTTGGTGACATGTTACAGTTGAAAAGTCAGCTTTCCTTTCAGTATTCACTTCCCTGAGGGGGGAAAAATGAAGTTGCTAATGAAATTGGACTTTGTTTCCCTATGGCATGATGAAAATTACAAAAACAATTATGCTATATGGGTTGTGAGCAATTAGAAATGAAGACTTGTGTTTGTATACTCTGTAGCTAAAGTATATATACATATAAACATGTATTTTTTGTGGAATACATATTTTTCCATTTGTTCTTATGTCTGTTAATTGGAGGTGCAGTTTGAATCGAAAGCACTTTCTTCCTCATAAAATTTGGTCCTTTGAGGAGTGGCTGTTTAAATCTAAAGTGCTTTCTTCCTCATAAAACGTGATTTTTAAAAAACTGTTTCTACCTTCACTGATAAGTACAGGCTATAGAAAATACTGTCTGAATGAGAAATGTCAAGCAAGGTGCCCAAGAATATGTAACCAGAGCAAATAGTAATGACCAATACATTACTGATGTTACCTGGGAGAGGAAGAAGAATTCCTTTCAGGAAAGAGAAAAGTACTTCTCATCTCAAATTGCCTCATGAGAAGTAGGACTTTGTGATGGCTATATTGCTAGACTTAGAGGCAGGTTCAAATAGTCTGTGATATTTACTAGATAATCGATTCTGAATCCTGTCACCATGTCTCAGGTGAAATTAAAACTTTCATTTATCTGCTGTGTTGTGGATGTTTTCTCTTGATACAAGATGCCAGAATATTATGGATCATTTATTTCTGTTTTACACACTCAGTATTTGAGGTACTGGTTAGCTAAAAACCACACAACCACATTTTGGGCCACACTATTGCCTTCTAAACACATGTAATAACATGTAATAACAACCTACTAAATTATCTTAGTTGACAAATAATTGTGTGTACAAAAAAAGGGGTTTTCATATAAGTATATTCATTATTTAATACTAATGAGCCTAAACACAAGGACAATTAGATATTAAATGCCTCCCTTTAAGTCACATAACGAAGAGATGGAAATCAAAGAAATGAACTAGCTCAACTTCCCTTATGTAACACTTGAAGAAACTGAGGGCCAGAGAGGCACAATGGCTTTTTCAGGAATACACATTCTGGGTTTAGGACCCTGGTCCTCTGACTCAAAATCCAACATGATTTTCATCCTCTCATGCTGCCTCTCTAAAAATACGAATTTTATTTTTAACAGGAGGCTAGAATGCAGAAAGAACCCTGTGTTTCATACTGAATCCCAAGAAAACCTACTCAAATCGAGATCTCAGAAGTCAACAAAGTAGTAAAACAATAGAATATTGACATTAGAAACAACATGCAAGTTTATCAGGGTAGACAAATCATGTCAACAAGTTCTCCCTAGGAATTGTGAATATGTACTGGTTCTTATTTTTTAATTTTAATACAGTTTATTCATTTTGTTAAAATTTTCCAAATTACATAAAAACATTTTTAACATTATTTTTTTAAATTGAGTTGAAATCCTCTCCCTTCTACTACTCCTCCCCCACATTGAGAAGACAAACAATCAGATATAGATTATAGATGCAAAATCATGCAAAAATAGTCATGCAAAAGAAAACATCCCTCCTGGGGTGAGGGAAACAAAAGAAAAATAAATTTTAAAAATAGGCTTCAATCTGCTCTTACAGTTTATCAGTTTTCTTTCTGGAGGTGGATGGTATTTTTCACTGAGGGACGTTAGGGATTATTTTGGATCATTGTCATATTCCAAGTAACTATGTCTGTTACTGTTTATCTTCCTTAATAACATTGCTGTCAGGGCAGCAAGGTGGCACAGTGGATAGAGCACCCTAGACTAAGGAGGATATTACACCAAATATAACCACAGACATTTACTAGCTGTGTGACCCTGGGCAAGTCACTTAACCCAAATTGCCTTTAAAAAAAGAAAAAAAAGGGAATTAATGAAAACAAATGCTAGGGAAGTTGACCTAGCCGTGCTACATTCTAAACTGTATTATAAAGCAGCAGTCATCAAAACTACTTCATAATGGCTAAGAATTAGAGTGTGGATGAATGGAATAGGTTAGGGACACAAGACACAGTAGTCAATGACTATAGTAATCTATTATTTGATAAACCTAAAGACTTCAACTTCTGGGATAAGAACTCACTATTTGACAAAAACTGCTGGGAACAGGTGGCTCAGCAAACAAGAGCACCGGCTTCAGTGTTGGGAGGACCTGGGGATCAAATCCGGGCTTGGATACTTAGCACCACATCCAGAAATAACTGGCTGTGTAACCTTGAGCAAGTTACTTAACCCTGATTGCTTAAAAAAAAAAACTGCTGGGAAAACTGGAAAATAGTATGATAGTTTCTACTGGGCATAGACCAATATCTTGTACCATATAGCAAAATGAAATCAAAATGGGTTCATGATTTAGATTTAAATCTGATACTATAAGCAATCTGGGAGAGCAAGGAATAGTTTACACTAAGATTTGTAGAGAAGGGAACAATTTATGACTAAACAAGAGATAGCTTTACAAAATGTAAAATCGATAATTTTGGTTACATTAAATTGAAATGTTTTTGTACAAATAAAGTCAATGAAACCAAGATTAGGAGAGGAGCAGAAAAATGGGAAAGAATTTTTAAAATCAGTGTCTCTGATAAAGGCATTTAGTCATTTCTAAAATATACAGAGAACTGAGTCAAATTTATAAGAATACAAGTCATTCCCCAACTGATAAATGGTCAAAGTACATGAACAGGCAGTTTTCAGAAGAAGAAATTAAAGATAAATTTAATCATATAAAAATGAACTAAATCACGATTGATTAGATAAATGCAAAGCAAAACAACTCTTAGGTAGCACATCTCACCTGTCAGATTGGCTAACATGATAAAACAGAAAAATTATAAATTCTGGAGAAGATGTGGGAAAATTGGAACACTAATGCATTGTTGATGGAGTTGTGAACTGATCCAATCATTCTGGAGAGCAATTTGGAACTATGCCCAAAGGGCTATAAAAATATTCATACCCTCTGTCCTAGCAATACAACTTCTATGATTGTATCCCAAAGAGATCATAAAAATGGGAAAAGGACCCATTTGCACAAAAATACCTATATCAGCTCTTTCTGTGCTGGCAAAGAATCGGATAAAAAAGGGATGCCATAAATTGGGGAATGGTTAAACAAGTCATGGCATATACATGTAATGGAATATTATTGTGCTATAAGAAATGAGGAGCAGGCCAACTTCATAATTACCTATAGAGACTTATATGAACTGATGCTGAGTGAGGGGAGAGCATTGTACATACTTACACCTTGTTATCTGTGATGACTAACTTTGATAGACTTGACTCTTCTCATCAATTCAAGGTTCGAAGACGACTCCAAAAGACTCATGATGGAAAAGGCTGTCCACATCTTGAGAAGGAATTATAGAATCTGAATGCAGATTGAAGAAAACTATTTACTCTCTCTCTCTTTTTCGTTTTGTTTTGTTTTATTTCTTCTCTCATGGTTCATTTATTTTCTTCAGAATTTTTTGGTGCCACTTTTCCCAAGCTGTTAAATATTTTCATAGTTTTCTTGCCTTGCTCTAATTTCTTCACCTTTTTCCCCATTTGATTTTCAAAATAATGTTTAACTCTTCCAGGAATTCTTGTTGGGCTTGTGTCCAATTCATTTATTGTTTTTTTTTCTTTTGAGGCTTTGATTGTAGCTATTTTGACTTTATTTTCTTCTTCTGTGTTTGTATATTTATCTTCCCTGTCATCAGAATAGCTTTGTGTGTGTGTGTGTGGGGGTCAGGTTATGTTTTGTCCTTTGCTCATTTTTCCACCCTATTTCTTGATTTTTAATTTTATATTCATGTTGGACTCTTTTCCCAGTATGGAGGGAGAAGAGTGCTGACCAAAACTTTACACTTTTTCACACTGCTATTTTCAGAGATAGTTCTAGTACTTTGGAAGTTTCTGGTACTTTCAAGATAGTGTGATATGGGGAGAGGTCTGGTCCCTGATTTCCTGTGTTGCACTCTGGTCCTTACCCAGTAAGTATCCCTGATTCCTTGGAATTACAATTGATATTGCTCTTAGGGCTCCTGCTCCCTCTTGACTAAAAGTGCTCTTCTCTGCCTTTGAACAGTGCCCCAGAAGTGAGTATATGCAATGTGTTGCCAAATAGCTTCCAGTCCTCTAATCTGTGTTAGTTCAAGCATCCCCTATAATCTCTTCCTGACTAGTTTGCAAATTTCCTTACCATTCTAGATTGAGAAGTCACAAAACTGCTACTTTTTCTGTAATAAAAACCTAGTCCCACCAGTGGTGTCACTGGACCAAATTCCATCCCTGTATCATAGATCTTGCCTTCCAGCTTTCTAAGTTTTCTTGGACTGAAAGAATATCTTACACTGACCTTTTGTTGGCTCTGCAACTCTAGAATTTGATTTGGGGTGTTATTTAAGAGTTGTTTGGAGGGGAATGTTGTAATTGTTTGAATGAGTGATCCTCTACTCTGCTATCTTGTGTCATATTTTCTTTTGACACAGTCTAGTTGTTTTTACCCTAGTATGAGCACTCCCTCTAAACCATTAACAGATTTGACTCCTGAAGGTTACACTCCTTAAAAATTTTTTCTGAGATGGGGTGGCTAGGTGGTGCCATGAGTAAAGCGCTGGCCCCAGAGTCAGGAGGACCTGAGTTCAGTTCCCGTTTCTTAGACACTTAACACACACACACACACACACACACACACAACCTAGCTGTGTAACCTTGAGCAAGTTACTTAACACCAATTCCCCTCCAAAAGCAAAAAAAAAATTCCTGTGTTAATAGGTCAGGCATATGGGGGAGACTCAAGTGATACAAGGACATGATATATTCTTTTGTCTCTATGTTTTAGAATATTGCTGTCTGATTTGTTGCATGCTCTCACACTTTAAAATGTTGAGAACATAGGAGTGATCTATAGTCCCCTAACTAGGGCATGATAGAGTTAGAAAGAACCTTAGTTAAAGATCTTAGAGAGGACTGTAGATTTAGAACTGTAAGAGACATTAGAGGTCACCAGTCCAAACCATGATTTTACAGATGAGGAAACCAAGATGCAGAGAGGTAAAATGTTTAGGATAACAGAAAGTGGCAAGATTCAAAGAAAGTCCATTGACTCTAATTTCTATGTTTTTTCTACGGCTTCTTTGACTCATTTATTTTACAAATGAGGAAACTAAGAGAAAGAGATACATGACTTGCTCAAAGTCACAAAGGTAGACACATAGGCACTGCACTATTGGAAATTGTATCACTTCCAGGAGGGGTCTAGCCTCTTCTTTTTGACTCTAGCAAATTTGATTGAATTTCTAGTCTGAGAACTATGTTCCCGTATTTGTTTCCAATATAAGAAAAACACATTTACTTAGTGCCTGCTATGGACCAGGAACTCTGTTAAGTTAAAAGGATATAAATAAGGAAAAGAAAGATAATCCCTTTCCTCAAGGAGCTTACGTTCTAATGGGGGAAGCTGAAAAACAAGGACATGAGAAGGCAGCACACCAGAGGGTACTTGGACGGGGTCATGATGATAGCAAAGTGAAAACCAACCAGAGCATCTCATGGGGAATGAAGAGATGACTGAGAGTGATAAGCTCTCTCAAAGAGGCAGAGGTAACTGAGTGTGCTAATGATGTGTGAGTACCAAAACTGAAGCAATCTTCATGATGTTGGGTCCTGGCGATGAGCTTATCCCAGGGGAGTGTGATGATATTGGAGGGTAACCAAGCTAAGCAGGTGGTGAGAAATGAAACTGCAAGTGGCGGACCCTGTTTAATGCAGATCTTCTTATTTCAAGTTGGCTACTTTTTCCACTACGCCACAATGAATACTTTGTTTTTCAAAAATAGACATTTCTTTAAATATATATGTATATATACATACATACATATGTATACATTAGTGTCCATATCTGGGTGTATATCTATGTCTACAACTATATCTATCTATACCTGTAGATAGATATCTATATCAATATCTAGATAGATAGATGATAGATGGATGGATGGATGGAAGGATGGATGAATAGATAGATAGATAGATAGATAGATAGATAGATAGATAGATAGATAGATAGATAGATAGATAGATAGATATACATATGCCCTATCCCTGGGAGTGATAATATGCAAAGAACTATGGGCCTTAAATATTTAAAAATCACTTTGGTCCAAACTTACCAACTCTGGCATTCTATTATCTCCTCAGAGCCCCCAGCTGGGTAGGAATATAGGACTGAAAATCTCTGACACTCAGGTTGAATGGTTTTGAAGACCCCATTCCCAAGAATTTGGTTAGGGAGGGACTAGACACAAGGAATCAGAAATACTAGGATTCTTCCTGATGAGCTTATCAGGGCCAGAGGTAACTTTCTGAGACTACTGGAGAGAGAAGCAGTGTGGAATAGTCCAAAGACCTACCTGTGGCAAGGAAGTCCCCCCTCCCCCAATTCCTACATCAAATGGTGTGCCTCACAGATGGACTCAAGACCCTCATCAGATATTCCTCTTTTCTGGTAAGATGTATTTCAAGTCCAGATGTTTTAAAATATCTTCTTTTGAAGCTGTCAGTAAGGATTTGTTCTTCTCTGGGTCATAGAACCCATGACTATTCAGCAGCAGCTGCTCCTCTGTTCAACAAAACCTTAAAACTCTTAAAATGAAAGGAAATGACAAACTGGCTTATAGGAACCACTATGAGGTCTACTTTCGTTGCTTTCCAAACCGTTCAGGGATCCTTGGTACCCTCTCTGGCTTTCAGGTGGAAGGACATTGATGGCTTTGGAAGTTGGGAAATGGAGAAGCATCTTATGACAGTGTTCTGAACAGCTGTGTGGTCAGGGTCTTGGAATCTTAGCAACTGATTGCTTTGGGTGTCTTAGTACAGGACAAGACCATATCTCTTTAAGCAGCTCATCCCTTTGAGTAACAGTTCTAATTCCTGAACTTCCACAGGATGGGTGTTAAGGAAGCGAACATTATGACCATGCAGCTTTCCCTTGTTCTAGCTGCCTAGTCAGGGTCATTGTGGTACCCAGAAACACCTGCTATATGGCCTCCTCCATGACCCTTTGGATGTACTTACTAGGGAATCACCTGGCAAACCAGTGATTCATAGTTTACTCTCATTGGACAATTGACAAGAATATTAAATCATTCCAGTGCCATACAAGAAGACTCACCATCCCACCCACTTTCTTTGCAAAGCCCGATTATCTATGGATAATATTTTTTAGGAAGTGTAGCTGCCATGTATCTGAAGAATGTGACTTCTCTTCCTGGGCAGTATAGTTTTCCTTTTCTTGATATTCGACACAGTCTTACCTCTTATCTGCATATCATGGCATGCTGAATAATGGCTTGCTGGAAATAATTCCAAGGGTCAGATTTTATTTTTGACTCTGCCAAATATGTGAATACTTCTTGATCTTGGTGGATTTTTCCTAACATGCTCCACTGTCTCTTCTTAGACAAGCTTAGTCCCACTCTCTCCTAAATTGTGATTAGATAATAGGTCTGTGCAAGAGGGTACACATTGCTTTATTTTCTCTTTCTGCAAGAAATGTCGAAGTTTAAAAATAAAGAATAAACAGCTGAAGGAGCCCAGAGGATGCCTTTAAACTCTTTCCTTTTAGTTTTCCCAGGATAAATGACAAACCAGCATCAGTTGTATGACCTTGATCCTGAAAGTTGAGTACATCTGCTACATCTTTTTTTTAACTCTATTTTCCACAATTGAAAGTTCATATGCATCACTTAGCAACTTTCCAAATCCATCTTATATCTTTACAATGCTGAATTTCCTTCCCCTGAAAACATAGTATTTTATAGCTTCCTTGCAGGATAGCAACAATCCTATCATCCCAATATCTTTTTTTCTTAAGATTCCCAGCAAATTGCGGCTCTTCTTCACTATAGGAAACAGTATCTGTTTCAGGAGGACTTTGGTTTGAGCCGAAACCACAACCTCTTTGCCTTATATCACTATGCTCTCCTCTTTCTTCCTGCATTTGTTCTCTAATTACTTCCAGGTTTATTTCAACTTGGCCTAGAAATGAGGCTAGTGTTATGATGCAAAATGAACATTTGCTTAAAATTTTGGTTTTGCATCTGTTTGGTAATTGTGCATGCTGGTGATGTGCTTTTTAAGTAATTAAATTAAATTTCTTATACTCCTATTCTATTTCTGCTACATAGACCTGAAAGCAAATTCCATAAAGAAGGAAAAAAATGTTCTCAATTAATTTTCCTTTCCTGTATAAATTTTGTTATGTATAGATCACATACTAATACTAATGTCACTGAAATATCTGTGCTTCAGCAGTGTTTATTGCAAAATAAATTCAACAAAATTAAGGCATCCTGATAAAATAAATGGAGTAGCACAGTGAGTAAGAGCACCGGCCCCAGAGTCGGGATGACCTGGGATTGAATCTGGGCTCAGACACTTAGCACACACCCAGAAACACCTGGCCGTGTAACCTTGAGCAAGTTACTTAACCACAATTGCTTAGGGGTGGCCAGGTGGCACAGGGAGTAGGAGCACCAGCCCCAGAGTTGGGATGACCTGGGATTGAATCCAGCTTCTGATAGCACCACACCCAGAAATAACTGGCCGTGTAACTTAACCCCAATTGCTTAAAAAAAAAAAAAGAATGAGTAGATGTATTCTAAGGATTGTAAACTCCCTAGATGTTGGCTTACAATTAGCAGCACTGGGATTCTGCTTGAATTTTTCTTTATCCTGACCGATCCCTCCCCCCAAAAAAGACTAAGAAATGGAAACTATGAGCCAAGATGAAAGAGATGAGTCATTAGTGTGGCATAATGGAAAACACTGGATTCTAATCTTGGCTCTGGACCCAATGGACAAATCTTGGCTAAATCACTTAAACTGACTGAATAATAATAGTGTTACTATCTCCCTAACAGGGGCATTGTAAAGACCATATGAGATCCTGTCAAAGTGCTTCCAAAATTATGGAATGTTGCTCTGTTATAAGGCACCGTTTTGATGTGTTGTGTTCAACTATCCTCCTTCAGTGATTTTCCCAAAGCATAATGAAATACTATTTGCTATTTGGATTAAGGAGATACTAAAATGAAATGTAAACTGATACACACACATTTAAGCTAAATAGAACTTTTTTTCCCCCCACAGAATTTTTAAACAATTTTATTCTGTTACCAAAAAAGTTATGAGATCTCTTATCCTGGGCAAATACAAATAGTAATGCACACATACAAACACAACCTTTAGATCATTCTTATATTACAAAGCTTTCTTGAGCATTATTCATGATATATATGTATCCTATATGCTATGTATCATTCATTTATACATTTGTCATATATGTACACATTGATTTATATTGAACTACATATATGTATATGTGCTTGTGTACATATATGTATACACAAAAATAATGCTACTCAAACAGACCCGGCATTGCAAGGAGTTCTTAAAAGAAAGGGTTTCTTCTTCACTATTACTTTGTGTAATTTGTTAAAAGCCTGGAAAATCTCTCTTTACATTTCCTTTGTTGTGTTAATAGAATGAGCAGTGGAATGAGGATTGGACCACTGGACTTTGAATCCCAGGTTTGCCTCTTATTAACTTTGTGAATCTTGGGCAACTCACTCCCCAATTTAGCGCAGTGACTGGTGACTAGGCTTAATGAATGTTTGTTGACTTAGATTTGTGGAGATGTTTGCTTTGTTTCTTCTGTGCCTTTGTTTCCTTTTCCTACAAATGAGAATGTTTAACTACATGAATGATCTCTGAGATTGCTTCCTGTGATCCTCTATGATCCCATGACTCAAGATTTATTCTAGAAGATCTTAAATCATTTTTCTAGGATGATTTGAATGTTCTACTACCCAGAAATAGAAGATGATGAATTACTTTGAGAGACTTATATTATCCTTGATTTTGGTATTATAAATAGGTAAAACTAGTATGGAAAAAGGGGCAGTAACTCCCTTCCCCTAATTCCAAGTGGACATCCCCTAATGTGTACATTCCTTTTATGCATGTCTGTGTGCAAAGCTTTTTTCATCAGTCTCTAATGGATTTATTGGAAATCTATCTCAAGCAAAGCTTTAATATTTTCTACATACCTTGAAGCACCACTTAATTTTAGTTGTCAACAAGAGGTTGATTGCATGAAATTGCATGTGCTATACTACAGTGATTGCAGTCATTAAAATGATTGCAGCTTAAATAACTATAATGAGGCATTAATAGGCATGGTCTTAGTTGCATGCAGAATATATGCTTTTTATATCATAATAGTACAGGGCCATTTATCTGAAAATTTTCAATTTTAAAAATACATTTCTAGAACTCAAAAAATAGTACTAAGATTTTTAACTTGGATTAAAATTAAGAAAATTGTATTTACTAGACAATTGATTCTAGCAAATTTGTCATATGCAGAACAAGATAAGATCCACTGGAAAACAGGATTAGTGTAAGTTAAACCATAAGAGGAAATGTTCTCCTTAAATTGGACAAATTTCCATTTGTAGCTGTTCTTTACAATTCCCAGGCTGAAAAGGTATTCAATTCAATGGAATAATTGCCATTTTTTTTAAATTCACATTTTGATTTAAGTGAAGCACGTGGAGTATTTGGACAAATTTAAACTATGCACTTGTGTATGCATAACACTAAGTATCCTTTCTCTATGGTCTATAAACTGGTTGTCAATTCAATTGGTGCAATTCTGAGAAACAGTTAAATGAAGGGATCTGGATTTGGCTCTCATCTTTACTTAATTTCCTAATTGTATTGAAGACTGGTCCTGGGGTAACACTAGTCATGAATTCAGATAAACACAGGCTCATAGGAACCAACTCCTCTCCCACCCACACTCAATACAGAAAGACAACCAGACGAGAGAAGAGGTAGAAACCGAGACCACTGGTAACACATTCCCCTCCAGCTCCTAGCTTCAATCAGTCTCTCTAATTACTATGGGTACTCCACTGAGTCTCACTAAATACTATTTCTTGCAGCTATTTTTCTTTTATAAAACATAATGGTATCATCTCATTCCACTATTCCACCATATCTCACCTCCGTTCCTACAATCTATTGTTCAAGAAAATATATGATGAAATGCTTTCTCTGTCTATTATTTCTCCTTACAATTGTTCCTATGACAACTGGGACAACCAAAGGAAGACTTTGCCAAACTTATCATGGCAACACCTTCCTGCTTCCCGTCCAGCAGCAAAGAATCTCTGAATGATGAGAATCCTTTAAGGCCAAATAGTCTAACTTAGATGTGATTAAGAATAATCTCTATAAAATATTGGACACAATATAGGCATTGAAATTTTGCTTGAAGACCACAAGGGAAAGGGACATCCTACCTTCATCTGACAGAGTTACCCTTTCCTCTCTAGATATCACATTCTCCAGAGGAGCAACATTTTTCATATTCAATAGGAATCATGCTACAAATAGTAATAACAATAAAACAACACAATAATAGTAGCTTAACATTTGTATGGCACTCACTATCTGTGAGGCACTGTACTAAGTGCTTTACATATAATCTCATTAGATCTTCAGAACAACTCTGGAACAACCCTATCATTATCCTCATTTTAGACATGAGGGAACTGAGCAAATCAGAGGTTTAGTGATTTGCCAGGGTGACACAGCTAGTAAGTATCTAAAGCAGGATTTGAATTCAGATCTTTCTGATTCCAGATCTAATACACTATTCATAGCTTTACCTAACTGTTCCAAGTAGAATCTACAGAATAATACCACAACATATACATATGAATTTTGACACTTTGGGGGGATATTTCTTAATATAATACCGTTCAAGGGCAAAAAGGCTTTATATGAACAGCATAGAAATTGTGGAGAGAGTGGAAGAGCAAATGTAAAGGGTGAAATATCAACCCTCATCTGCTTAGGACATTAATGCCAAAGCAAAGCTCTTATCTGATCATCTCTCTCAGAATTCCCTAAAAGGTCTAGTTTAATATTTTCAATCTACCATGTAATACTTTATCTTCATACTTACCAGAAAAGTTTGCTTTTTATTATTTCTTCCTGCAACCAAAAGTATTCCCTGGTGTTTTAGACTAGTCTAAATGCATCCTGCACACACTCATGCCTGGGAGTATTTCTAGACCCTCCAGAACAATGTCTAATTCAGGACTCCTTTCATAGTATGTTTTTCATGGTTGAATATGTACAATCTGTATAAAATAGGTCTTTCTCTCTCTCTATCTCTCTGCCTTTCTCCATGTGTGTGTATATCTCCTCTCTGCATATCTTTATCTATATTTATCCACATATAAATCTGTTTATAAAGTAGAATTCACAGAAAGTTAAGTATATCTAAATGATGATAGGATCCAATGACCAGGGATTGCCTTCCTTAGTATAGTTGAATCATAAAAGTGAAGATCTAGGCATGGAAGCAGCTTTTGAGGGCCTCTAGTTCAAGGCCTTTGACTTTACAGAGGAGGGAATAGAGGCCCAAGAAGCTTCAGTGACTTACTCTAGTTCTGACTGTTAGTAAACATGGAGTTCAGGACCTGAATGCTGGTCTTATGATTCTGGAGACAGGGCTTTTCCCACCAAATGATGATGTGTCTGTGTGACTCTGTGATGTATCTTAGATAAGACCATGTGTGATCACTGCTAACCAGAAGCTCCCCGATGGGAAAAAAAAAAATCAAGGATCTAGTCAAAAAAAGACAACGGCTCTAAGGCTAAGACTTTGTTTAACTTCACATTCTCATTCTAACAGTATCTTACTTCAAAGGATTCCAATAGACTTCGTAATGATCTACTGCCCTAGAGGTGTCAGACATGCAGGCCACATTGGATCCATAACACTTCCAATTGGGCCAGTGCCAGATTAAAAAGTAATTGAGAAATGTTTAGCAAAATCAATACAAAATACAATGAAATATAGATATTAGAGTGTGATATTTCAAAATTGCTAATATGTGACACATGGGGATCTCTCTGTATGCATTCAATAACCCAATTTCATTTTGAGTTTGACAGCACTGTACTCTACAAACATAAAATTTTTAATTCTGCTTCCTCCTCTCCAAGCTACTAATCATTAACACAGTGCTTAAAACGCCTGTTTTGCAACCTAGTCTCATGGAAATGGGAGAGCTAATTCTCATTTTTGGCTCTGTTTATTTAAAATAATGTTTTTTTTTTAATAGTTACATCACTAATCTCTATTATTAATGATTTGACAATCCTCTTTATACTCCAAATAGCCTTATTTTCTAAACTCATCTCCATCCCATTGACTTTAGAGTCAAAAAGAATCTTAAAAATAAGTCAATATTGATTAAAATGAGCTTGGCAGTAGCATATTTGTCTGTAATTCTAATTCACTTTATTTACCCTCCACTAAAGTCCAACCTTAATGCTTTATGTGGGCACAGAGAAAAAGTCACAGGTTCTAGAGGAACGCAACAGTAACCAGGAACACTCTTGCATACTAAGCAAACACCATAATCTATGCCCTAGGTTTAAGCAGAATTTCTTCTGATGAGGAGCAAAGTGGGTCAGCTTAGGAGCTCAACTTGTCCAAGATCTAGTATATTACTAGGTATTAAACTCTGGGGTCTGTATTATGCTAATGGTTGGCAAATGCTGTTAGGGTCTTGTAAATATGGTACCCTCCCTGCAAGGTCCTGGTTTTATTCTGTCAAAGTCTATGTTGTCAGAATGTCAGCATTAGCAGCTCTTAGGAATATGGAAGATCTTCTAGTAACCCTCTGTCATAATGACTGTATATATGTCATTTGAGGTCAACTTAGCTAAGAAGGACAGCTTCAGGAGGATCACAATGGGTTGGTACTGGGGAAAAAACCTTTTGCCCTCACCAATTCTTGAAACAATTTTACAAGGCCTACAGATGTTGTGATTTATACCCTTGGATGGAGAACTCTCATGGATGAAATCATAGGATTTTGAAATGTTGAGATATTCACATCAATTCACCTGATATATCTGAGGATTTAAGAAATCCCAAATATTATGGCTGTTCCTGGGAATCCCATATAAAATAGTTTCTAATTTGTGTTGGATCATCAAGTTTCACAAAATGAAACTCTCATTTCATTCCACAAAGCATATATTCTATTTTCTTTGTCCTCAACAGCCTTAAACTAGTGGAAAATATAAAAATGTCAATGAAAATATCAAAATCATGGTATTTGATTTAAAATAACTAAATTGAAACTCTAATCCAGAATCATAAGACAAAATCAAATCCTTTCTACTTGCTTGATTCTTGTAACTGAAAGCAGGAATCTTCCCCCTTTTTTTGAGTCATTTGATGTTTCAGAAGTTATTAGTGAATAATTATGCTTTCATGCCATCTCTGCTTAGTGTTTTTAAATTTTTTTTAAATTTTGTTCCTGGCTTATCTGTGCCATCAGTTTCCTATAGACTTGTATCCAGAGAGTGTTTGAATTAGCAGAATTTGTAAGTATTTATCTAAAATAAATACAACAATATGAATTTCATTTGTATTGGTATATATTCACAAACTTACACATACATATATTTATGTTTTGATACATTTCTATAATGGTAGTAACTCTCATTTATCTTCTTTATGTTTATAAAGTACTTTACCTATATTATATCACTAGATCTTCATGACAACCCTGTCTGGAACAAAAGGAAGTATTATGTTCATTTCACAGATGAGGAAACTAAGGTTTGAGATTTGAAGTGATACACCCAAGGGCACACAGCTAGTAAATGGAAAAGGAATAATGCAAATCATGGTCTTTTGCCTCAAAGTCTAGTGACTTCAGCATCTCATTATTTCTCTGAATTTCTCTAAAGTTATAATTACAAAAGAAAACAAACAAAAATCCCTTTGTTATTCAGATAAATGTCATTGACTCTCTAGTTTTCAATTAGTCATGAAATTTAAAGAAAAAATATCTTAAAACCCAGAGAATTATGACTTCCCAAATTCATTAAAATTCTTGTCATGAATTCTTAATTATCATTTTATTTTTCTAAGTGCTGAATTTAACAAGCATCATAAAAACAGCATTTCCATATGCAAAATGGAACAGGAAAAGTGAATTATGTAAGAAAATGTGAATCTATGCAATGTACAACTTGCTTTTTCTAAAATTCATAGTGTAACTTAACACGTTACGTTTAAGTTTCTCTTCTATACAACATTTCTTTCTCAAAATCTTTCTATTCTGTGCACTTTGTTCCCCGATTATTCCATGGCCTCCTCTACCTCCTCACCTCCTGCCTTCTCCTCATGGGGGTATCATTCTTCCATTCCCATCTTTTCTGTCTCCTTTTAATATTTTATTTTTCCCTTTAGAATGTAAACTCTGTCAGATTGAAACAGGCCTGTTCATGATGCCTAGCACATAGTTAATATAGTAAATGACCCCCCCCCCAGATCTTTCTCTCTGACTCTCTCCCTCTCTTTCTCTCTCTGTGTCTGTCTGTCTCTCTCTGTCTCCCTCCCTCTCTCTGTCTGTCTGTCTGTCTCTGTTTCTCTGTCTGTCTCTGTCTCTCTGTGTGTCTGTCTCTCCTGGCAAAGGTTTTAACAGCTTCTATCACTGAATCAGGAACAACTGACAGAGATGACAACGACTTAGGACACTGAAAAGTTAAGGTTCATCTTTGGAAACACTTTTGACCTGTTTCAATCATTTAGTCCAGGCCATTCCTGTTCACAATGCCTAGCACATAGTAAACATAATAAATACCCACACTCCCTTTCTTTCTGTATTTCTCTTTATTTCTCTCTCTCTGTCTCTGTCTTTCTGTCTCTCTTTCTCTCTTTCTGACCCCCTTCTTTTCTTTCCCATCATCTTTAAAATGCTTCCATGGCCCCCTTTTCCTTTCCTTTTTTTTTTTGTTAACACTATCACTAGATTTTCCTTTTAACCCACATCCCCCCCCCCCCCCCAACAAATTAAAGGGAAAGACTATCACAAAGATTGTACTCACCCTCAAGTCAAGCTAATCTACACATTCGCTTTGGTGAGGTGGAGCCTAGCAAAATAATAAAGTGGTTTGTTTCTGAAAAAATGATCACTGAGTCACAAAGTTATAAGATCTAAGAGTGACCTCAGAACTATGTAATTCAATTAATAACCAAAGAAGTATGTCTACTCCCCCATAGCTGGCAAGATGTCATCCATCCTCTTCTTTAAGTCTTCCCTAAAGGGAATTTGCACCTAAGAAAATCAGTTTGACAGCTGTATGAAGAATGAGAGGGAGAGGCTTGAGGCTGGATACATAATTACAAGGTTGTTGTCATAGTCCAGATGAGGGCTGAAATAGCTTGGTGGTTATAAATAAAGACAAGGTGGAAAATGTGACCTGGAGAGGCTTATACGAACTGATGCTGAGTGAGAAGAGCAGAACCAGGAAAAATATGTACACGATTACAGACACGACATATGTGTGACGACCAACTTTGATAGATCGGACTCTTCTCAGAAATGCAGGGCTATAAGTAAACTCCAAGGGACTCATGATGGAGAGAGATGTCTACATTCAGAGAAAGAAATAGAACAGAGTCTGAATACAGATTGAAGCAAATTACCTGATCTCTTTCTTTTTCTGGTTTGGTTTTGTTTCCTTTTTCCTGTTGTTCATTTGATGCCATACAATCCTTCTTAATAACCTGACCAATGTCTAATGTGAAACTCTCTGCAGAACCTATACCTGACTGTATGCTGCCATGGAGTGGGGGGAGGGAGGGGAAGAAAATTTGAAAGTCCAAGAACTGGGGAATTGAATCTTATAAAGTAAAAGTAAATGAAAAAAATAATAAAGACCAAAAAAATGTGAGAATTACTAAGAAAGAAACAAGAAGACAAGGCAACTGAAAGGATCTATGGTGTGAGTGAGGCTGGGCAATAGAGGATGACAGAGTAGTAAACTTGCAACTTTGAAAGTTGCAAAGTCTCCAACTTTGGAGAGATGCTGGTTCCCTCTCCAGAAAAAAAAAACAAAAAAACATTGTAGTGTAACTACGGGAAATGTTCAAAGTGGCAAAATTTCTGTTGAAAGAGATGCTTTCTTTGATGTAGTCATTCTACTCTTGGATAGAAATAGAATGCCCATTGATAATCCAAAATATTGATGAACTGAGTAGGTAACAAAATAATAAGAAAAAAACTTATGTTGCATAATAAAAACATAAAATTTTTACTCTATAGAGAATACTCGGGGCACTCTATATTCTTCTTTTCAGTGCCTGTCATAGATGTAAGGATTAGCTAACCTTGCCAGTATTTCAAGAGAAAGCCTGCTTAGTACATGCATGTTTTCATATGAATGTTCTGAAGTATGAATGCAAAAGCAACATTCTTCAGAGTTAATATTTATCTTCAATGTAATTGACTGCTTCATAAAACCTAACATATTTAAGGAAAATATGACAGGTTATGTTAAAATATTATGATGTTGCCAAGTTAGAAAATAGTACAAAAATGAGAAAAGGAAAAAAAAGATGGCTTTCCTGCAGTTTGATATGTCCTGACCAACATTTCTTGTCCTGCTTGTTACCAGACATATCAGAAGCCTCTCTGATCAACTGATCAAGCACAATGGTGTTCACACCTGCTTCTGCCCTTAATCAGCTCCAAAACAGAGACTAACTATCCATGGCTGACTTCTTTCCCTAGCAATGGGACCAGTTTCTATCCTTGCTTTCTTGGAATAAATCTTTGCTGTTGAATACCTCTGTTCTTGTCAATAACTTACATTTAGTATTAGGAAAAAAAAAAACCAAGTAGAATTAAACACAGAGATACAATTACATGGTAGGTAATAGATGATCCTTTGTACAGGTGCTAGGATCCATACCCATCTATCTCATTTTTCCAGTTGCTATTGTCCCTAGGTGATAAGTAATATCTTTCAGTGTTTGCTTGCTGCTTTGTCCCCTAGCTTTTCATAATCTTTCTTCATGGCTTTGAGAGTGAGAAGAATTTAGGCATCATCCATTAAAAAGAAATTTTTTTATTTATTGGTTATGTTATGATTTCTGAGTTTTCTCTCTTCCTCCCCCGCCTCCACACCTCCCAACCTCACATTAGAGATTGCCAACATTTGTTATATATACATACATATACATATATATGTATGTGTGTAACCATATAATTTATACTTCCATATATCATATCTTTCTCTGGATGGCTAATATTTTCCTTCACAATTGATTTGAATATTCATATTATTCAGAATAGTGTAGTCATTCACAATTACTCTTCAAATAATATCGCTATTACTGTATATAATATTTTCTTGATTCTTCTTATTTCACTTTGCATTATTTCATGGGAATCTTTTCATGGAGATTTTTTCCCCTCTAAAATCATCCTGCTCATTATTTCTTACAGTATAGTAGTATTGATCACAATTATATACCATAAAGTATTCAGCCATTTTCCAAATGAAGGGTATCCTCATAATTTCCAATTCTCTGTCACCACAAAGAAAGCTGCTATAATTACTTAAGAGTATACAGGTTCCTTTACATTTTCCTTGGGAGACAGACCTAATAGTGGTACTAGATCAAATGGTATATACAGTTTTACAACTCTTAGGTCATAATTTCAGTTTGGCTCTCCAAAATCATGGGATCAAGTCACAGTTCCACCAACAGTGTATTAGTGTCCAAATTTTTCATCCACTCTAATATTTATTATTCTCCACTTCTTTCATTTAGCCAATTGATAGGTATAGGATGCTACCTCAGAGTTGTGATTTCTCCTCCTTCTTGTTCTCAATAAGTGGCCTTTGCAATTAACATAAAGATCTTGTGTGCAGGAAGACATGCAAATGAATTCTGTTCAGAAAATGTCTGTATCCTGTTATCCTGCTTTATAGAGTATAATACATAGCTCATGCATCTTGGCAGAAGTCAGAGAAGGGCCCATGGTACCCTCAAAGAAGCATTATTTCAAGCAACATAAAGGTGCTATTATTTCAATCAATGCAGACAGGTACATTGAAGGAGAACTAAAAGCTTTTGTAATTAGAGTTCAAAAGAAATGCTCTTCTCCCATTAAAGGCAAGATCTAAACAAGGCTATGAACCCTAGCTTTATCTTTAACAACAATGGTGGCTAGAGATTGTTTTAAGATTTTGTCATAAAGACATATGTGTACAGGTGTGTTCATGTATGTATTTAATTGATAGTGGAAATAATTGGAAAGACCAGGGTGAATACATTTAAAACTACAGAATATCAGAACTTGAACTTGGTGATGTCTTAAAGAAATGTGCCAGTCTAAAGGTGTTCCATAGATATCTTAAACATATACACCATGAAGCTCATTCTATTTTCCACAAAACTTTTCCTTCTTCCAAACTGCCCTATCACTCTCAAGACTACCACCATTCTCTGAATCACCCGCTCACAATCTGTGTCTCATCCTTGATTCTTTATGCTTTCTCATCTTCCTCTACAGCTATAGGTCCCCAAAGTTTCCAATACTGCCCCATAGGGATTCTGCAATGATACAGGGGGTCGTTTTTTTTTTATTATGCATATTAAAAAAAAAACCTTAAAGGGTTAAAGAAACTACTGTTTTAAGAAGGCATTGAGTATTTTTTTTAAAGGAAGAAGTAGGTCAAATAAGTTTGGGATCCTCTGCCAACTTATATCTAAAATGTTGCTAAGTCCTATAGATGCTACTTTTTGACATTTCTCATATATGTTCTCTGATCTTTGACACTGCCACTCCCTTCCTGCAGCTCTTCATCATCTCATGTCTGGATTATTGTAAAAGTCTTCTGGTTGCTCTTTTTACCTCATGCCTCTCCCTAATCCAGTCTGTCATCTACTCAGCTAATATGATTTCCTAAAGAACTGGTCTGATCATGTAACAACCCCTCCCCGTCCCTTACACACACACACACACACACACACACACACACACACACACCAATGCTCATCTACATACACAATAGACTCCAGGAACTCCTTATTACCTTTAGAATCAAATATAAAATCTTCTTTGACTTTTAAAGCCCTTTATAACTTCATCTTTTCTTACCATCTCAACCTCCTCATGCTTTAATCCCCTACATTACTCTACCATCAAGGGCCTCTAGTCTCCTTGTTCTCCCAAAAAATTCCATCTCCTACCTGATGAATTTTTCATTGGCTGTCTCCCATCCTCTGAATCTTTTTCTCCTTATTTCTACTTCCTGGATTCCTTGATTTTTTTTCAAGTCTCAGCTAATAGCACTCTTTCCCAAATCCTCTTAATGCTAATGCCTTCCCCCTGAGATTATTTCCAATTTAACCAGTATATATATATATATATTTTGCATATGAGCTCCTCCATTTGAATGTGTACTCCTTGAGGGTAGGGACTATCCCCTTCCTCCCTTTGTAGACTCTCTAACACTTAGCACAGTACCTGGAACATATTAAATTCTTAATCAGGTTTGTTCATTTACTAGTATATCTTGTACATTTGAAAAGTTGAAAGGATTGATTTTTTTTCTATTTAAATATATAATCATTTCATGTGTCATTGCAGAACATTTTATAGTACCTACCAGTGCAGTGATAAGATGAAAATAGGTCTGATTGGTCAGTGCCTATTTTTGTGTGTGTGTGTATAATTTTATAACCGAGAAACCATCATTTTGGAGGACCAAAGAAAGGAAATGCTTTAATTTAAAAGGAAATAACTTCATTGTTCTAAAATAGCATCACCTTTTGGAAAAAGGTATTGAATATGCACCTAAATCTCCCAGTTCTCTTCCTGTCAATGACAAGGTGAAGCAAGGAAAAAGCATTCAATGTGACCTGGAGAACCAGGATGAAATGAAGCAATTCATCCATTTAGCTCACAGTTAAATGTGCAACCTGCTCTAACATCTATTGACCTGACACATTTTAGCACATGTGTTCAGTTTTCTGAATGTCTCATTTTGACAAGATTGTTTGCAAATATTTCTTGGATGATGGTCATTATATTAAATAAGAAGGGTCTAAAAGAATGTAACTCTTTGTTAAATCGCTATCACCAAGGAGAGACACTGTGAGGGGAAACCTGAGGGGCACATCAGAATCTCAGTTTGTACCATAAAGAAAAGAGAGTTTGTAAAGTATTGATTTTTTTTCCCACCTAGGGAAATGTTTTAAAAACTAATTAGGAATTCTGGGATTTTTGTTTTTCTATCTTTGGGAAATACACCATAGTGATACAGAATGTTGTGTTGGGTGGAAAATGAGCTGGAGTGGTTGAGAGGATTTTGCTTTTGGCTTTGGAAAGTAACAGGGGAGAGTTGCAGTTAAGCATAAAGAAAGAAGAAGCCAGAAAACCAGACAGGTGGAGTGCACATATTTTGAGTGGGCGTTCAGAGAAGGATGCCAAAGTGACTTCCCAGAAAGCCAGACCACCTCTGGCTTAGTCAAATTCTTGCTGAGGGGTGATGGAACTGACCTTTTTTGAGAGAAGCTAAGAGAATCAACAAAATCCACTCTGCCTATCTGCCTCCTCTCTCTACTCCCAGATGCAAGGCATTTATTCCTAAATTTCTATTCTTAAAGTCTGCTTATAACATTTTATTTGATTTGTATCATTTAAAGTATTTCTCTTGAAATAAAACAGTTTATCACTTAGTTATGAAATAATATACACTATAGCAGAGGTCAGGAAAATGAAAGATCTGTGGCTGTGATTAAGTATAATATATATAATGTCCATATTCTATAATTGTACAAACCATGGATTGTAAGTATATATGGATACTTTTTCCCCTCAAGTAAGAAATAAAAGGCCTTTATAGGGAGCAACATGAAATATTTTTAAAAGGAAACAAAATTGCAGGATAATTCGTATATTCATAAAGTAGTTGTGGCCATAGAAATAATTTAACTGTATTTAATTTATATTGTTAAAGGGAGTTGGCATATATATTCTAAGGGAATATTGTCTCCTCCACCTCACTGGAATTTCCGAGTTGGAAAAAATGAATTTAATTATTTTGGCTTATAGAAAATTGGGTGATATGTTATTGCTTTGGGGTTAGAATACAAATTCTACACCTTGGCATTTAAAGCTCTACAAAAATCTAGCTTTCATAAGCCTTTCCAATCTTCTTTGATATTTATTTGGTATTTCTACCCTTCGTACACTTTGTTCTAGTCAAAAAAGCCTGCTAGCTCTTCCTCTGTGTCAAATCTCATCTCCCACTCTGTGCCTTTACACAGGTGAAATCTTGGCAGATACATTCCTTGTGTCTGGAATGCACTTCCTCCTTGTGGCCACTTTTCAGACTGCTTAGCTTCCTCCAAAGCTCAGCTCAGGTACCAGCTTCTACTTGAGGTGTTTCCAATTCTGCCAGTCATTCTCTTCTTCTTCAGATCATTTTGCATTATAGAAGAAGAGGTTTAGAGTTGCAAAGAATCTTAAAGATCATCTAGTTCAAAGCTTACATTATATATATATATATATATATATATATATATATATATATATTATGGATGAATAATCTGAGGCTTACATTGGATAAATGGTTTGCCCCAAAATCATAAGGAAGGAAATTGCAGGGCCTGGATCTGGACCCAAATTGCTTTGATATATTGGAGATGATTAACAAAGGGGAAAATCTAGCATTTAGGAAGATTGGGAAAGAATCTTAAAGCTAGTGCCTTCTTTGTTGATTATCCCCTAAAGCACATGTCTGAGCACATCATCCGCTACTCAATCAACTCCAGTGGTTTCTTTTATCCATCCAGGATCAAACAGAATATACTCTGACTTTTAAAGCCATTCATAACCTGGTCCCTTCCTGACTTTCTAGTCTACATAGATCTTATATCTCCAACTTCCACTATGTCTCCTATGATCCACTGCCACTGGCTGCCTTATATCTCTCATATTAGAAACATCCTCTCCTGATTCTAGCCAAATTCACAGCCTGGCTCTGTGCATGGGTCTCTGTCCCCTTTCATCTCTGCCTCCCAGTTTTCTTGTTGTCCTTTACAGACCACCTAGAATTTTATTTTCTATAAGACAACACAAAAATATGCACACACATGTATGTAAATATACATACACATATGCAAACATGCACACAAATATTTTATTATAATACACATATATAACTTATATACATATGTAAATTATTTCATATCTCTTTAGATTTAATTGATGTCAAACTGAAAAGTGATTATATACATATCACATTTGTGTGTATTTATATATACTCCATATATGTACACTATACACCTATATATACATACATATACACAGCTCCATCTATCTATATAACTATATACTATCTATCTATCTATCATCTATCTATCTATCTATCTATCTATCTATCTATCTATCTATCTATCTATCTATCTATCTATCTATCATCTATCTATCTATCTATCTATCATCTATCTATCTATCTATCTATCTATCTATCTATCTATCTATCTATCTATCTATCATCTATCTATCTGCATGTTTCTCAGCCAATAGACTAAGAGCTTCTTGAGAACATGTGCTTTCTTTTGCTTTTAATGTTATTCTCAACATTTAACACAGTGCATGGCCTATAGTAGATACTGAATGAATACTAGTGAACTGACAGCAAATAGCAGTTACTTAATAAATACTTTTTGAATTGAGGGAATTTATTAATTTCTTTTTTTTTAGGCAAGGCAATTGGGGTTGTGACTTACCCAGGGTCACATGGCTAGTATGCCATGTGTCTGAGTTCAAATTTGAATGCAGGTCCTCCGACTCCCGGGTTGGGACTCTAGGTGGCCCCTGAACCACCTAGCTTCCCCTATTAATTTCTTTAAAAATGGCATTCCCTTATATTTGGATAGTTTTTCTCTTTTAAAAAAAACTTTATAATACCTTAACTCTTTTCATTATCTGGTCACCAGTATTGGCTGATTGCTCACTTAATGCAACTCCGGGAGAATATTGAAATTATTGTCTAGTTTGACATAGCAATAAAAACTGAAGAGGTGAAATAATTCCCAATCATAAATTCATTAGTGATGGTCAAGTCTAGAATTTAAGACTTTACCTTGGATGGTCTAAGTAATGTCTACATATTTAGTCACCAATTCTGTTTAAAATGTTTAAAATGTGTATCCATTCTTTATTACCCTCTTTTGTCCTAAATACTCTTTCTATCTGCATCAGTATCTTCATGGAAATGGCAGTCATCATGAATCAGTATGATTTGAGATTTTGCTCTGATATTTAGGGACTCATAGGCCATGCATAAATTCTTAACCTCTTACACAGTCTTATTTTTCTTATCTATGAACTAGAGATAATACTTACACTACCTGCTTCATAGGTTTTAAAGAGGAAAATCTTTTGCAAATCACATTCAATAAGCATTTGTTCAATGCCTATATTTTGCTAGAGAGTGTTCCAGATGCTTAACTTGCAATTACATAAAAACAAAGAATTATTATTCTATTCTAGTATATTCTATTTTTAATCTACATGTTTTTCTAGTCTCATTAGAAGCCAGAAGTCCTAGTATATAGCCTTGGAACTTTAACAATTTAACTTTCTGAGTTTGGGTAAGACATTCTACCTCTCTTTGCTTCAGTTTCCTTATCTGTGGGGTGGAATTAGACTAGATTATCCTTTAGATTAGAAGAACCTTTGTGATCCCAGTGGTTTATTTGACTTTATAAACATCTTAATTTAAAGAACTTTCTTTAGCTATCATACAAAAATTAATGAGGATCAGAAATTTGACTTCTTTTTACATTTTTCTTAATAATCATAAGACAAATCTATTCAAGTCTATCATTACTCATTGGCTTTCTCAATACCAAACCAACAACATTAGTTGAATAAACTGTTTACTTTCTTTTAGATTTCTCTATTAAAAGTATTTTTCCTAAGGTAAAACCTGAATAAGGCTAAATAAAAATATTTCATTAAAAAGATATTTAAAATAAGCCAAAAATCTAAAGCCTATTTTTTTCAAAAAAATTTTTTTCAGACATTTAAAATGTTTAAATGATATGCTTCTTGTGATTTTGAATTCTAGAACTGTTTTCTTAAAAAAAAATAGCTGTTTGGGGATCCTAAAAAATACTTTCTTGTTTAGGTAATTAATTATGTATTTATTTCATAATTAAATAACTGATGTAGTCAACTGATTAGGGGTGAGCCTCCATGGAGTTCATTACTTGATGTCAACCAATGTTGGTGTAATGGAAATGCAGATTTAAAGATCTTCCCTGCCCCTAGGCTAAAGTGCACCTGGAGCCTGGGGGGGGAGGCTTGTTTTTCAGTAGATACTTCTTGATTGGCCAGTGAGTCAATAAGGTTATTACATTCTCTGAGCCAGGAGAAGGCTATATAAGCCCTGATGTGTAGCTTGGTTTTGGGGCTCACTTTGAGAAGTGTTCTGTGATTTGATCTGGATTCTGGGAAGCCGTTGTTGAGAGCCCCCACTCGGCTTTGAAAAACCCAGATGTTGAAACCCAGATGTTGATTTGGTATGGATGTAATGGTTGGACAGTTTGGAAATCTGTCTACTTGATCTGTTTCTCTGTCTTGATAATTCTGTCTGTATACTTTGAAGTTCAGCATGCTGACCTTTTCCCCCTGAACTAGGTAAACGATACATATTTGACTGATTAAAGTAAGCTTGTTAACCCATTTTGAGTTGCTTTCCTTAACAAAGCAGATCTAAGAACCTGTGTTGGCAGACACCCTGGGGATGCTGGGGTGCTTGCTGCTACAGTTGGTTACCTTGATTTTTCTTTTTTTCTTTTTTTGGTTTTTGGAGGGGCGAAGGCAGGGCAATTGGGGTTAAGTGACTTGCCCAAGGTCACATGGCTATAAGTGTATCAAGTGTCTGAGGAGGGGTTTGAATTCTGGTCCTTCTAAGTCCAGGGCCAGTGCTCTATTCACTGTGCCACCTAGCTGCCCTGTTACCTTGATCTTTTAATGCATCAACTACACCAGAAACCATAACCACATAGAAATTGTATAGGCACTGTCTGAGGTACCTAGAAGCCATATTGGATTTGTCTACAATCAGAGATGTTCAAGACCCTCTAATTACTTTTGCCTTAGCCCTGTAGTTTTGTATTTTTATCTGTAACTTTTTTTGAGGACTTTTATTTCTTCTTCAGCAACATAACCACAATTCAGGTAGCTAACTTATGTTGGAGAATGGTGCTTGGATGTGGCTGCATAGACAAGCCAATTAGGTTTCCCTTAGGAGGGAATAATTGAATCTTTGATTATAGCATATGATTAATTAGGGTGTTTAAAAATACAACTTAAAATAATAAGGAGTGACAAGGAAACAATCATCATTCATGTAAACATATAATATTTAAAGACTGATAACCTAAAACAAGAATTAAATATGTACAAAATTATCATTGTCACATTAAACTCATCAATTACTGTTTAACCTAATACTTTTTTCCCCTAAATAGTGAAAAATAGCCTTTCAATTCAAATCAATTTGCTTTTTACAACAATTGACGCTGGAGGAAAAGGAAACTATGGGTATTAGGCATACCTTATAGTAGACTGTTCAATATGCTAGTTTTTCTGATTTAGTTCTTCCTCTTTTTAATTCTTTGTTATGAGGGGTTATTCTCTGAGACAGGGGAAGATTGTGGTTGTGGTTTGTCTTTCAAACTTGAAGAAGATCATGGCATCAGGGAGATGTTGACATGACTTTCACTGAATTGACTTGAGTGAGGGAGGCCTATGCAAAATCACCAGCCTCACTTTTTCCTCCAGAGTCCTCAGGGTCCAGCAGTGAGATATAGATCAAAAGAACTGGAGATGGCCCAACATGTAGTGGTAGACCTTGGCCTCTTTAAGCTAGAGTCTCAGATTTCTAACTTTGAGTGAGGCAGAAACCATTCAGTGAATAATGCTATTGAAGAAGTGAGTCATGGGATGACCTATTTAATAAAAAAAAATTATCTGGGAAAGGAAGACCCTGGGGCTTGCTGGACAAAAGAGAAGCAACCACTATTTACTGTCACTCTGAGCCAAGAGGGCCTGAAAAATGGTAACTAATAATGAGGCTATAATAGTGATTAAAAAAAAAAACAAACAAAACAAAACAAAACAACCTACATCTTTCAGCCATGGGAGAAACCTTTAGATTCAACATTGAGTAAGTTTTGATGCCTTTGCTGTGTGGATTGGATTTAATGTGTGTATGTGGTGCTTGGGTAGGAATCACTTGTCTAATTCAAGAGCTCCAGAATGAATTGGTTTTAAGAGAAAGAAATCTAGCCAGTAAACTCCAAGATAACTAGCCATCAAAATTTACCTCCCTTTAGGAAGAATATGCTCAGGTAAGGGTAAGATACCCCATTTGTGGAAAGGAGGGGAGAGGAGGAGAGGAGAAGAGAGAGGGGAGGAGGGAACAGGGAAAGGGGAGGAAGGGGTTAGGGGGAAAAGATGCATTAGAAAAGGAAGTTCATTCATGCCCAACTCTTTGTGACCCCACAGACTTTGTCTATGGGGTGTTCTTGGCAAAGATATTGGAGTGGTTTACCAAACAATAGATACCAATAATTAAAAAAAAAGTAAAATCCGTCATTGCTTGGTTAATTCCACTGGTTAAAAAGACTTGTTTAGTAACATCAAAAAACTTCATATTGCTGTAGAACTTGGCTTCTTGAAGGGAAAATACTTTTTCCCCTAGAGCATTTATTTAAAAATTAATTGTAGCAGTTTTCTAGTCATGGTTCCTCCCATTTACATTATCAGGTCATTCTCTAAAATATATTGGTTTATTGGATTTGTCCACTATGCTTCAATTCATGTAAGTCTTTCCATGTTTCTCTGTATCCATTATTTCATTAAATTCATTTGCCATAGCTTATTTAGCAATTGCCCAATCAAAAGACTTCTATTTTGTTTCTAAGTCTTTGATACGTCAAAGAATGATGTTTTAAATATTTTGTCGATGTTGACTTTCTTCTTATTGATGATCTCCTTGGGCTATATTCCTAGTAGTTCAATCTCTGAATCAAAGGTATGGATATTATAGTCACTTTATTTGCATAATTCCAAAATTGCTTTCCAATGTGATTGTATAGATTCACAAATCCACCAACATGCATTTGTGTGCCTATCTTCCCACAACCCATTCAGTATTTATCTATTTGTTTTAAGTTTTCTCTTCCTAGGTGAACCCAGAGAGATAGAAACACATTCATCTATTTTTTTCTACTTCTTGCCAATCAGACCACTTGGGCTCTTGAAAATTATTATGAAATACATTCTCTGTTTTTTTTTTTTTTTTGGTTTTTGGAGGGCAATTGGGGTTAAGTGATTTGCCCAAAGTCACATGGCTAGTTTTTGTGTTAAGTGTATGAGGCCAGATTTGAACTCAGGTCCTTCTGACTCCAGGGCCAGTACTCTATTCATTGTGCCACCTAGCCTCCCTGAAATACCTTCTCTTGATACAAATGTCTCCTTTGCTGGCTTTTCATATATGTCTGATCTCTAGCCATCTTTCACCATGCTTCTGCTACTGTCTTCTGTCTCAAATGGGACATTGGGCTTTTGGTTGGTTAGACCTGACCATACTTGGCCTATTCCAGACCTTATCAATTCTAGTCTTTTATCAGCTCCCTGGCATTTTGTCTGATATCTCTCTCATTTTCTGCCTCTCATTCTTGGAACAATCAACATTCCAATTCCTGACAAAGACTTTCAATTAGTTACCCTTTGACTCCACTAAATGGCCATATAAATTTTGGGACCAAAGCAACACTGTCCACCACTCCTTTATATGTATTGTCTTACCTTCTTAGAATATAAGCTCTTTGATGGTAAAAAATGACTTGCTTTTTGTATTCCAATCCCCAGTGCTTAGTGTTTCCTGGAATATTATAAGACTGGGAAAGCAGTTGGATCTCTGGTTTCACTATATGTGAGTTCCCAAGTGAGAAATCATTCTTTCCAAATTCAAATTGTTACTTTCTTTGTAACTTAGAGTGATAGATATATACCTAGACCACTGCCATATTAAATGACTTTCTCAGAGTCACCCAGCCACTGTTCCATAGATAGGACTTAAACCCTCCTTCTTCATAGCTTTGAGGGTAACTCTCTTGATTTATGCAATATTACCTCAACATAGAGTAATTACTTAAGTTTTTTTTCATCTGCTGATTAATACATTGATTAATTCAATCAAACTCCTAGATTATAGACTTAAGAAGCCCTGTACTAGAATTTAGGAGACCAGAGTTTTCACCCTAGTTCTAACCTCTGTTTGCCTCAGTGTCTTTACCTGTAAATGGAGGGTTTTGGCAGAGTAGCCCCTAAGATTCATTCTAGTACTAAATTGATTGCTACTAATATCATATATATATATACATGTATATATATGTATAATATCCATGAATCTATGTAAATATACTTGTTAAATATCTTATATGCTGAAGGATATTCTCTATTGGCATACATATAGTGAAAAATACATTTTTTCTCCAAGCTAGAAATTTAGTTATTATTGTTAAACATGCTCAGTTGATTTTATCCTT
Organism: Petaurus breviceps papuanus; assembly: GCF_028583685.1. Lineage (NCBI taxonomy): Eukaryota > Metazoa > Chordata > Mammalia > Diprotodontia > Petauridae > Petaurus > Petaurus breviceps. The sequence continues at coordinate 17,025,613 of NW_027186457.1, read as the reverse complement.
TTTTTAATCCTTACTTCTCAATGGGAATGCAGAAGAGAAATTCAAAGTATGATCTGAGACAGTTAGCAACTCTATAATGTGAATTTTCCAGCAGGGATAATAAATAAAGTAGTGGTTGTCATATTGCATTGAATATGGTGTTTCATATAGAATAGCATGCATATACTAGTTTTTTTTTTAATACATGTATGAATCAAAGGAACAGGATGCTGGATACCAATGAAAGTACTCCAATATCTGGAGAACTGTCAATGTAGGATGGTGATTTCCAAATGAAACCGTAGGTAGAACTTGGGGAATGGTTATTGAACTTACAGAAAGACATTTATACCTTTTGTTTGGATCTTGATTTCAAGTAGTCATCCACATCACTTCCAATTATTTCCACTCCTGTCACATTAGTCTGAACTATTGGAGGAGATGGCAGGATGCATGGCACTGTAATCATTCAGTTACTTGCTATCTATCAGTATCTGATACAAACTTATTGTATCGTGACAAAACCCAATTACTTTTCAGGAGTTCAGCACATTTAACATTCCCATTTCATAATACCGAATGGCATTTTTATGTTCTATGAGAAAATATTGCTTTACATATTTTTTTCTATTTGCTCATAATGTTGAAATGCTATGATAATCCTGGGAATTGTAAAGGAGATGAGTGGACATGCCATTGTTTTCATATCCAGAAGACCATTTATTACTTCTCCTGGAACTAATTACGCAGCTGTGGTTAGTCACACTAATATAGGAAAGAAATTTGTTGTCTGGACATTAGAAGAGGATACAAATTTTCAGCAAATGAAATCTTACAGAACACAACTTCAAATCTGTCAATGAATGAATGGATGTATGGATAGATGTATGGATGGATGGATGGATAGATGTATGTACATATGGATGGATGGATGAATAAGAAATATGAGAGCTATAATAGTAATGTTAAAAAAGCAAAACAAAAAACCCAAACAATATTTTTCACCCATAGGATAAACCTTTACATTGTCCACTGAGTCACTTTTGATACCTTTGATGTATGGGTTGGATTTGATGACCATTGAGATCCCCTTCTATCTCACAAATTCTGTTTCTATAATTTTCCCAATCCTAGTAACTATTTTATATACAATTCTTTTTCTTTGTCTTTGCTTTATTTCTTGGTGCCTTCCTTTTGCATATGTGTGTATTTATATATGTTTTTGTATGTATGTATATACATATATATCACAATAATTTACAAGTACATGGGCAACGTTGAGTCTTTACTTATCACCAAGAAAATAAGTCAATCAGAAACAACTGACAAAATAAGTGTTTCTGATAATGTATGAAATATTCTATATTGATAATCTCCCAACTCTGCCAAGAAGAAGATTGTGTACTGCATTATCTATTCTCTGGAATCAAGACGGGTCATAACAATCTGGGTGCAGCTAGTTTTTAGTGTTATTTTTGTTTTGCATTGTGGTCATTGTGCCTGGCAATCTCTTATTTCTTCCTCTCTTATCATCAGTTTTTACTGCTTGTCTTCTATCGTTTCCACATATTAATTGATTTTTATAATTATATTTATATGACACATGTACCACCATTCCTCAAAAGTCAATCATTCATGTTGCTTCCAGATTTTTTTTTAATCTTTGGAGACCTTGAATAGCCTTGCTTTGACCATTCTGCTATTTGTGGTTTTTCCTCACTGGACTATGTGAAAAGTAATGAGTTTCCTGAATGAAAAAGTATAAACAGTTTGATAACTTTTCTTTCATATTTCTTAAATGTTTTGCAGAATGGTTGGACCAATATATAGCTCCACCAAGAGTGTATTTGTGTTACTGTCTTCTTATGCAGCCCCTTCAAAATTGATTATTTATTTTATCTTCTTTGCTGGTTTGCCAGATGTGAGGTAAAACGTCAGGCATCATTTAAATTTGCTTATCTCTTATTCACAAAAATTTGATGCAATCTGTCTTCACGGTTGTTCCTAGTTCACTTTACATTTTATAGGTCTCTTGAGAATTGTTTTCTTTGTTTTTAATCCTTTGACTACTTATGTATTGCTGAATATTTATATTCATATGCGTGTATACATATATAATATATTTGTGTCAACTCCCCATATATCCCTAAATATCAAATATTCATCCATATATAATAAATATTTCCTGATTAACATTTTCATTTCTGATCTTAGTTGTATTGAATTTATAAATTTTTATCTCTGCTTACCTATTGACTTAATCTCTCTCCCTCCCCCCTTCTCTCTCTCTCTCTCTCTTTCTCTCTCTGTCTTTCTTATGCACACATTTATATTTATATGCATTTATTTGATCTTTTTGTCTCTTATACTATTATCCTATGTGTTTTCTTACTTTAACAGCAAAATTCTTAGAAAAAAATATATATATATCCTTTTCTTCTTCTCCTGTCACTCATTTCAATCTGGAATTGAACCTTATGCGCATCTGAAGCCATTTTTTCTAAGATGCCATCAATTTCTTAAATATTAAATTGAATGTTTTTTTTGCTTCTCAGTCATCATCCTTATTAATATCTGCAGCATTCTCCTCTACATCCTCCTAGGCAGTCTAAGTCCTTAGGGCTTTGTTTTATTTTGTATATGACAATGCTCTCTCCTAATTTTTTCCTACCCATCTGACCATTCCGTCTCAGTCTCCTTGGCTGGATCATTACCCATACCCTACCTTTTAATTCTAAGTATACCTGCAATTCTCTGTTGTTATGACAAACAAATATAAAAACCTATATAAGTGTTCTTTACACTTTAAAGCTTCATTTAAATGCTTGCTATTATTATTATTGCCCAATATCTCATTCATTATTACCAGGTGAGATTTGTACTGGGGATACAAAGATAGTTTAACATTTTTAAACTAGGCAACATAATGGATCATATTAAAAACAAAAATTTGGGGGCATCTAGATGGCACAGTGAGTAATACTCCTGGCCCCAGAGTCGGGAGAAGCCAGGATCAGTTCTGGCCTCAGATACTTAACACCCACACAAAAAAAGTACTGCCTGTGTAACCTTGGGCAAGTTACTTAACCTCAATTGCTTTTAAAAAAATGTCAGTTCCAGGTCCACATGATTATATCAATAGAAAGAGTAAAAAACCTTTGAGAAATGAGAAAATCATAGTCATTTGTGCTAAAAATAAAAATCAAACACAAATAAATAAAATTAAAATACCTATGAAGTATATGCACAGAACCTTTTTTTGATACCATTAAAAAGTTTTTATCTGAAACCAAAAGCAAACATCTTGCACATTACTCATGTTGTGTATGAAAAATCAGAACGAAAGGGAATAACCGCACACAAAAAAAGAGAAAATAGTATGATTTGATCTGCATTCAGACTCCATAGGTCTTTCTCTGGATGTGGACAGCATTTGTCATCAGGAGTGTCTTGGAATTGCCTTAGATAATTTCATTGCTGAGAAGAGCTAAGTCTATCAGAATTGATCATTGCATAATGTTGCTGTTACTGTGCACAATGTTCTTGTGGTTCTGCTCACTTCACCCAACATCAGTTAATTTAAAGCTTTCCAAGTTTTTCTGAAATCTGCCTGATCATATATTTCCCCCAAACAATAGTATTCTTTTATATTCATATACCAAAGTTTTTTTCACTTATTCCCCAACTGATGGGCATCTCCCCAATTTTCAATCAAAAGAAAGTATTCTTAACAAAGTAAGGGAAAGAAGTAAGTATAAAATAGATAATTTTATACATGAAATTCAAATTCTTTGGCACAAACAAAATTAATGTATATATGATATGAAAGAAAGTGATAAAATGGGGAAATAATTTATATGGAATTTCCTAGATTTTTTATATTCAAAATATATAGACAATGAATAAACACATAAGATCAAAAACAGTTCTTCAATTAATAAATGGTTCAAGTATATTAAACTGTTCTCTAAAGATGATTTGCAAATTATTAGCAACTTTATGGAAGAATATTTCAGGTCATCAGTAAGAGAACTACAACCAAAAGAATAATGATTCTGTTTTCACCTCATACCCAGAAATTTTGCAAAGATGCAAAAGAAGGGGATAGTCACTGTTGGATTGGTTATGCAACATAGGTGACCTACTGGAATGTTGATGGAGCTATGAATCAGTATACGCATTTTTGGTAAAAAAAAAAAAAGAACATTTTGAAATTATGCAATTAATATAAATCAATATCTATGTTCCTTTCATTCAGCCATTCCATGCTGTGGCATATACTTTAAGGAAGTCATTGATAGAAATAATTCTTAATATAAATTTTTAAAATATACATAGAATAACTTTTGTGGTAAGAAAGTACTAGAAATAAAATCCAAGTCCATCATCTGGACAATGATTAAATCAATCATGTATATGAGTATAATAGTATATTACTTTGCTGTAAGAAATGGTGAATAATAAAAATACAGTGAATCATGAGATACATTGACTGATTTATTGAAATAATCAGAGCTAAGAGTCAATGTACACAATGGGTTCAATAATCTAAATGTATAAAACCACAAAACGACCTGTAATAGTAATGGAGTTTAATGATCCCCTTGTATTGGCTTGGTTTTCAGGTTGAGTGTTGAAACCCAGAGCTTGTGAATCCTACTTGTGGGATGGACTTCTTGATGGAAAAAGGGAGGGCAGAGAAGGGAGGAGCTGGTGCTGGGATTTAGAGAAAGCCCCAGCAGAGAGAGAGAGGGAGTAGAACTTTTGGGAGCAGCAGCTGAGGGCCAGTTGGAGCTGCCCAGGACTTTTGAGAGCTGCCATCCCGAGCTTCCAAGGACTGAGGAGACATGACTGTGATGCTGGTGTTTTGTCTGTCTGTTTTGATGTTGTTTTGCCAGATTCGCCCACTGATGAAGGACAGTGCTGTTGTTGTAGAGGTCCTGGTTGCTGTTAGTTCAAAAGACCTGAAGAAAGATTTTCTTGTTATGTTTACAGAAATCCTGGAAGAGGGTCTTGCTGATATTTTCAGGGGACCCGAGACTGTTCTGCAGGCAGAGTGAATTAATGAGGACACTGGCAACATATATTGTGGCTTTGTTAAGCTTTGTCTCCCCAGGAACAGAGATTGATGAAAACTTGCCTCAGGTCAAGATGAAGAAAAGACCTCTCTTTGGGTATTAAATGGTGTGATGATATCTTAACCTTGCTGTAGCTCAAGGGTAAATGACCTTTGTACTCTCCACTGCCCCTTTTGAGAAGGTACTTAGTGTTAATTTGTAACTCAGTTGTGATCCATTGGTGGGAAACTTGATTTTTTTTTTTTTTGTGATCTGTGATTGATCAAATGAATATACTTTGTTTATTACTGGAAACTAATCTTAATCTCCATTTGAGAAGAGACTTTGTGTTTGACTAAATGAATGCACATTCCAGGGGTGGAGTAGTACTAGGCAATTATTGAATTACACTGTGTGAATGTTGCATTTTTATTTTCTCTGTTCTGTGAACATTTTGCCTTAATTTGTCACTGAATAAAATGGAGAGTTACTACGCTGGCATTCTGAACCTTGGAAATTGCATTTGCTTGGCATTACATTATGGTGTAATGGCATCACAAACAGGATATGCAGACTAAAAGAAAAGTATAGGGGTGGGGATAATTGTTTGTTTCCCAGTTGTGGTAGCTGTGACTCTGTGGAGCCATGGAACAGGAGAGAAGAATGGCCTGCATGCGGACTTCACTGAACTGAGAGCAGGAATGGTGAGGGGCCTGCATTGGGACTGGAGCAGAAGCCAGGAGCAGCTGCCTCCTGTGGGAGGAGAAGGAACCCATCAGTTTGGAATTTAGCCACAGGACAAGAAAAGCACTTTGTGGCAAGGCAGAAACACTGAATGTGTTTTCTTGCTGCATCCCACAGTTTGGGACCCAGGGGGAGGATGGAGTTGTGTCTGTGGTGGGTGGGGTGAAGTGCCATGGGCCTCTAAAGACCTCACCCTATTGCTAAGCCTGCAAGAGCAGTATGGGGGGAAGGACATAGCCCCCCCCCCACTTTATTTGGATGTTTTTGTTTTGGATTAAAGAGATGCACCTGAATGTGTTTGTGTTTGTTTAAGGCCCTATGGCCACTTTTGTAAGAGTTGTTATCTTGCAAATGTGATGTCTCCATTTTGTGAGGATTAAGTTGTACCCAAGAGAAGTTAATGCTTACTCAAATGTATATTGCCTATGCTATGGGCATGAAAGATCTTGGGGCCCAATATTAAGGAAATGGGAATTTAAGACCTTCCCTGGCCCTAGGGCCTTTGGCAGGCTTAAGTGCACCTGGAGTCTGTGGCAGGAGGCTTGGTTTTCAGGAATGCTTTTTGATTGGGCCGTGGGTCAAGAGGGTTGTTACATTATCTGAGCCAGGAGAAGGCTATATATAACCTTATATGAAGCTTTGTTTTGGGGCTTCCTTTGAGAAGTGTTTTGTGATTTGACCAGACGAGACTCTGGGCAGCCATTGAGAGCCCCCCAGCTTTGAAATCTCAGATGTTGGTGCTTCCCTCTGTGGTAACTGAGTGAGTATTGATGTAATGGTCAGACAATTGGAGGCCTGTCTGCTTAATCTGTTTCTCTGTATTCTTGTAACTTCTGCTTGTAACTTGTTTGTATTCTCTGAAGTTTGGGGTGCTGAACTTTTCCCCCTGAACTAGGAAAATGACATGTTTGATTAAAACAAGATTGTTAACCCATTTTGAGTTGCTTTCTTTTGAAAAGCAGATCCAAGAACTTGGGTTGGCAGCCACCCGGGGTATAATAGGGGGCTTGCTGCAACACAATCAAAAGCAAACTTTGCAAAATTACTAACACTAAACATGATCCCAGAGAAGTGATATAAAAAGACATTTCACTCTGCTTTGCTGTGGTGGTAGGTCCATATATGTGGAAGATTGCATACATTTAAAAAATAAAATTGATATATTGAATTTTTTCCTGCATTTTCACCTCCTTCTCTTTTTCTGTATTAAATAAAAACTCATTTAAGGTCCATGTATGCTGTGCAAGAAGAAATTTGGTTGATGAAGAAAAAAAGGAACCCTTGAACTTGTTTAATAATAAATATTGAGTGCATCTTAGCAGCTTAAGTGAGAGACTTCTGGAATTAGTTTATATATAGGTAGCTTCTGGCATGGTTGATAGAACTCTGTACCTAGAGCCAGGAAACCTGAATTCAAATTCTGACTCAGATGCTTTCTAGCTCTGTGACCCTTGGCAAGTCACTGAACCTCTTTCTGCTTCAGTTTTTTTGAACTTTAAAAATGTGGATAATAATAGCACCTACTTTCCAAACCTGCAAAGAGAAGCAAATGAGAAAGTTTTTAAATAGCTTAGGACAGTGTCTGACATGTAGTAGGAACTATGTAAATATTTATTTCTCTCTTCCTTCTTGAGGTAAATTTCTTAATATTAAAACAGAGACCGCTGGACTACATGCAAACATCCCTTCTCACTATACATATAAAATATCCAGTAGAAAATGTTTTACCCAGAAGCATTTGTTTTTGGCCAAAGACAAAGACACCATTTAGAAGCTACATTTTCTAACTGTAGACAAATGAATGTTATTAGGTGTGCTATCCCTTGAAATTGATTTACATGACTGTAACCATGCATTTCTTGTTCTACAAAGCAGTTGATTTTATTGATTAAGGTAAAATATTATGCCCAGCTGCCTGTCGCTATCCATCTATCCATTCATCCATCCATCTATCTATCTATCCATCCATCCATCCATCCATCCATCCATCCATCCATCCATCCATCCATCCATCCATCCATCCATC
>NW_027186457.1:16956472-17016472 GCF_028583685.1 Petaurus breviceps papuanus | reverse complement strand
TTTTATATGTTCCTTTATTATCTTGGCTTATTTCACTTTGCACCAGTTGATGTAAGTCTTTCCATGCTTTCTATATTCAACATATGCATTGTCTCTTACACAACAGTAATATTCCATTATATTAATATACCAAAATTAGTTTAGCAATTCCCTAGTTAACAGGATTCTATTATTTCTTGTTCTTTACTACCATAAAATTCTATTTTATATATATATATGTGTATATATATATATATATATATATATATATATATATTGATACAAGTAAAGGCTTTCTTTTAGTCAATAACCTGCTTGAGATAGTTGCTACAAATGGAATCTCTTGGTCAAGGGCTATAGACATTTTATTCATTTCATTTTCATGTTTCCAAATTGCTTTACAGAATGTTAACACTACTCCATGGTATCATCCTTTGCATATACCTAATAAATTTGAGAACACACTGAAACCCATTTTCTTAAATCTGAATATTTAAATTCATATAGTTTCCTTTTAGGGCAACTAGATGTCACAATAGAGTGCTAGGCCTGCAGTCAGGAAGACTCCTCTTTGTGAGTTCAATTCTGCCCTTTCACATTTACTAGATATGTTACCCTGAGCAAGTTATTTAACCCTGTTTACCTCAGTTTCCTCATCTATAAAATGTATTGGAGATAGAAATAGCAAACAACTCCAGTGTCTTTGCAAAGAAAATACCAAAAATAGGCCATGAAGATATATAAAACTGAAAAATAACTGAACAAAAATGTCCTATTCCTATCTCCAAAATTATGTTTGTCGATTTGAGTTTTCTGTTCTTTCATATTATATTGGCCAAATTTTTCAGAAAAAAATAATTAAGTACTCTGAGTGCAATGCAATTGCAAAGGTCAAGTTTCTTTTGCATCATTTTTAGTGCCTTGGTTGGGATTTTAGGGCAGTGATTTTCTTGCTTTTTCACCTTAAAACAAAATTATATATAAAGAAAAAAAGCAAAAACAGTGAAAATGTCCTTCAATAAGACATAGAGATATTTCCAATTAAGAAAAAAAATGTAATGTATTTGTTTGTAGAAAGTTCTAAATTTGATTTTCTCAGTATTGGATTTTGGAAAAAAAATTGAACATTCAAAGCTTTCTATGACTTTTTTTACCCCAAGGAAAAAACCCACTGTAAAACTGAGAACAATGTGAATTGACAATTCAACTTTTAGAGATTTAAAAAACTTAGATACAAACTTTAGTCAAGTTTTCAATACTTCATAATATTGAATCTGAGGAACTTGTAGAATTCACAACTGCAGCAGGGCATCAAAACTGCTGTGCCTGGATTCAGAGAAAGATTAAAAAATAATTTTCATTTGCAAGGTAAGCGTAACATGCACAATTATATTGGGTGCTTTAGGGTATGAGCTTCCACCTTTGGGAAACAAGGAAAAACAAATCAGATTTATGTTCAGCACTGCAAAATTTACTGCTTCATCCTAGATTTTTGCTCCTATTTGTTACAGCAAGTACTTGTTTTTGCCTTAGGCAGGATGTGTGTAGAAGGTAGATGGACTAATGGTCCGATCTGGTCTGACACCCCTGAATTATTGTGTGGGGGTTTACTCTTTCAGTCTTGCTTTTCCTGAAGGCAAATTTTTGAAAAAAATAGCATTTACTTCCACTTATGCTTGCCTGTATCTGTCATTCAGTATAGTTTTCTATTAAAAGATTTTTACACTGCAGGAGGAAAAGTTGGTTGAATAACATGTGGTTCTGTAGGGCTGCTTTGGGAAAGGATGAGGTAGTTATATGTCTTTTTTTTGGAGGGCAGAAGGCAGGGCCATTGGGGTTAAGTGACTTTCCCAAGGTCACACGGCTACTAAGTATTAAGGTGTTGAGTGTCTGAAGCTGGATTTACACTCAGGTCCTCCTGACTCCAGGGTCAGTTCTCTATTCACTGCACCACCTAGACACCCCAATTTGCCGTTTTAATATATAAAAGAAAGTGTTTTTGTTTAGCTATGCCCAACCCAACTCTTTATGACCCTATTTGAGGTTTTCTTGTCAAAAATGCTGGAGTGATTTGACATTTTCTTCTCCAGTTCATTTTGCAATTAAGGAAACTAAGGCAAATAGGGTTAAGTGACTTATCTAGAGTAACACAGATAGTAAGTGTCTGAAGCTGAATTTGAAATCAGGTCTTTCTGACTCCAGGCTCAGTACTCTATCCACTGCACCATCTAGTTACCCTTAAAAGAATGCTAGCTACTAGTCAAACATTTGAGTAGCCAGGTAGAAATTGAGCAGCCAGGTGGCATTTCTAAGCTAGGGTGTTTCCCAGGTGGACACTGTTAACAGTCAAGGAAGACTACTTGAGCTGATGAGGTACAACAGTGCAATGTAGAAAGCAAACTTTCCTTACTTGACATTTTGTGTTGGCTGGACCTTGAAATCCTCCTTTATTTTTAAATTGGAGTAGTTTAATTCACATGAAAACAGGGTTCATTTCTCAATCAGATTTCAGTGGAGAGATTCTTTTCTATTCTAGTTTATCTTCTTTTGAAGGAAAGAGCCAAGGGTGCTGCTGGGGCTGATGAGATCTTATTTTCAGACTCGAACAAATTGTCCCTCATCCGAACTTGTATACTACCCAGGTACTGTGTATACCACTCAAAAGTCAATGTATTCTACTTTGAAGTATAATTATTTATATGCATATCTTAGCTTCTTCCTCTAGAGGACCACATGCCACCTCAAGGATATACACACAGATATACATATACACACATATACATATATATTGCATATGCATATAGTGTGTGTATATACATGTATATAGTATCTGTGCATATATGCATGTGTGTATATGTGTGTACTCACATATATAATGTATTACATATACGGAGAGGATATATATGTACATGTATATATGTATGTGTGTATATGTATATCTGTGTACATATACATACACAAACATAGCATTTGTTGAATGAATTAATGGATGAAGCGAATGCATGTACAAATGTGTTTTTTTTGCAAGAGTTTAAGAGACACTCATGAATGACCTTAGATATTTTTTTTCTATTCAACAACTGAATTACTTTGTTGGGAGTTGTAGTTCTCTTGTAATAACTATACCAGACAGTTAGAACTGTTATGTACATTTGGATACCTGCAACTTTTAGTCATGCATTATCCTAACTTCAGAGAATAAAAAAAGGCATAGATTGAGAGAATAGTGACATAGAGCCAACTCAGGATGTCACATGTGATTTGGAGCCAAGTTATAAGTAAGTAGCAATAATGTTTTCTTTTTTCCTACAAATAGTCAAATCACACAAAAGAAAAAAGAAAAATAGATAAAAAATTGCAACTCAAAAAATTGTCACTTTAGTATAATGACAGGAAATGTACTTCTTAAAACCACATAGAAAACAATTAAACTTTGTACTTAGTTAACAAAAAAAATTAGCTATACATAAACTATCAACTTACCCTTTGCTAATAAAATAATTCATTGAATATCTATGGTATCTAATTCCAATATCATTCAGCTGAATTCTTTTTATGTACTTCTTCATGAATATCCTATGAAAATTAAATATATATATATATATGTATGTATGCTATTGGAAAAGTTAATGCGTTAACTTGTTACTATCCATTAATGTCTTAGTTTCTCAGGTGAGAATGGATTAAGATCTCAAGGGAAAATATTCTTTCGATTGATTAAGTTTTAAAGTCTCTGAAGTAATGATAGATACTTTTATACTATAGTGGGAAGTTCTGGAAAGCTATAGAAAGCACCCTGCTAGCAGAAGATACCTGGGTATTGTTTTCCCTTCCTTTGTTCTTGAAGAGGACCAATGACATTAGGAAGGCGACATCTTGACTTGCAAATGAGTTGGATTTATTTGAGACTGGGCTATGCAGAATTCGCCAGTCTCACTCTCTCCTCTAGAGTCATCTGGTTCGAGGGATGAGATATTGGTCAGAACTACTGAAGATGGTCAAGGAGGCAGAGAGGGATCTTGGCATTTCTAAGCTAAGGTATTGCCCAGGTGGACACTGTTAACAGTCAAGGAAGACTGCTTGAGCTGATGAGGTACAACAGTGCACTTAGAAAGCAACTTTCCTCACTTGACATTTTGTGATGGTTGGACCTTGAAATCCTCCTTTTATTTAAAATTGGAGTAGTTTAATTTAATTTGCATTAAAACACCCATATAAATCAACACTGCATAGGAAAAGATTCCTTTTTATGGGGAATTTCATCCTTTATTAGGTGAAGTATAATCACTCTTCTTGTTCTCAGACTTGTCAATGCCAATACTCACATTTCTCATTACTATAAAATCTTTGTCCTTCCCAAAACACACTCTGATAATTACTTACTCTCTGAGTGAATTCCATGCACAGTCTCTCTTGTGGATGAACTCTGTTACCTACCTTGGGATGTTACACAGACTCCATAGAGACAGAAACAAAGACTCAAATGGTTTGACCAAAGATGCTAGTCTAACAATTTTATTCTAGTATATTTCCAAATGGTCTCAACAAAAGTCTTCTCAAAAGTCAGAATATGTCATTGTGAGGCAGTTTTTTCTAGCCTGTCTCTGGGGTTCTCAGAAATATGTGGATCCCAGGGAGAGGCCCAGGGCTCCTTTAGCTGAGGGCTCATTCAAACACTCAGTTCTCTGTGGAAATGTTAAGACTCATATGGATGCTATTTACATGTAACTCTCACTGTGTGCTGGTACAAATTTTTCACTATTTCCAGGCACCAATAACAAATGACAAAAATTATTATATAAAAGGCCATGCTAAGTATTGGATAGAAGATCATCCCTGGAGTCTGGAAGATCTGGGTTCAAATCCTGCCTTATGCATAATAACGATGATCCTGAGCAAATGATTTAACAACTGAGGGCACCCAGACAGTTCTCTGATGTTATAAGTGGCATAGCAGTTCCTGATCATTAAGAAAAGATTTTCCAAACCAGGAAATATCCTGCACATGTGAAATCACAGGACAAGAAGGAAAGAGGCAGGAAATGAAAGAGAAAGGGGGGGGGGAGGAGAGGAGAGAAAGAGAGGAAGGAAGGATGAGAGAGAAAAAGAGAAACAAAGAAAAATAAGGAAAGAAAGGAAAACAAAGGAAGAGAGAAGAATAAATTAATTAAAAGAAAGGAAAAGAGAGAGAAAGGAAGGAAAGAGAGAATTAGGGGGAGTGAGAGAGGAAAGGAGGGAGGGAGAGAGAGAGAGGTTTCTCAATCATTTGTCTGTCTGAACATTGCTGAAAACTGTTGCTGTTGTTTTTCCTTGCTTTTCCTTTCTTTTGTCCCTTGCTACTCAAAGTGCTTGCCTTTGAATGAACTAAGTACCAAATCACAGAATTTAGAACTAGAAAGCATCTTAGAATTCACCTATTAACACAAATCCTTCATTCGATTGATAAAGAAACTGATATACATTGATATTAAGCTACTGGTCCAAGGCCACAGAGACAGTAGAACAAATGTAGGTTGCTATCCACTATTCAACAATTTTGGAGGAACTCTTCACATATAGTCAGGAGTATGGCTAATGTGTGGAGAGAGAGACACAGCCTGTGGAAGAAGATGCTGGCTAGAAAGGATTGGCCATGACCACATTCTAAAGATGGGTGCCAGAGAGGAAAGAAGTAAACATATCCTTCTCATCATGTAGCAGCTCCACAGAAACTTTTTGTTTTACTTTATAAAAATAATTCCCAACAGAAACGGCTACATATATATCTACACATCAGTAGCAGAACTGCTCTATTTATAGATTTTCCTACACTTATTTTTTTCTAATCTGCTATTTAATAGGGGTGTGTGGGTGTTTGGGGAAGACTAGCCCCTGTGGTGTGAGGGCTGCAGAGCAATTTCCAAGGCTGCTTTCCAGGTGTCCACCTGCCACCCAAGTCTCACCTGTTGCTCTAAGAAGCATCATTCTTGGCTCAGTAAGGAAGCAGAAGAAATTCAGTTTTATGGTGATAGCAATCATACAAAGCACTATTATGATGCTCTAAATGTTATTTATAAGCCAAAGACCTGTGGTACATCTCAACTACTTAGTGCTTATTTGAGCTTCATTGTTAAGTGAAAAGGGCATGACCCTGGAGAGATGGGTTTAACACTTCCATAGCATTCTCAATAAACCATCATCAACCAATACTGAAACCACTGACCATATACCTTAAGTTGAAATCCATCCCTCCCTATCTGAGCTTCCAACAGAAAAAGAGGTTCTGAGTGGCATTAGGCTCTTTTCATATGGTGATGATTCTATTCATGGTGAAATTTTAAAATATGGGGTCCACTGTTCATGTAAAAGCTGATTGAAATATTCTGGGTTATATGCAAAGAGAAGGTTATCTCCCTGGAGTTCAAGGATGCCTCCATTGTCCATCTCTGTAAAGAAAATATAAGTAGATTTCCCTGTAACTGTTATAAGAAGGGTTCTCATTTAGTCATTGCCAGCAAGATTCTTGCCACAGTCCTCCTCAAAAGGCTAACTCTTCACCTAGAATATAGTCATCTATCTGAGAGCAAGTGTGGATTTAGAAAGAACTGAGGAATGGTTGATATGGCATTTATTGCTTGACAACTCCAGGAAAAATATCAGGAGCTGAACAGAGGTTTGCATGCAATGTTCATCAATTTGCCAAAGGCTTTTGATGCTGTCAGTTTTAATTGTTTGTTAAAGATCATGGCAAAATTTGGTTGCCTAGAGAATATTGTATGCCAGTTAAACAATGGCACGATTGCATGTATTCTGGAGGATGGAAAATGTTCTTGCACTTTCCCAGACACCAACAGAGTGAAGGACTGTGTGCTTGCTCCCATGATTTTAACAAGATGCTTTCAGTGATGTTGTCAGACACTTTCAATGAGGATGAAAACAGCACCAAGGTCAGCTACCACACAAACAGTAAATAACTTGAAAAGGCTATAAGCCAAAACTAAAGTGGTGGGAGAGTTGGTGCTTGACCTTTTGTTCAGAGATAAGTGTGTACGCAATGCAGCCTCTGAGATTGAGATGCAACTGAGTATGGATCAATTCTCTACTGCTTGTGCTAATTTTGATAAGAAAATTAACACCAAAAAAAACAGAGGATCTCTACCAGCTAGCATTGTACCATCCCATAGTGGAGCCATCAATTACAGCAAATGGAGAAATTTGGAATGCTGTGATAAGTTCACTTATCTTGGTAGTATACTTGGAAAAAATAAAAAAAAGAATGAAAAAATAGAAGGCAATGTGAAATATCCCATTGGAAATACCACTGACCTGGAAAATAGATAATTTAAAAATTATTGGACTACCTGAAAGCCATGATCAAAAAAAGAACCTAGAAATCATCCTTTGAGAAATTCTCAAGGAAAATTGCCCCGATGTTTTAGAACCAGAGGGAAAAATCAAGGTTGAAAGAATACACCAATCACCTCTTGAAAACGATCCCCCCAAAAAACTCCTAGGAATATTATAGCCATGTTCCAGAGTTTCCAGATCAAGGAGAAAATATTACAAGGAGTCAAGAAGAAATAATTTGAATATTCTGGAAACACAATCAGGATAACACAGGACCTGGCAGCTTGTACATTGAGGGACTGAAGAGCTTGGAATATGATATTCTGGAGGTCAAAGGAACTGCAATTAAAAACAATTAAAACCTACCCAGGAAAAATGAGTATCATGTTTTAGGGGAAAATATGGTCATTCAATGGAATAGAGGACTTTCAAGCAGTCTTGATGAAAAACCAGAGTTGAATAGAAAATTTGACATTCAGATACAAGAAACAAGAAAAGCATGAGAAGGTAAACAAGGAAAAGAAATCATAAGGAACTTATCAAAGTTTAACTATTCACATTCCTACACAGAAAAATGATAGTTGTAACTTATGAAAATTTTCTCAGTATGAAAATAATTGAAGGGAATATAAATGTTTGTGTGTATATACATATATACATACATACATATGTCTATATAGGAGGGTATAAGGGCATAAGAATACATATATGAGTGTGTGTATATATGTGTACAGGTATACATAGACAAAGGGCACAGGATCAGTTGAAGAGGACAGGATGATACTTAAAAGGTAAAATTGAGAGGTAAGAGAGGAATATAATGAGAGGAGATGGGGAAAGACAGAATGGGTCAAATTATCCCATATAGAAGAGGCAAGGGAAAATGGTTACAATGGAGGGGAAGAACAGGAAGTCAAAAGGGAATGGGTCAAACTTACTCTCATTGAATTTGACTTAGGGAAGGAAAGACATATACACTAAATAGGGTATCTTGCCTTATGAGAGAGTTGGGGGGAAAGTGATGAGACAGGGGATGGTGGAGGGGAGGGGAGGTTGGAGAGAAGGGAAGTTGGAAGCACACACTTTTGAAAAGGGACAGGGTTAAAGTAGGGAATAGAACAAGTGGGAAGTGGGATAGGATGGAAGGTAATACAGTAAATCTAATGTTTTGCATAGCTACAATTTTGAAACCTATATTGGATTGCTTATATTCCCAGTAAGGGTGGATGAGGAGGGAGGAAGGGAAAGAATTTTGAATAAAGTTTTAAAATCAAATGTAAAAAAAAAAAAAAATATATATATATATATATATATATATATATATATATATATATAATTATTTTTACCTGCAACTAGGAAATAAGATATACAGGCACTGGGTTATAGAGATCCATCTTGCCCTACTTGAAAGTTGGAGTGGCTATCAGGGAGGATATAGGAGAGAACAGATTGGGGGAGGGGTATACAGTGGGATTACTGTTTTGGGGTGGTGGGTAGTGGAAATACAGGGAGAAAATTTGTAACTCAAAATCTTGTGCAAATGAATGATGTAAATTAAAAGCAAACATAAAATTTAATTAAAAATTAAAAAAATGAAGGAAAGCAACTAAAAAAAGAGTTAATCAAGAAAACTGCATACAGAAACAGTGTTATCAAAAAATTACAGTAATTTCTTTGATAAAGACCTCATTTTTCAAATATGTACTGAATATATGGCAGTCAAATTTACAAAAATAACAGCCATTGCCTGATTGATAAATGGTCAAAGGATATAACAGGAAGTTTTCAGAATAAGAAATCAAAGATACCTCTAGTCATACAAAGATACTCTAAATGACCATTGAATCGAGAAATTGAAATTAAATTGTCTAATGTACCACCTCATGCCTATCAGAAATGACAAATTCTAGAGGAGATGAGGGAAAAGTATGTATATTAATAAACAATTGGTGGACCAGTGAATTGGTTCAATCATTCTGTAAAATAGTTTGAACTGTTCCCAAAGGTCTATAATACTGTGCATATCATTTGATCCTCCAATAGCATGGATTAGTTCTGTATTCCAAAGAGATCAAAGAAAAATTAGAAGGACAAAAATATCTGAAGGTAAAAATTATATGTGCAAAAATAGTTATAACATCTCTTTTGATGGTGGCAATAAAGCATGGCTATCTAGTGGATACCCATCAACTGGGCTCATCATATACACACACATATATACATATTTATACACACACATACATACACACATACATATGTGTGTGTATATATATTCATATATATATATATATATATGTAAAATTGTGGTAGAATACCACTGTAATATAAGACATTACAGTGTTGGTGGTTTAAAAAAATAAAAGAAAAATGTGGCAAGCTCTATACAAAATATTGTAAAGTGAAGTAAGAACCAGGAGATTATTATACACAGTAATAGTAATGTAGTAATGGTGACCAACTGTGAAAAATCTGGCTACTTTGATTAATTCAATGATCCAAAATATTTACACGGAATCATGATGAATAAATGCTATCCACTTCCAGAGAGAGACCTCATGAACTCTGAGGGCAAAATGAAGTATATTTTTTCACATTGTTTTTCTTTTAAAAAAATATTTCTAAGGGGCGACCAGGTGGCTCAGCGAGTAAGAGCACCTGCTTCAGTGTTGGGATGACCTGGGGATCAAATCCGGGCTCAGATGTTTAGCACCACACCCAGAAATAATTGGCCGTGTAACGTTGAGCAAGTTACTTAACCCCAATTGCTTTAAAAAATATATATATTTCTAATATTGAATTCTGTTTTATATGGTTGCACATATATAAATGATATATTACTTGCCTTCTCAGTAAATGTGGGAAGGAGGGAGAGAATTTGTAATTCAACATTTAAAAAGAAAAGAATGTTAACTATAAACAAATAATGAGATTTTTAAAAAAAGGAAGAGTATTGTCCAAGAAAACTACCATATCATAAACTGTACATACTGGATGATAGTTAAATATCAATCAAAACTTATTTACATTAGAAGAGAAAAATGTAATAAGATTGCTGTGAAATGATGAAAGAAAAATCAAATATTTTCTTCAGTTCTCTTCATGACTAAAATGGACAAAATCCATTCCACAAGAAGAAATATGTGCTATTAACTACATAATTTCTGATCTTTAACCTTGTTTTCATTGATTTTTTTAAATTCTAGGATTTTTACTATATACATACATACGTACACACACACACACACACACACACACACACATATATATATATATATATATATATATATATATTCGTAAAGCTTATAAGGAATTGCAACTAAATGTGGCTAACACTGACAGAAATCCTTTCTTGTAAATCCCAGCCTAAAATATTTCATGCTTGCATAACAATGCATCTAATTTAAAATATGGCCTGATTATTCAGTTTTAGAAGTCATAAGCAATTTTCTACCTAGATGGTACAACTTTCAAGCAATTTGGTTTAGGAAAAAGAGGCTTTTTCTTTAACTAATCACTGTCATTTGTTTTACCATTGTGCAATGGTGATAGATTATCCCCTTGAGTTCTAGATACCAGAAAATTAATTAGAGCTTTCCAGCAAGGACACGTGATTGTTAGGATTTTTTTTTTGAAAAAAATTTCTCATTGACAATAACATGTTGAAGGGAATAAGACTGCCTCATTTGTGGCAGAGTCCCTGGCAAGAATACACCAGTGAGTTACTTTGGTGCATTTCTGTCTAATCAATTCAATTCATAATGAACGTGGGAAGCTACATAGATATCATAATGAAACATATGTCAGGGAAAATAATTTTCCCCAAACCACCCATTTTCTCTTAATGTGTTTCTATAGGAACCAAATTGTTTCTTTTCTTACACTCTAAGTAGATGACTTTGGACATTGGAAGTATATGCTTAAAGAAGCAATTGATCCTAATTCCTGGGATGGAATATTGTGGTCCATTACCAGCAGTTTGTGATAAATTGGTCTGGTCACTGTATTCTTGAATTGAAGATATTGAATTGTAAAAGTCCAGTTAAGCTAAAGATATTTCCAGCTATGTAATTAAAAATCTTTTTCTTCATGCACCACAATTAAAAAAAAAGTCATGCATCAGTTTACAGTCAATAGCATTGAACTGAACATTTATAAATTCACTCTTGATGCCAGAAAACACAGATATTATCAACAACAACTCAGAAGTAATACTGACAATGGTTGCTAATGATTTTTTTTTCTGAATTCAAAAGTACAAGTTTGAATTAATGAGCTATTTCAAGTCAGTGATTAACTTAGACTTTGTAATAGGCACAATGCATGCTGACTTATGTTTTTGTACTTTATCTCAGTGAAGCAATATCAAAAATAGTTTTATGTATACAAAAAAGGTCACATCTTCCTTAGCATTCTTAAAGGGTTTGTCAAGGAAATTATAAATTGAAATAAAGTTTGAATTTTATTTTCCCTTTTTCAATATGTAGGATCCATCAATGATAAAAAAATAGACATTTGTAGGTAAGAAAATAGACATCCCAAGAAGGAATCTATCTTGCTCAAAGTCACACACACAGTGAGTGGTAGATCCTTATACTGTGATTTCCAAGCACATATTTGTTTCTATTATATGACTATTATTCCATACTTCACTTACATTAGATATTTATTTTTATTGAAATTCATACATATATGTTTACATTTTCACCACACATTTTACCATTTCCATTGAACCCTTGACTTGTCAGGTTTCTATAAATAGGATACATTTGCTTTGTTTATTTGGGGGGGGGCTTAAGTAGAAGTCAATATTCTAAAATCACAAATTCAGATATGCACTGGGCTGAAGTTTTTCTTTTTAAATATCTAGATGTCTTTCTTTTCTTTCAAAAAAGTGTCAACAAAACCTTGAACTTGTTGATCGAGAATCTGATCTGAAGATCTCAGAATTTTCTGATTTATATCATCATCTGAAAGTAGAGTAGGGATTTTATTTTCCCTCATTCTATCTCTTTTAATTCAAGTTTTAAATTACATTTGAATCATGTTACCATGGTAAAATAATAACATAGTAAATGAAATAATATTGTATTAAAAAGCATGATGTAATTAGAAAGAGAACAGGGCTCAGGATGTCCAGGATCATAGAATCATAGATTCAGACCTGTGAGGGAAATTAGAGGCCATCTAGTCTAATCTCTCCCTTTTCAAGTGAGGAAAATGGAGCATAAAGTTTCCAGGTTTGGCTCTATCACTAACCAGATCACTGACATCATGGAATTGACTTCACCTAACTGTACCTCAGTGTTTTCATGTGCAAAAAGCCAATGATGGATAGATGATGCTGTGGCATTTTCATTTTCAAAAACAGGTACATGTCTACTTCCAAACAAAAGTGTGCTTCTGTAACAACTTTCATACTTTTTTCAATCTTTTTTCAGAACCTTAAATACTTACATTTTTATTTATTTTTCATTGGAATAACATTGTCTCCAAAATGTTCTACTGAAAACAAAAGCGAAGATAGTTAATATTTATATATCTGTATGATAACACATGTTAACAACCTTGTTAGTTAAGTTAGATGGCTTTCATTATTACCATTTTAAAAATAAAGAAGCTAAGTAGCAGAAATGTTATGGTCACATGATAATTTTCAAAATTGAATTTTTGACCATGCAAAAAGCTAAGAAACTTCTTTGATTTTCTATGTGGTCCATTCTTTTGAATGGGATATATGTCCCTGGAGGACAGATAGTGTTATAGCTTCACTTTTTTTGTTTATTTTGTTGATGTTCTACATTTCAACTGACTGGCCATGATGCTGTCCTCATTACTTTCCCTACTGGTATCACTTCATAGTTTTTCTCTCTTCCACTTCGACTCTGTTCTTTTCCTTTCAAGGAGTGTGCTCATTGTGCTACATTATTTTTATCTTTATTTCAGCATTTGTATTCTTGTACTAGCAGCCACAAAAGCATTTTTTGGAGTTCTTAACCTGACTTCTGTGAATATGTTTTTTGTGTGTGTATCTATGTGTGTATGTGAATATATTAAAAATTATATTTCAGTATAACAAGTTTCCTTTGTAATCTTATGTTTATAATATTAAGATTTGAAAAGATCGGGCGGCCAGGTAGCACAGTGAGTAAGAGCACTGGCTCCAGTGTTGGGATGACCTGGGGATCAAATCCAGGCTCAGACACTTAGCATCCACCCAGAAACACCTGGCCCTGTAACCTTGAGCAAGTTACTTAACCCCAATTGCTTTAAAAAAAAGATTTAAAAAGATCATTCTGAAAAGGAGTCTATAACCAAAAAAGTTTGGTAGCCACCATCTCTTCTGACTAATAGTCTTCAGGCTTCTTAATGGCTGGTTGATGGATTTGAGAAGCATTAAAAAGTTTGAAAAGAGAAAACATGTTGTAGAGACCTGACCTTGGTGTCAGGGAGATTTGGGTTTAAATTCTGCTTCAGATGCACATTAACTACGTGACCATGAACATCACACAACTTCTTAAGAACCCATTGAACTCTTTAAAACTACATAGTGTGCAGGAAAAATGCCAGTCTTCCTTGTTGGCTGGTGATTTATTGGCAATTTCCCACACCAAAGAAATAATGGATTTAAAAATGTTCAACTTTTATGGATTAAAATTACACTTTTAAAACATTTTAAAAATTAAAAAAAATCTGATTAGGTGGATTATTTGCAGTTATTGGTGGTCATTCAAGTCACTTTGGAAAGTATTATATTCTTATTTTAATTCAGCCAGAAAAGTTATTTTAGTAAGTCACTACCTGAGAGCAGAATTAACATCTCATAGTTCCAATATTTACTTTTCTTTGAGAGTTCATTGGGTTGTTGTCTTTTTTTAAGACAGTATCCATTGAACTTAGGAAAGAGCTCTGTACCTTACAGGCATTTGGAAACTGCTTTGGGAATTGGAATGGAGATAATTTTATCAGCATGTCATTAGCTATGTTTTTTCATGACCATGTTTTTTTTTTCTTTTAGAAAATTTGATTTGAAGGAATAAAAAGTTACATATTATTGAGTTTTTAAAAATTTAATGTCCTTATCACAGGATCTTATAGAATGAACATGGAGAAGTGAGTGCTAGTCATGAAGTTGAGAGACTTTTATTTGAATCTTACCTTTGACATGATTTATTTGATCAAAGACAAGTCAGTAAATGTCTCTGAACTTGTTTCCTCTTCTTTAAAATGGGCTTAATGGTACTTGGTAATATTGTGAAATTTACATGCCTCCTCGCTGGATATGATGTAATAAAATTCTATTTAGATATCCCTTGTTAATATTCCTTTTGTTTCAGCAGAAATTTTTGTAAGAAATTTTTTTTTTTGCAAAGAGTGGGAGGGGGGATATTTTGGATGATGAATGAAAGGAGTTTGAAGAGTAAAGCCTCTTCTGGTATGCCTGTGTTTCTCATAAATTGTCCTAATGAAGATATCTGCAGGAATCTGATATTAATTATTGACCAATGCTCAGAAGTTGCATCTTCTGATGGCAGAATGTATATTGAGTCTACTCCTCCTCAATCAACACACATTAATTTAGTGCAGAAGACTGTCTTAAATTCAAGGGAAACTTTTTGAGAGGAAGTGACTAACAATGTAGTTATCAAGCAGTCACTCAACTACTATTTATTAAACTCTTTGTATGTCAAGTATTGTGCTAAGCATTGGAGATACAAAGAAAAAAATTTTAAAATAGTACCCACCTTCAAGGCCCACATTCTAATGAGGGTGGTAACATGCAAATGACTACTTTACAATTTTGACACATATAATGTAAAATGGAAGGGAATTACAAAAGGAGAGCAGCAATAGTAAGAGATATCACAAGAAAGGACTCTTGCAGAAAAGTGGGATTTAAGCCAAATCTTGAAAGAAACCAAGGAAACCAGGAGGTGAAGAAAAAGCTTCCCAGGCATGGAGAAAAGAAGACAGCAAGGTCCTGAGTTGGGAGATGGATTAATAATAGAATTTAGATATGTCAATAAAGGTATTGTTTTGAAGGTGAATTTTGAGCTAGATATTGAAAGAAATTAGGGATACTAAAGGGCAGAGATATGGAGATATGACATTCAAGCATGCAGGACAGTCTATGCAAATAAGCAAAGATGGGAAATAAAATGTGGTAACCGAGGAACAGCAAGGAGGACAATATATTTGAACCACAGACTGCGTGAAGAACAGTAGTGTACTATGGACTATGGCTATAAAGGTAGATTGGATGCAGATTGCGATGTACTTTTCATACAAAATAGAGAAGTTTGCATTTGGCCCTAGATCCAATAGGTCCTCATTGGAATTTATTGAATAGAGTTAGACCTGTGTTTTAAGAAAATCACTTTGACATATGTGTAAAGGAAGGATTGTAGCAGTTAGAGATTTGAGGCAGGAAGACCAATTAGGAAGCTATCACTATACTTCAAATCAGGGATAATGAGGGACTGAAATAAGGTTATGGTTATATAGAAAGGTGGTAGATGTAAAAAAAATGTTAACTTATGAGTTATGAGAGGGAGTGGGGGTCAAAGGAGTCAAAGATGATTCTGAGAATTCAATTTTGGTTGACTGGAAAAGAAATGGTTCCCTTGGCAGAAACAGGGAAAGTAAGAAGTATGGGTTTAGGAGTAGAGATAATGAATACTGTTTCAAACATGTTGAATTTGAAATGTCTCTACTTCATTACACTTGAAATGTCTTGTAGACATTTCAGTGCTGTGGGACTGTAGTATAAAAATTATAGGAATATAGTTATATATGATATAGATATAGATCAATGAATGATTTTAGATATTTTCATAAATGTAACCTGGGGAAAATAGTGGCAATACACCTTCATTAATGTCATTTCCACTGACAAAATTTTAATCAGTTTCTGGTATTGAAAAGTTTGACAAGGCCAAGGCCTTTGATGGTAAGAAATTTCTTTGTTGGTCATCTATACCTGTGGTTTCTGCATCTGTAGAAGCAGTTATCTGGCATCATTTGTTTTATTAAATGACATTTGCATGGGTTGGTTTTGAAGTAGGACCAGTGGCCTGAGGGATGCTCTCAATCTTAGGTTCTTGGCTTTCCCTGTCTGTCAGTAGCAGTTGTGGTGTGATGGTGGTGCCAGGGAAGATGGACTCAATACTTCTCAATGTTTGTTTCCCTAAGTGATTGTTTTGGGACTGTGGCTGGAATCGGGTTTTGTGGTTACAAGTAGGATAATGACTACTGCTTTCCCTAAGGATCTTGGATTGAAATCTTTGGGCTGTCTCCTCCAGTTTCTCAGGGAAGGTGGTGATTGATTGAGCTGGTAGTGGTGGTTTGACTTGTCTGGTACATGCTGCCTCCTTTTTCTTGCTCAGGGTGCCTTGATGCTTCAGTTAGAGAAAACCACATCATGAATTCCAGAGACTATCCAATTCCAGGGACTATCCAACAGGAAAGATTTGGTAAAAAGGTTGACTGGTTTCACATATTAGAGATAGGTCAGGAAGATAAAGATGGAAAGAACGCCACTATATTTGGTGATTTAAAGTTTATCGAGCTATGAGGTGGGAAGACAGTGTAAAGAATTGAGATGTGAATGTTGGAGAGTAAGTGGTGCAAACAGCATAAACAACATTTTCCAGGAGTTTGTATATAAAAGAGGAGAAAGATGCAGGATAATAACTCCAGGAAATGCAACAGCCAAGTGACAATTTGCTATTGTAGTTGCTGTGATTGTTGTCATTCTTTTTTGAGGACGAGGGAAACCTAGAAGTGTTTGCAGGAAGCAGGAGAAAACAATAGCAACAACAAAAGCCAAAATTGTAGGTAGAGAGGGGATATTAGACATCACACAAACCAGAGGCTGTTCAGTTGTTTTCTCTTTCAATTTGAAAGTCGGAGTCTCTTTTACACTGTCAAATAGTTCTTTAGTAACAAGGAATGGCTTCATATTCTTGTACCTAGGAAACTGAGAGTCTACATGTGGCTTTTTAAAGTAAATTAAATGGAAAGAAGATTGTTTTTGCCTTAAGCAGACAGTATAGTACATGCACCAGAAGATAAATGCGGGAAGTGGCATGCAACACAAGATTGAATGCTTGTCAAATTGGAATTGAAGGCAGCAGGCTGCAAATTGGATTTTCTTTTCAATAACATGCAGTTCACATTCCATCATCATAATGAATATTATAATGTGCTCATTACTACATAATATCTATCATCCCTTTCTAAGATGTTTCAGAATTGTGAAGGATAAGGTGGATTTGTATTGTTGTTGCATTAGACAACAATGTTTAGCATGCTCAATTGATTCCTTTCCCTGTGTAGCCCTAAAGATGTGATTTTTTTAGTGGAGAAAATGTTATGAGTTCATTGAATCGTCATATTGGATATGTGATAAGCAATGGCTGTTTGTTATCCCATCAAGTTCAGAAGTGAAACTGGACCATACTTGCTAAGGCCTCTTTGAGAGGTATTAAAGATGCCACAGCATTCAATCACATAATGTGTTATAAATTACAGTTGCTTAATAAAGCATTTTGTTCCATCTAACCCTATGAAATGGTCCAGTTTTATGTGTCTCGCTGCACAATATTATGCTAGTATAAGCATGGGACCTGTCATGTGTGGCACATAAGCTATATACTCACTATTTTAATCTCCACTTAAATTACTGGATACTTTTTATGAGTGAAACTAATACATATTCCCACAGGATTCTAGGGGTAATGGTTTGGAATTGGGGAATTAACACTAGAGCTCCCACCTAGGGTGCTGTTACTGAGCTCTGGTTAGCATCTCCCCAACATCACTTAATTAATATAAAAAGCATTTACAATAGGATATTTACTGAGATGAACCAAAGCACAATCTCTAAACCAGAAAGAAGCATACTGACCTCTACCACTGCAGTCTCTTGGAAGAGGGAACTCAAAATTAAAGTAGTAATCTCTGCAAAACCATACCTCCCGCAAGTTCAGGATACAGAGGTTCAGCCTGCTTATATTGTATCTTACAATCACCTTTAAGATCTAGTAATACTTTCTTTTCCTTACAGAAAACAATCCATCTTCCAATCCTATGCATTTTCACTGGATACTCCTCATGCATGGGACTCACTTCCTTCACATCACCATAGCCTTCCTCCCTGGTGTCCTGCAAATCATAGCTACAGTCCCATCCTCTGTAGGGAATCTTTTCTGATCACCTTTGTTTTTATTGTCTTCTCTCTGTGGATTCTTTCCATTTTTTCCTGTATATAACTTCTTTGTACAAAATCATTTGCATCTCCCCCATTAGACTGTGAGTTCCTTAAGAGTAGAGACTATTCTTTACCTTTCTTATATACCTAGTGGTTAGATCAGTGCCTGGCATATAGTAGCCGCTTAACAAATGTTTATTGACCTATTGACTTAAGTATCTTAGAACAAATTCTGGAAATATCCAGGGATCATTCATTCCTCAATTTCATAAACAGTATAAGTGAATTCAAAGGGTGAGAGGAGTCAACAGATGTAGGGAGCACACACACACAGAGAGTTATAGCCAAGGTACATTCATTCATGGGCACTTATATTGGGGGTTAGTGATGGTATGACATGCATATGGTATGTATGTGAATACTTTCCACAGTGCTGGGCCACTATGCTGTAAAGCCAAGCACAACCAGCTTTCCAGAGGACTGCTGCTGTGAACAGCTTCTAAGATTCTGATTACAGAGTACAGTGAACTCTCTATTCAGTTATATTATCAAATCAGAGCATAACATTCACAGAAAATCAAGGCATGGCATTCACAATGTTACAGCTTATCACAGAAAATCAAAATGCAGGCTTGACTCCTTAAGGGTCACAAAATACAAAAATCAAAGTTCTCCACCCATGGGGTGCAATTAAGTTACAACTTCAACAGTCACGACTCAGTATTCTATATCATCAGTCACTACTCAGACAATTTCATCGGTCACTATTCAGTACTCATGGAGAGGTCTTTTCATCTTGACTCAGGGCAGGCTTTCAGCTCCAATGGTTCCTCTTCCATGGTCTCCACCTGAATCTAACTAACAGCCACCTGAGTTCCAAGACAGACAGCTCCCAGTTCCTTCTCCAGCTGTCTGTGCATTTCCTGCTCCACATCCAGTCCATCTCAAATCCTTCACAGTCTGTTCCTGGGAAGACAAGGCTTAACAAAGGCACCAGAACATTCATACACTTTAACAAAGTCACTACAGCATTTGTACAAAGTACCAACAGCAAAGTCATGCTTCTTCAGTCTTCTGTAGCTCTGGCTGGCCCTCAGAAATTCTCAACTGGCCCTCAGAAGTCTTCAGCACCATAAGCTGCATTCTCAAAATCTAAATCACTTTATCCAACCTCCATGTAGCTTGCTCCAAGAAATTCTGTCTCACTTCTCAATTCTCATTCCTCTTCTCAGTTCTTTTCAATTCTCAGTTCAGTCTTCAGTCCAGTGGCAGCTGCCCTGCTTCTATGATGCTTACCCCAGGAAATTCTGTCTGCCTAGCTTGTGTTCTTCCTTATATATGTATGAGCTCCTCCCTTTTTAGCCCCCTCCTGTTATGTCAGCAACAGGGGTTCATACCTCCTGGTTTTTTTTTAACAGAGCCTTAATTTGAAACAAGGTGCTAAGTCCCTGCTTGCTGCCAAAACAAGGAGGTCTTCAAATTTCATTACTATTACATATGGCTTCTGGTGAAGTCATTATATTGCACTGGCTACTCACTGGGCTCATTCCTCTTCCATCCTCAGGCTTACATTATGTACATTAGTCTTTTCTGGACTTGGGAATTGTTCAACTATTCCCATTGCTACTTCTGGCTGGTCATTTCAAGATGCCACTCCCTGGATCTGATGAGTTATGGAGCATCTGGATCTCCAAATCTGGTGTTATCCCTTCCCCATATAAGAAAAGGTGAGTGTTCTTATCATTCATTGTGTTTAAGAACCAAGGACTTTTGCTTTAGTTCTATGAAATGACAGGGCCCTCACTAATGTAGGCATTGGATGAGGAAGAAAAACTCTCAGCATCTTCTCCCCTACTAAAAAGAGGTCTTAAAATTTCCCAGAGCTTCAGCTACATTGAGTGTTTCTTCTCCAGAAGGAGAGTCCTCACCTCAGGAGCCAAGCTCCTTGGAGCACAGAGGAGTCATAGTTAACCAGTGCCTGTAGTATTAAATATTTCTCCCCTGCCCCTGTCTCTCTGTCTCTCTCTCTCAGTAGTTTTTTTTTTCTAACTTTGGGTAGAAATGATTTGTGCCTCCCTGTTCACATGTAATGCTAAACTCTATTGAATCTGTAGCATTTAAAAGGGTACTTTTCCATTAAAACACAAAGTGTTCTTTCTCTGGATCTGAGATTCCATTGCTTT
The DNA here is from genome assembly GCF_028583685.1 of Petaurus breviceps papuanus. NCBI lineage: Eukaryota > Metazoa > Chordata > Mammalia > Diprotodontia > Petauridae > Petaurus > Petaurus breviceps. The sequence goes on along the minus strand of NW_027186457.1, from coordinate 16,995,775 downwards.
CTGAAGCCTGAGTTCCTTTTCACCTCCCAAGATGTTGAATTGGATATAGAATAAGAAAAAAAACCCTAGTCTAAGCTCAAGAGACATGACCATCATTTTCATTCTTCCTGGCTATATCTTAACATACCTATGTATCATGTACCAAACCTCACTATACTAGCAAGCTTCTGAAATGATGATGTAATAATCATCATAAAAAATTTTGATGATGTACCCCAAGTGGTCCCATGTTAAAATGAAAAGTCCCCATACACAACAATGTATTTATAGCACTAGTTTTTGTAATAGTAAAGAAATACCAATAAAATATATTCTCATCATTTGGGGAATGGGAAACTAAATTTTGGCACATAAGTGTAATCACATTAACTGACAATGAATAGACTACATGCAGAATGGCATGGAAAGATGTATGGACTAATGCAAAATGAAATAAAAAGAGCCAGGTAAAGGATTATGCTTAAAGACGTTTATTGTTCACCCACATCTGACTCATTTATGATCCCATTTGAAGTTTTCTTGGCAAAGAAACTGGAGTAGTTTGTCATTTTCTTCTCCATACCTAAAGATTACAACAATGTAAATGGAAAGAGCAATACAGCAATTGAGACAGTGTGGTACAGTGGATAGAGTACTGCATTCAGAGTCGGGAAGATCTCAGATAGATTCCTCTAACACTTGCAGTGTGACTCTGACCAACTCCCCAAAACTCTTTTGGATTCAGTTTCCTCATCTAAAGCTGGAATTGATGACCTTAAATTTATCTCCCAGGGTGGCTAGGTGGTGCAGTGAATAGAGGACTGGCTCTGGAGTCAGGAGGATCTGAGTTCAAATCCAGCCTCAGACACTTGACACACTTAATAGCCATGTGATTTTGGGCAAGTCACTTAACCCCAATTGCCCTCCAAAAAGGAAAAAAAAATCCCTCCCAGCTCTATATTGCCCCAGGATCCCATGATTAAAATTATATGATGAAAAAATCTCAGCCTCAAAGAAATACAATATATACCTCCTCTTGGAATTTCTTTGCTGGGCTAAGAAATTACTAGTGTGGAAAACTGCTTATAATTTCAGATTTTGAAAAATATGTTAAAATTTTCTCAACATTACCCTTTTTTATTCTGGTTGAGGAGAATAGTTCTCTGGAAGTGAGATGTCAACAAATATAGGTGATGTAAAACAAAAGCATCAATACATTTTTATAAAAGAAAATTTAAAAAAATTGGTTTATTTTCCAAAATAAACTGGATAGTACATAATACATTTAGTATTATTTACTTCAAAAATCATTAAGAATACAAAATTTCTAGCACTTGAAGTATTGGTCCTCAATATTCTTAAAAAACTTCATTATTCAGAAGGAATATCCTTCTGAATAATTCTAAGAATCCTTAGGGGTTCAGCTACCAAGGTTAATTATATGTGTATATGCAAAATTATCAAACATGAATATATGATTTTCAAATTTCCATTATGGAAAGATAGGGGACATAGTTCAACCCACATGACATGCTTGTTATGATTGAACTGCCAGCTTTAGTAAGTAGTCTGACTTCCCATCTTTAAATCAGATGTCCCTGAGTCAAGGTAAAAAAGCCTCAGAGAATCACATTTTTTGGAATGAGAGAACTGGGAGAAACTTATTAGAAAGGAAACTTCATCCAACCTACTCATTTTGCAGAGCTGATGAGGTTAAATGACTTATCCAGAGTCATTCAGCAAGTTAATGGTGAGAATCATTTGAGCTAGAACCTATATTACTTAATTTCCAGGCCATTATTCAACCATATTAATGCCTACATATAGGTATCTGATTTAGGTTTTCAGAATAAAACTTGCAAATGATACTTAATTTCATAGGATAGCTCACACATATATAGGACCATACAGAATCTGTATCCAGAAAAAAATATCATTTTGATCTTCTAATAATCTACTTAGTAAATGTTTGTTTATATGTTTTTTTTTCCTAGCTGCCTTAAATTTTTAAGAGAGTGGAGAGTGGATATGCCATTTTGTATTGATGTCCAAGAACTATATTTTCCTCATTATCTGTCATTCCAGTTGTAGGACACAGAAAGCCCAAGAAATAATATGCCTGAATCAAGATCTCCTCTGCATGTATACCTCCCACTAATTCTTAATAATCAATAGTTTTAGGGAATTTAAGTACCTTTTTTCCAGAACAACCATCAAGATTTCTCTCATAAGCCAGATATGAGGGAAGCAATGCCTGTTAAATTCTCTTTGGTTTTATCTGTGCATGTGAACCGCTGATTGATGTACTGAGTAGGACAGGAAAGCAGTCCTACCTCTGCCCAGAGTTCATAACAACTCATTGACTTTGTATTTCTTGAGGACATATTCTTTCCTCCTTTAAAGGTTTATAGAGATGAAAATCTGTTGGATGACATGAAATCTGCCCTTTTAGTGCTTATCAAGGACCCTGGGGATTATATAGCCATCTGGATGTTGCTATCTTACTGTGATTTCTACAGGTTTGTTTAACTTTTAATCTCCTCAGTCACATCTTTTATTACTCCCTCTTTGCATAATTTTCACATTATGCAGTTTTACCTTTTCTTTTAAACCACTGGGGAAATTATTGCAATTAAATCACTAAGCCTCAATAACTGATAGAAAGCTATATCTCAAGAATACAAACCCTTACCTCTGGCCTTAGGAGTTAGGATATGGACTTAGGACTTAGTCAACATCTTATGGATAGGATCTGTCTGGAATAGTGTTAAAGTGGGTATTAATGAAATCATACATTTTCCGAAGGAGATCATAATGAATCACAGACAGAAGGCACTTCGCTGGTCATCGGGTTTATACTTTTTAATTTTTGTTTTGAACTTAAACATTAAATAAGTGAGTTTTTCTATGTGCATAATAGAGCAGGAAAACAAAAAGAAGAATATTATACTTGAAAATGTGAATCTCTGTTAGGTCGAGATTGCTTTGTAAAAAAAAATGAATATACATATTTATATGTTACAAGTATATATTGCATATGTAATTTTTTCATATAATTTAAAGCTCAAAATTTTAAAATAAGGTTTGTAAATAAAAATAATTGTATATATTAAATACATATAATAGTTTTAAGCACATATATTTTAAGTAAACTTTTAAAAATGTGTATAGTTAAAATATGCATTAATAATGCCGCTTTCTCTTTTTTTCTCTTTTCTTTTCATTTCTTTTTTCTTTAAGCTACACTATCCCTGTCCTACATCTTTATACTGCCTATGAAATTAAGGAGAAAAAAGAGAAAAGAAAAAGCAAAGTCTTAAAAATACGTGTAGTCAAACAAAATAAATTCCTACATTGGTAGTGTCTGAAAATGTGTGTCTCTTTCTACATCTTGAGCCCATCATCTCTTACCCAAGAATTATGAAACATATTTCATCAGTCCTAATGAATCATCGTTAGTCATTTTTATTTATTTGACTTCTTAAGTTTTGCCAAATTGTTTTAAAGTACATTTCTGTTGTGAAATTATTCTGGTTCTTGTCACTTCAATTCTATATAAGTTCAGATACATCTTCCAACATTTTTCTGAAACTGTTACTTTCATCAATTCTTATAACAGTTGTGTTTCATTAAATTCATATAAAGTAATTTGTTCAGAAATTCCTCAGCTGTTTGATATCGCCTTCTCCTCAGTTTTTTGTCATAACTAATAGTGCTCCTATGAATATTTTTGTACAGAAGAGTAACTTTCCTCTTTGCCTCTTTGAATTATTGGTCTTCCAGTAGTATTGTTGCATATGTATAATTTATTGACTCGGGGTACAGTAATTCTAAATTGCTTTCCAGAATGACAAGACCAATTCAATGCTCCACAAATAGTCTGACAATATGCATGTCTTTCTGAAGCTATTCTAACACCACCATCTTCCAACTTTGTTATTTTTGCCAATATGATGGTTGTGAGTTTAAATATCAGAGTTTCTATAATTTGCATTTTTCTCATTTCTACTTATTAGAAAAAAATATTTGTTTATATATTTCTTCCTTTAAAACCTTCCCACTGATATATTTTAATAATTTGTCTATTGGGAAATAGCTCATTCTTATTAATTTTCTCAATTTATTATATATAGATATACATATATGTGTATATATGTATATTTTAGAAAAAGAATTGTAAATATTTTCCTGAGTTAAACAGTTCCTTTTTACTTTAACTACATTGTATTGTTTTCTTAAGTACAAATTTTCAAATTTTACATAATTGAAATTATTAATTTTAACCTTTTCACCTCCTTGGTCTAATATATTCCTTGGTTTTGGTTATGAACTTTTCCCCCATTCATATTTTTGAAAGGCATTTTCCTTTCTCCTTTATAGTATATATTCTGATGTTTTATAACCTAAATCACATGTCCATTTGGAGATTACCTGGGTGTATGATGTGAGAAATTGTTTTATACCTAATTACTGTCAATCTTCTTTCCAAATTTCCTAGTGGTTTTTGAAACATAGTGTGTCCTTATCCTGTTAGTTGTGGTCATTAGGTCTATCAAATTTTATGCATCTGTTTGCTTCTGTATTATGTGACTAATCTGTTCTACTGATAGATTTCTATATTTTATCTAGTAAAAACTATTTTCATTAGTACTGATTTGTGAGAGTTTGAGATCTGGAATTGCTAATTCCACCTTCCTTTGCACATTTTTTCCCATTATTTCCCTTTATATTCTTGATATGCTTTCCAGAACAATTTTATTATTATTTTTCTAGCTCCCTACTATATTTTTTAGTGGTTTATTTAGTAGGATATTGCATAAATACATTAATTTAGGTAGCATTGTCATTAAAATATATGAGTATATTCTACCAATTACGTTTTAGAAATTACTTAGATCTGTCTTTATTTCTTTAAAAATGTTTTATAATTATTTTCATATACTTCTGTGTCTTGTTAGATGGACTCCTATATATTTTACTCATTATGCAGTTATTTTCAGTAGAATTGCTCCTGTCTTTTCCTTGATAAAATGAAGAAATTCGAATAGTTTCTGTGGATTTCATACTCTGAAACTGTGCTGATGTTATTAAATGATTCAATTACCTTGATTCTTGTACTTGTCCCTGGAACATCAAATGCAGTGTTTCCAATATATAGGGATCTCTCTCTGTCTCTCTGTCCATCTCTGTGTCTCTGTCTCTCTCTTTCTCTGTCTTGCTCTCTCCCTTCCTTCCTTCCTTTCTTCCTTCCTTCCTTCCTTCCTTTCTTTCTTTCTTTCTTTCCTTCTTTCTCTTTTTTTTCTCTCTCTTTCTCTTCTTTCTTTTTTCTCTCTCTTTCTCTCCTTTCTTTCTCTCTCTCTTTCTTTCTTTCTTGTATATCTCTGTCTCATTGATAGCTAGATATAGATATACATGCACATGAATATGCACACATATACACACATACAATGCTGCTGCTGCTCTGACTGTTACTACTATGACTACTACTACTATTGCTGCTGTTGCTGCTCTATGGCTAGTGCTGCTGCTGCTCTTACTGCTTCTTCTGCTGCTGCTACTTTGCTACTACTATTCCTGCTGTTGCTAGTGCTTTACTATTACTGTTGCTACTTCTGCTGCTGCTATGGCTGCTGCTGCTACTTTACTACTACTACTACTATTGCTACTGCTGTTACTTTATTACTACTATTGCTGCTGCTACTATTCTGTTATTATTACTTTGCTACTACTATTGCTGCTGATTTCCTTCTAACTTAACTACATTTTTTTTCTTGTGCAAAAATTTTCTAATTTTATGTAAATGAAATTTTCATTTTAACCTTTTAGCCTCCATATTCCAATTCATTGGTTGGTTATGAACTTTCCCCCATTCATAGTCATGAAAGGTTAAATATTTTTTTCAATACAGAAAGGGATAATTCTATGAGACTGTAATTAATATTAATATACAATGATGCCATAATGAAAGTGTTACAGTCTCTTAGAATGAGCACATCCAGAGAATTCTGATTTATGGCTTACCAATGATCTGAATTGAAAAAAGACTCTAGCATCTCCTACCTTTAGAATTCCATCCTTCCCTCCTTCTTCGTCAACATATTTATCAGTGATATGGTTAAGAGCCTGCTTTGTAAAGCTTTAATTTCAGTACTCATTTGTGGGTTCCTTGATTCCATAGACGTTTCCCAAAAGCAGTTTCATCCTTGCAATAAAGCTTTAGATATGAATGCTTCTGTTAATGAAACCCTTTGGGTATTATCTATTTTTAAGACCCACAGTTTACTTCATCCATCTCCTTCATGTAAAAAAAAAATACAGTCATACTCTGATTAACCTTCACTTGCATTTTCCCCTAGACATGATCAGGCACCAGTGTGTGTAGAAAGTACCAAACAGAGGGAGAGAAGCTGTTATTGTGTTTACCATGTCTTCTTGAATCCAAACTCAGTACTGTCTTTGTAGTAAATTTTTCTAGTGTAATGCTTCTCTAGAGGGACGAGGAATGACCTGAATCTATATGGACTGATGAGATTTAGAGTTTTTGCTTTTCTCCTATGGCAAGTCAATATTTCTTGGTTTTGAGATGGTACAGAAGTACAAAATAGTATTTCAAAGGAGAGGAGAGAAAATACCTTGAGTAGAGAGTGTATATAGTCTGTTCCCTATCCAACAGTAGCAGTGGCCATGAAAAATGTTGGTGCTAGCAGAACAGGAAGAGAAAAACAGAAGTTTGAACAACAGTTACAGATTCTTTTTTATTTGTTCTCTTATTTTGTTTCATTTGTTTGTTTTTATGTGTTTTTTTTTTCTCTCTTTCTAGGAAAGGAAAGGAACATAAGTGGGAAGAGAGGGAGATGTGGTCATTCAGTAGAAGCCCATCTGACAATTGGACTATTCATATTTTCCATTATTCAGGTAAGATTGTAGTACATTTTAAATCATACTCCATTATTCTTTTTATAAAATGTACTTTATGAAAATAGTTTTACTCCTCAGAAATTCTTTTGGGCAACAAAAGGCATTTGGGTATATGAATTTTCTTGTGTCCATTGGTTCCTGGAATTAAGGTATGGGAATAGCTCTGTCAGCAACACTGTTGCTTTTGGTCTCTCCCTTAGGCCTGATATCTCAACCATTAGCTCTTGGTTAGAAAGTTTCTGTCTGTCTGTCTGTCTGTCTGTCTGTCTCTGTCCCTCTCTCTCTCTCAGTAGCTAGAAGCATAACCACAAGGCATTCATATATTTCATACATTTCATAACTAAACTCCAACAAGTAAAATTAATATACACCTCAATCTTTCAGTCTGCCCCATCAGACCATGCACCTAACCCATCTCTATTTTGTTCTGTAAGCTGTGTGTCTGACTCACTAAGAGCAGTGGAGCTATCAGGTTCCATAGCAATGCCTAGTCTAACACTAACATATATTCTAGATACCACAAGGTAGTTAAGTACACACAGCTGGAGATATAAACCCTTTCCTTTCCTTTACCTAGGCATTATGATTTGCCTAAATTTTATACTAGGGAAGTCTGATTTCTCAGTATAAGAAGTAAGCTTCCCATTTTTACATATCTTGGCTCATTATTCCCCTACCCCACCTCCCCCAACTTCTGCTACTCTAGGAAAAGTTGCTAATTTTAACTCTAGTCTATTATTTCTTCCCCAAAGTAGCGGAATGAGAAAAAAAAGTACATTAGGCATCATATGAATAAAGTATATGTCATGCAAAAAGGTTCAGCTCACAGCATGTAATAACAGAACCATTTAAACATAATTCAGCACTTTATTATTACTAGCATAATTTTCTGGGAGGTTGAGATTCAAGAATCATTGGGTCAGAAAACAGTTTTTGAAAACTAAATGACCATGTTAAATGTTGCCCAGTTGAACCTTTCAGGAGACTGTCAAAGGCAAACTTTTCCATTGGGACCAGTCTGATTTTTGTTGCCACTGATATACTCTCTCTATATACTGATATACTTTGTTGCCACTGATATACTCTCCTATACCACTGTCTGTGATGTAGGAAAAAAGTGTCCACAAGGCCAGAGATAAAGAAAGAAAATATGCAAGTGGTCGCCAAAGCAGCAAAGGATCCTTGTACATGCCAAATTATTGAGTTTACTTTTCATGATAGGAATGGTGACACCCATCACAATTATGTCAGACATGAAAAAAAGTCATTCCTTCTGTTTCCATCTGCAGCCACTTATTGTCACCTCAGAAGCTATATCCAAGAGAGAATTTAGCGGACAGAATTCTCCTCCTTCTTTACCAAGTGTGGCACAACACGTCATCAATCCTTTTGACTCGGTAGCCAGTTGGAAGAGACTTGTCTCTGCTATGAGTTATATGTGACTGAAGTCATCCCCATAGGGCTACCATGTAGTTCACTAGAAAGCAGATGAAGAATATCTGTGCATATTATAGGGAAGGGTGGAAAAAGGAAGAGAAGGTAATGAATGGGAAGGTCCCATTATACTCTCATCCTTTGAAAAGTAAGGAAACAGTAGCCTCTCACTTGTGCTGATAGTTGGACTGCTTTTTGAAGCCAACCTATTTGTTACTCTGATAAGCACTATTTGTCCAATAAGAAAGAAAATTGATTTGTCCAAAATAAGAAGCAATTTTGAATATATTTTAAGGCTCACTAGGCACTTATGATTATAGATGGTAACTGGGAGAAAGAACAAACAGGTCCAGAAAAATAATCACTTTCTCTGGATACATGGGAGTCAGGAACTGCCTCCCTTCATGTGCTGCTGTCTCTATCAAGATGTTTTTTCTATACCAACACAGTGAAGAGTTCTTTGATTAATTCATTAGCTAGTCCTGACACTCCAGCCCTATTTCTGTTGAAAATGTAGCCTGTTAACTACAAATAATGACACTTGTGCCATCAAGGAGAATGAGTGTGAAGAGAGGGCAGTAACCCAAGGGAGGGAAAAAAAAGGCTAGGCATTGCTGAGGAAGATCTGATCTTCTGCCATAATATGGCAGTAATTTTAAAGAATAGGGCATATCTGCAGGGAACACTTCCTGCTGAATTCTTTCTAAAAATAGTTTTAGAAAGAAAAACAGTGAAATGTAGGAGCCTCCAAGAGTAATAAAAATGCAAGGAGAGTCTAGCCTTGGGGAATATATGTATCAGATAATGGCTTAAAATGAGTTGAAGCTTGTACTCCACAAATTCTATTCCAAAAAAACAGAGCCTCAGGAGCTTTCCAAGTATCTTGGACTCCAGGAGAGTGATGGGACTGCCTGCTGACCCAGAAGCTGGAGAAGTGATTGAAGTACAACTTAGGAAAAAGGCAATACAGTGTTTAGCTTCAAGATTTCCATCAGGGGACACCAGTTTCTTGTTTTCTTCTGAAACAGATATTTAAACATTTCTCCCCCACCTGATATTTTACAAAGAAATGTTCTTTTTTTTTTTGTTCTTCCATAAGCAGCCCAGTGTGTTTCTTCATTTGCTTTATGCACCACTTGAGAGGATGCAGAAGTCCAATCTGTTGCAATTTAGAAGACTTTATGCTTAGTTCCCATCTCTATGGGCACATGAATTAGGTCTGTGGTATTTGTTCTAAATGATTTTTTAAGTGCTTTGTTAACTAGCTAGTTTCAATGACTTTGACTTAGCTTTTTCACTTATTTATTTACTCAACAGGCATTTAAGTGCTCAATGCACACCAGGCACAGAACTAGGTACTAGGGTTATGAAGACAAAAGTGATTCCTGCTCTTGGGAGTTACATTTTATTACAAAAGAATGGGATGTACATAGATAATAAAGCATAAGGCATACAAATAAAAATAGTTTCTGATTCTTAATAAGGATTTGTTGATTCATTGGGGGATCTAATAAGTGAGAGCATCACACAGAGTCTCAAAGGAAACTAGAGATTCTATGTAGGATTGGGAGATAGGAGGTTATTCTTGGTGGGGGGGATGGATAGTCTATGGAAAGGCACAGAGGCTGCAGGAGACAGAGAAGAATAAGTAGGTAAGAGTTTGTTTGGTACATAGTGTGTGAAAGAAATTAAAATACCAATAGATAAAAAAGGAGGAAAAAATATAGAGGGTTTAAAATGCCAAACAGGAACTTATATTTTATGATGGGGGCCACCAAAACTTTTTAATTTTGCTGTTTTTTCTTGATTATTTCCTCAGGTCCTATAAGTTCAATCATTGTCACTATGTAAACAACCCCTCTGTCTATAGAGTACAGCCCCATTCTCTCTCCTGAGCTACATTCCCAAAGCACTAACTGTCCATGAGATATTTGAATGTGGATGTATCAGAGTCATCTCAAACTCAATGTTTCCAGAAGAATATTTCTTTTTTTTATCCTGTTGAAATTACTATGATCAATTCAGTCACTCAGGTTACCAACCTTGCTTGTACTCATCCTCAGCTCATTACCTTATAAGCTCATTGAGAAGGGGATATTTAATTTCTGGGTTGTATTCCCTGTGGCTAGTACAGTGTCTATCTTGTATTATGTTTTTTTTTTTTTAGTAGTTTACGAGTTTATTTAACACAAATAAAAGTGTGCAAAGCTTTTTACTCATTTTCTTCACTCCTCAGTCTAGCGTTTGGATTGGTGATCTTGATGGCCAGCTGAGCTGCTCTCTCAACAATAATTTTCCGATTCTTAGAGGAAACGTTGTGAGCAATCTCAGCACAATAAGATTTGTTGCACATCAGAAGGACTTCTAGCTCTTTGACATTGTGCACCAAAAACTTCCTGAATCCACTTGGCAGCATGTGTTTTGTCTTCTTATTGCTTCCATAACCAATATTGGGCATCAAGATCTGGCCCTTGAATCGCCTTCGCACACTGTTGTCAATGCCTCTTGGTTTACGCCAGTTTCTCTTGATCTTGACATATCTGTTGGACTGGTGCCGGATGAACTTCTTGGTCCTCTTCTTGACGATTTTAGGCTTCACGAGGGGTCTGAGGGCGGGCATGGAGCCGGCGAAGAGACAGCGGTCCCTCCACTGGAAGCGCCGACAGAGAGAGAAGGAAAAAAAAACTTGTATTATGTTTTTAATAAGCACTTACTGATTTTATTAATGCTTTGGGTCAGACGGTAAGTCAATAAGCATTTGTTAAGCATTAAATATTTTCCAGGCACTCCTTTAAGAACAAGATATGCAAAGAAAAGCAAAAGATGGCTTCAACCTTCAGGAAGCTCACATTCTAATGGAAAAATTAATGTACTAATGGGCTTTGGGGTATGCAAAGTATATTCCTCCCAATAATCCAGAGAGGTAGATGGTGATGGTATTGTGGTTTTCTTTTTAAAGATGAAATGATAGAGGTTAAGAGAGGCCTAGTAATGTGCCCAGTGTCTCAAGAGACACACTTAGAACTTAGAACTAGGATTGTAGTGCCAAGATTCTGAGCCCAAGACCAGGGCTCTAACCCTCTTTTGCTTCTTGTAGTGTTGAAGATTAAAGGAGCTAGTCCTTAGTTTGGTAGTTGGAAGACCTTCCTAGTAATTATTTCTCCCCTAAAATAGAATAGAATGTTTGGAGAAGAGGCAATTTCCCCGTCACTATATGTAGGTAGAGGAAGGTAAGGGAAATATTAAGGTACAGACAGTGAGAGGGACTCAAGTTCAGGCTATATGAAAATTAGTTAAAGGAGATGGGGAAGTTTAGTTTGGAGAAGAGATCTGACAGCGATATGGTAGTCTTCAAGTATGTGCTTTAAATGCCAGATGCTATCCTTCTGATGCTTTTTAAACTATATATCCTTTACCAATTTCACCCATGTGAACTCTATAATATGGTGATACTGGTTCCTTGCTGTTACTTGAACAAGATACTCCATCTCAGAACTCTGGGCATTTTCACTGTCTCTCATGCTTGGAATGCTCTCCTTAATCATCTCCACATCCTAATATCTTTGTCTTCCTTCACATCCCAGTTAAAATACCTTTTTCTAAAGGAAAATTTCCCTTATCCTCTTTAATTCTAATGCTTGTCCTCTACTGACTATTTCCATTTTTAATTGTATAAACATTGTTTGTACATAATTATTTGCATGTTATCTTCTCAATTAGATTTTAAGCTCTTCAAGTTCAGGAACTGTCATTTTGCCTTTCTTTGTAGCTCTCATGCCTTATATATAGTAGATGCTTAATAAATATATACTGACCAACTGATATGCAAGAGGGAATTCATTTATTCTGTTTAGCATCAGAAAGACAGAATTTGGAGAAAAGAATAAAAAGCATAAAGTTGTAAATTCAGTTATGATGTCAGGGCACCTTTTCTAATTCATGAGAATCCACTAGTGGAATGGACTATCACAGGAGAACCGGCATTCTTTATTGTAAGCCATCAAATGAAAATTGAATGGCCATTTCCTGACTAAGTTGTAAAAGTTATTCTTGTTCAGGTATACATTGATGACCCTTTTGAGTGAACCTTCTCCTTTTCTATGAATCTGTGAACCTATCTAGGATCTTGACTTCACCATTCTTCCCTGACAAGGTTAAATTCTCTAGGAGCCTCCCTGAACCCTCCCTTTTGCAATGCCTAATTGATTGACTGGAGGTTAATTATCCTCTTGTCCTCTCAAATAGGAGGTTGGTTAACTGGGGTGAGGCAACCTTTTTCACATTGGACCATGTTTTTTTCCATGGTACAGTGGTTATTAGATGTAATAAAGATTAAACTGGTCCATTTGCAAACTTGTTGTGGTGCTTGACTCAAACTTTAATAGTATGGTTGCTCAAAGTGCTAATTTAGAAATGCACATAAATGGCTCCAAGTGATGCCTGAGCACTCAGAGACTTTGGCTTCCACTTATAAAAATGAATTAAGCCTGATGGTTAAATCTAATGGAGGTGAATAAGCCATTAAGTATAATAGACTCTTCCCTATTTTTCAGTATAAAGCATGCTAAGACTGGGTTGTCTTATACTTTGTTCATATGAGTTCTCAGAGATGCAAGGACAGGCACTCATGAGCTACTTGGGAAATTAAATCGCCTGATCTTTCTAGTGCTCTAAGTAGGGCTATAAATGTCCAGCTTAAGGTTAACCTTCACTATCTAAATTTTACATAAAACCTCTCTCTTTCTTGAATTTAGGTTGCCTTTCCCTTAAGATTCCGTTGGTCTGTTTCAATACCAATTACCTTTCTGTTCTCTGGGGTATATTTTTTAAAAATCTCAACATAGTCCATTTACAATACTCAACAAGTAATCACCAGGTTGCAAAGTCCTTTAGGATACTGCCATTAAACTCAGTTATATGTGCACTAGTTACCTTAATCTTGGCCTTCTGAAATCAGCATTATCATTTAAAAGATCATCCTGTGTATTGCAGACACTTTACTGGAAATAGGCATTTTATTGATAAGGGTTGAGAATTTTTAATTATTTTTTAAAACATTATTAGATGAAAAATTAGTGTGTTTTTAAGATTTGTGAATAGTAACGTTATGTGGGAGAGTATTTCTGAAGGCTAGAAAAGCAGCATTATGTGCATTTGGGTACTGAATCCATCTCTTACTAGCGATGTGACTTTGAACAATTTTCATTGCCCTAGCTTTATCTATAAAAGGATAATGAATGAATGAGTGGATGAATGAATGCAACAATTTATTAAGCATATACTATTTACCAATTACTGTGGTAAGATTTGAGCCTATAGCTACAAAACTGAATTAACTCTTCCCTAAAGGATTTTATAATTTAATATATAGAACAATCACATATAAGGGTTTGGTGGTTAGGGAAGGGAATTTTATTCAACAGGATATTAGGGATGGTGAGCAGATATTAATGAACAATTCATTTTCAGAAATATTCCAGAAGGAATGACACTATGGATTTGAGTACGATTTTTGACAGGAAGAGGTAAGGGGGAGGTGGCAGGGCAGATGGCAAGATGACTGTGGTGAATGGCTGGCTAGGATAGAAGCATGGCTTGGTGGAGACTGATACAGAGAGTTAGGTAAATCTATTGAATCTATGGAGTGCCATAACAATTAGCTGATTTGACAATTTTAATCAAATCATCATCCAATTCAATAGAAGACAAAAATCAGTAAGTTAAAAAAAATTAAATGAGGATTAGATAGGTCATTTTTGATCACCTACTATGTTCCAACTATTAGGGATACAAACATAAGTAAAAAAAAACAAAAAAACAAAACCTCAGTCCTTTCTAGGATCTTATGCTGTAATTGGGAAAGATAACATATATAAAAGGGAAAGGGGAAGGGAGATGGTTAGAGGAAGTCGTCTATTAGTAGACAAGGCTTCTGGTGAGGTGTTGAAGAGGTCTGGAGAGTGTGAGGAGCTGGGAGAGGATTAAGCATGGTTGGAGTTCTTGATGACATTATGATCTGGGCTAAGACTCACCAATCAGCAAAATGGGTCTCAGAATGGAGGCATCTTGGGAGGTAAGGTGGAGAGGGAGGATATTGACAAAGCAACAGACAGTAGAACTGACTGGATATGTTTTCAGTTCAACCAGTTGTGTTGACATCATTATAGATAGAGTTTAAATATGCATTTTTAATGAAATTATCTTGAGAAAAAGATAGTCTTTGTACTAATTATTCTCTATTTGGGAATCACAGTGCTATCCGGTATCATTTCTAATATAGTATAAAGACCAAAGCCCAATAAAAGGGTTTTAATTACAAATTAACAATAGAAATATAGATTCCCTTCTCTAATCTACCTTCTATATTGATTGACTGAAGTTCATTGCTATGGGCACTAAGAAGTTTTTTGTTTGTTTGTTTGTAAGTTTAGTTTTTATGCTAAATTAGATATGGTTTGAGGTATTCCAGATAATAAATATTACTCTTTCATGCCAGAAAGTCATGAAAGCCACAAAGATATTCACCTTTCTTAAGAAGGAGAGATCTTGGGATCAAGGATCTAGAGTTGAAAGGGACATCAGAGGCTATCTCATGCAAGTTCTCATTTTGCAAATGAGGAAACTGAGGAGTAGGAAGGTCAAGCGACTAGTGGCTATTCAGTGAACAGTGCCGTGACAATGAGGGGTAACAGCAACGATGAGGCAAATCTAATTTGTAGCAGGACTTTATGACCAGAACATGGTTTCTGAAGATACTTGTTAGAGCTTAGAGACTACCTAGTGCTGGTGTGAAACAATTCTGGGGTTTTTCAGTGACTGAGTTCATCCAGAGGGTGAGCACAAAGGACTAGTATTATGCAAAGTTCAGGGCACAGCTCGCTTGCTGTACCTTATCTCTGGAAACTTGGGTATCTCTTAATAGTAAAAAAGAGAGTAGTAAAGACAAAAGCCTAAAAAGAGAGGGGTGGTCTTGGCATGGGATTCTGACATCCCTCCCAAGCCATCAGGAGGACAGGACTTGGGTTTGGAAGTAATCAGAGAGATCGTGGATTTCATATTTGCACACTCATTTTTGTGGACGAGGATCAGAATCAGAAAGTTACCAGCTTAAAGTCATTTAAAACAACCACAACAACTAGAAGAACAAGCAATTGAACCCAAGTGCTTTGCCACTGAGTCTAGTGACCTTCCCACTATAGCATAGTAGGCCTCGCTCCACTGTAGGTCTTCCTCCAGAGCCCAGCCTAGTTAAGAATCATGGACTATGTTCAAAGATCTATGTTAATAACTATGGTTTTACCTCTAAGCTGATTTCCAGCTCTGAAATTCCATACAAGAATACATAAAATATTTGTAGTTCCATCAGTTTGGAGGAACTCCCAGTGAGGAAATTACTTCTACCATATCCAAAACCTGCCCCACCTATTATTGAGCAGACAAATTCTAGGTAGATTTCTGTGGCACTCAAAGAAATGCCATAGAGCTAGGAAGCCTCTGAGGCAGGGTTTGAGCAAAATAATAGAGAAATGCACATTTACTTCACTCCCTTCTCCCTAGTCATGTACTCATTGGCCTAGACAGAAACCTTGTCTCCCAGAACAGAAAGCATTACCATTCATTTCTTCTGTCTTGGAGCCTCACTATCCTGCTTGGTGAATGTCTCACCTGGGCATCTATTTCAATGAGACCCCAGGTACGGTTCACTTCACCCCTTTCTTCCCCAGTTATCTTCTCCCCATCCTCCCCATTAGCATTTACCATTCTCCACTTCTCATTTCTGTTCTGATCAAATTACTTTGCCCTTGGCTGTGTCAATATACAAATCTATGTTCTTACTCCTTGTCTCAGTCTCTTTCCAGAATAATTTACTTTTTTTTTTTTTAAAGCAATCGGGGTTAAGTAACTTGCTCAAGGTTACACGGCCAGTTATTATTTCTGGGTGTGGTGCTGAGTATCTGAGCCCGGATTTGATCCAGGTCATCCCGACACTGGAGCCGGTGCTCTTACTCACTGAGCCACCTGGCCACCCCTAAGCAATTGGGGTTAAGTAACTTGCTCAAGGTTACACGGCCAGGTGTTTCTGGGTGGGTGCTAAGTGTCTGAGCCCGGGATTCGATCTCCAGGTCTTCTCAACACTGGAGCTGGTGCTCTTACTCACTGTGCTACCTGGCAGCCCCCAGAATAATTTACTTCTTACTGGCAACCATTCCTCAATATATGGTACCCCTTAGAACATAAGCTCCTTGAGGGTAGAGACTACCGTTACTTATGTACTTGTAACCTCAGTGGTTGGTTCAGAGTAAGCACTTAAATGCTTTTTTATACATTCATTGACTTCCATTGTAAATCAATATAATCTTTTAAAATTATGCATAGTAAAACATTCAGAGTCTCAGAAAAAGCACTGAGTATATCTACTAAATTGCTAAATCCACAATTACCACCAGAAAGGAAGAAGTCTCAAGCCCAAATATAAAGTATATTTCATTTTTTCTCAATTAATTGGCACTTGTAGGGTTGGTATCCAGTGACATGTATTTGAAATACATCAACTAAATTTTCAAATAAACTGCTTTCCTTGGAAGTGCAGGACCAAGCACAAATGGAGTGTTAGGAATCTTGTAAAATGTATCTAATTAGGATTTCAAATAATCATTGAAAACATATGAAGCATCAAGAATAATGGCACTTTATCTTTAGTGTTCAGCCAGCTTGGGAATGCTAGAGCTAGTAAACATTTGACTGCTATGTTTTAAATGTCTCTTGTAACAATAGCTGGCATTTATATAGCACTTTAAATTTGCAAAGTGTTTTGCAAATATTTTCACCTCTTGAGTCTCCCCGAAATCCTGTGAGATGGATACTACAGGGAGAATTATTGCTTTTACAAGGAAAGCAGAGCACACGAAAATTATGAATTACTTAAGGTCACACAGCTAAAAAACGACCAAGGGATAAACTTGAAGAGATTTTCCTGAATCCGAGGCCAGCCCATACTTGTCCAGGATGCCATATAATTGTATTTATATTTATGTCTGTTTTAGGAGTTTTATTTACGTTGGTCAGAATGACATCATTCCATTTGGTGCTTTGTTCCTTACATGCTGACATCAACCCAGCCTAAATGAAGCCCATGAAGTCAGATGTCAAAATGAGCACGTAAGTGCCCAGGACATGTGACATTTTCAAGTGAGTGATGCTTCAGATATTTGCTGCTACATCATGCGAACCTGAGAATTGACAAATTGTTTCGATGACACTTCTGTTTCATCACTTCTCTGCTCAGTGGCCAGTGTCAACTACTACAAACCACCTTTTGGTTTAAGATGTATACAATTGCAACAGTAGAATTAAGGTTGTCGTGGTCTAAAGACTTGAATCCCTTCATCTTTTACTGCAGCCCTCATTTGGAGAGACGCCTTTCCAAAGTAGAAGACATTTTTGATTTATTACAGTTTATTGTCATACTTTTTGCTTCAATATTGAGTTGATTTTCATTGACAAATAGGTTCTTTTATCCACATAGTGGCCTATTAAATTTTCAATGGTCTTTTCCCTTTAACGATTTCTTACTTGAAGCTTTATTGAACAGACTTAATTTCCCTCTGAATATCCCTTCTCTTGCCAGCTAAAATAGTTTCTTTAAGGTCACTCTTTGGATAATTGTTATTACCTGAAATAAAAAAGACTTCCAACCCTGAGATAGCTATCTCAAAATGTCCATTAATATATGTCAGCCCTGGGATAATTTTGAACCCCACACCCACACATCTGCCCTGCTTTCTGGTGATAGCCACATTGAGCATCTGAGCCTAATGAGGGTTTTCAATGTCTTCCAAAGTTTATTTGCACCCTACCACCTAAAAATCATGAACTTAAAATCATTTCATTAGCATAGCCAATAATATCCTGGTCAATCAGTGTTTCTAGGTCTAGGTTTGATTGCAAAGCAGCGTTGTAAGGTAGAAAGAAACATGGGTGCTCAAGTTAGAGGAAGATTCAAACCCATGCCTAATTTTGATTATTTAAGTGACCTAGGATAAGTTTTGGCATCAATGGGTTTTGGGTTTCTTATGTGTAAGATGAAAGCCATTGGCACTGGCTAGATAATCTTTGAATTCTCTCAGAGTTCCAGAGTTAAGGTCTTTGTAAATTCTTTAACTTTGCAAATAAATTGGGTTAAAGATGATTTTCTTTTTGAATGTTAACAAAAACAATGCAACTTTTCTTTTAATCCCATTTAAGATTAGTCCTGCATCCCTCTCAGGACCTCTACTGGTGTTTTTCTCAGTAGGTTAACAGTTGATATACCGTGTTTCCCCGATAATAAGACACTGTCTTATTAAATTTTTTTGGACAGAAAAACACCAGAGGGCTTATTTTCAGGGGAGGGCTTATTTTAATGAACATTGACAGCAATTTTAATAAACAGGTAAATGTGAACAAAAAAAATATACCTTTATTCAATAATGAATTCAATAAAGAACAGGATGACGCACTCACAGCTCGGAGCATGACATGAGTTGGGGGGGGGGGGGGGGGAACGGTGCATACAGAGGGTACCATAATGTTGCGTGTAGCACAGGGGATCACCTTCAGAGCAGTAGCAATCTCAATAGGGCTTATTTTAGGGGGAGGGCTTATTTTAGAGGAATCTTACACAGTAAGGGGAGGGCTTATTTTCGGGATAGGTCTTATTATCGGGGAAACACGGTAGCACCAGAAACTCTATAGATCTGTCTGGAAGCTGACCAGCTATGCTCCTTCAATAAACTGCAGTGAAGTATAATATATAATATCCTTCAATAAACTCTGGTGAAGTGGATTTTTCTGTTGTTTTTAGTGGCACACATTATTATCCATTTGGAAAGGCCTAATGTTGGCCAAATGGTCAAATGCTGGGGAATGATCAAGAAAGACTTATCTTTCTACCCTTTTGAATTTTCTCCTTCAAAAGAAAACAATCCCAGTAGTTTGAATAATACAATAACTACTTATATAGTCAATGATAGTAAAAAATAGACATATTGACATTAGAACACGTATTTTTCTTTTTATTTTCCTCTTTTCAAGTGCAATCAGATCAGTTGAAGGGCTATGGAATCAAGTGCAATAAGGTATATGAAAGTGCAGTGCAAACTTTAAAATGCTTTGGAAATTAAAAAAAATATGAGATTGTAAAATCACAGTACAAGGGTACTTTAAACAAAATCTTTGTTTTTCTTTTTTTTTTTTCAAATATTTAGCAATTTAATTATTTATTTCTATGAACAAAGGGATAAACATTATATTGCATGAATCAGTAGGATGCAGGAGGCATATTTGATTACCCCAAATTAGCTTACCTATAAGCATGAAAGCCTTCTTCCTCCCAACTTGGTTTGAAATATGTTTGCCTTTTTTAATCAGGCACTGCCTAAATACCATATCCCCAATGAAAAGATCATGTCACTATAACAATGACATTAAACATATGTGTCCATATATAGAAAGACAGTTTCCCACTGTGGATAGCGTGGTGTATTTGGAGTCAGGAAGACCTGGTTTCAAACCCTTTCCCTGACATTTATTCGTTATGTGACCTGAGAAAATCATTTAATGTCTCTGAGCTTCTAAGCCTATGTAATAGATGGTTTTGTAGGATGGAGGAAGTTATGTAAGTTAGAGGAAGTTACATATGCTAAAAAAAAAAATCACAAGTCCTTGTTGTATTGAAGTATGTTTCATCCTTCAGCTTGTTAGTTCCAAAAGGACAGAGACTAGACATTTAATTTGATATCTTCCTTCAGTTCCAAGTTTAGGGATCTATACATACTAGGAACTTAAATGTTTTCTCACTGCTGAGTTAAGCAGCATTCTTACAGTTTCAAGCTGTGATAAACTGAAGAAGTTTAGCTTTCTCAATTATAATAAACACATGCATATTCATATATGTTTGTATATACATACACATACATTTATACACATATATGTATATATATATATATATTTAACTACACACTATATATATCTGTGTGTGTGTGTATATACATATATATATATATATATATATCTGTCCCTGTACATGATTACTTCAAAAACACAATATTGATATTTCTAAATATATGCATATAATAATTTCTTAGGTTTTTGTTTATTTGTGAAATAGTTTTTATTTTATTTCTTTTCCATCAATTCTAAGGACCAAGGAAAATGTTGTGTAAGGTTACTGGAATCAACTCCCTAAAGTGAGATAGATATATCCATGAAAGGAAAGTTGTTCTTATATAATTAGAAAGTACATCATCATTTCAATGGGATACAATCCATCATATCTTTTCTCCTCATTTTAATTTTAAAACATCACACATAACACCTGGTCAAAAGAATGCCTTAACATTTTCTGTAATGTTGGCATACTTCAGTTTTTGTGCATACACACATACATATAGATATATGTATATATACACCATTATAACCATTAGCATTAAATATGTGTGTATCTGTATAAAGAGAGAAGAAGGAGAGGGAGTGATAGAGTGAGAGGGAGAAGGAAAGGGAGAGGGAGAGAGAAAGTGAGAGAGAAAGGGAGAAGGAGAGGGGAAGGGAGACGGAGAGGGAAAGCTAGAGGGAGAGAGAGGGAAAGGGAAAGAGAGAGAGGGAGAGGGAAAGAGAGAGAGGGAGAGGGAGAAACAGAGAGGAAGGGGCACTTAGGTGATATAGTAGGTAGAGAACTAACCTTTGAGTCAGGAGTACTCAAATTCAGCCTCAAACACTACTACCTGTGTGGCCCTGGGAAAGTCACTTAACCCCATTTGGTTCCAATAAAAATAAAGAGAAGTAGAAGGCAACCTTTACCACAGAAAATTTCATAAAAGTGAAGGATTCTTTGGAACCAATGAACAGTGCAGAAATGCTCTACTCATTTTTTTTTTTTGGCAAAACAACCAACACAATTTTTCTCCCTTTCCACTGAGTTCCAATTACTTCAGGACCTGAAATCCTCCTGACAGATGGATTCATCCTCCCATTTGTCCTTACCCATAAAGACAGGCATACTTGGCACTGATGGAGTAGCAAGTTTCTTCCCCATGAGATACATATTTTCCAATAATTCACAGTAATAATAACATAATAATGTCCAGGTCTTTTGCTCCCCCACATTGTGATTTAATTATTTGACAAATTCCATTACCAGAAATCCATTTGGGATATTGCTGTCTTACCAAGTGGTGTAATACTCAGAAAATCTCCTTTTTCTTGTTAATAGATTAGATTGATGAATATCTACACTTGAGATTACCTGTAAGATAACCTATAAGTCTAGCATTGCCAAGGAAGTATGACTAGATAGCCAGTCTCCAGAATCAGACAACCCTGGGAATATCCTTTATTCTAACAATTGTCTGAGACTCAGAAACAATATTGTCTGGGTACTCTCTCCTGCCTTATTTTAGAGATATGGTTTCAGGAGAGATCTACACCCCCAACCCCAGAATAATGAACTTTAGCAAGTTCCTACTGTTCTCAGTTTCTACTTTTGCTCCAACATATTTATTAATGGTTCCTTATGCGGGTGGATCCTCACTCCAAGAAGTAGACCCACTCTTATCTCTGCTATATTTTCAGGACCTTTTCAGAAGAAAGGTAGAAAAGGGAACAGAACTGAGACCTTGAGGAAGATTTTTTTATTGTCCAACAAAATGGATGCCTCCTTCCCACAGTTTATCCTCCAGTAGTGCGAGCCAACCAAGTTATCAGAGAAAGTTATCTTCTAGAAGGCTCCAAACCTGGAGTTTGATTTCGAGTATCTTAGTCATTGAAAACAAATTTGGCATTTATTTCTATGTTTGGTGTGCATTCATACTATATTTTTTTTCCCTAAAAATCAACTCCTTACATTATTAGCAACAACCGCCCACTATCTTCACATTTTCTCTAGTGTCAGCAAAGTGGCCTTTCCCTGACAAAGCCACACATCTTATTCATGCACTTGACTTCAGCTCTTTCTTCCTTCTCCAGGAACTTGCTCTGTCAATCATCACCCCTCTCTCTAATATTTTCTTTATTGGCAATTTCCCTGAGGCTTACAAACAGGACCAAATCTCCGCCATTCTTAAAAATAAAAATTGTACAAAAAATCTTCACTTGGGTCAAGTGACTACTACTCATTTGCATTATTTTCCTTTTATATCTCCTCCCTTTTATAACTAAACTCCTAAAAAATGCATATTGCTTCAGGTTTCTCACCTATCACTCCTCACCACTGTGTAACTTGACTTCCAAAACCAAATCTAGAATGAAATTATTCTAAGGTAACCGCTAAACTTTCAATTATTGTCAACTGGATTTCCTTTTTATTCTCTCTCTGTCTCTCTCTGTGTCTCTGTTTCTCTCACATTCACTGTCCCTCCCTCTCTCTATTATATATATATATATATATATATATATATATATATATATATATATATATAAAATATACCTATGCACAAATACATACATATATTACATATATGTATATACATATTTTAATATGCACATAAACATAGATATATCTTTGTATACTGATATATAAGTTTGCAGACACAAACAACTATGTAAGTGCAAACTCTAATTGTTGATATTGTTCATGTCTCTTCTAGAGTTCAATTTCTTTGTAAAATTAGGGAGTTGTAGTCAAAGTTCTTACCCTTTTGTGTGTCAAGGCCCCTAAGGTAATCTGTTCAAACTGATGAATTTCTCAGAATATTATTATTTTTAAGCAATCAGGGTTAACTTGCTCAACGTTACATGGCCAGTTATTTTATTTGTGTGGGTGACAAGTATCTGAGGCCAGAACTGATCCCAGGTCTCCCGATGCTGGGGCCTGCACTTTTACTCACTGCGCCACCTGGCCGCCCCCAGGATATTATTTTTAGATGCACAAAATAAAGTACATAAAATTGCAAAGGAAATAATTTTTTTGAAAGAGTATTGTGAAAAAAAATTACTAAAAAAAAAAAAGCTCAAGGATCTCAGATTAAGAATTCCTACCTTAGATGATCATTATGGTCTTTCTCAGCTTTGAACATTTCTATTCCATATGCCCTGGGGTAATAGCTAGACTCTACTGAACTCACAAACTTATTTAGTAAGTTCTGGTGATGGAGAATTGTTTTCTCAGCAAGCTAGAGGTTGGAAAAGATTTCCATTTGCAATTACTCTATTAACATTCAGAGAAAGTGGGGGTGGGGTGGGGAGGGAGATGAGTAGGAGGCAAAGCTGCTGTTTTTCACCAAAGTGGCTTCAGGGTATGACATTTTCAGAGCTTATGGCTCTTATTTACATCTGTATGACTTCTGAAGCATTTAGCTTCCTGAGTGGTTCTTAGTGGAAGCAGAGTGCCCCAGTCTCTGGCCTAATACTAATTGGAAAGCAAAATATTTTTATGGGCAAATTTAATTGACTGAGCCACATGTATTTTCTTAAATGACTTTGGCCATTAAAAATTAGAGTCAGCATACAACAGTTTCATAAAGCAAGTAAAAAGCAAAATCAGTTAAGTGTGATGCTTCTGAAAAAGTTTATGTATTTTTTACCCACATTTAACATGAATCAATCAATCAAGAAGCATTTATTAACTGCCAAACAATTATGCATTATGATTACAGAGGTAAAAAGAGGAAAGAACTCCTCCCCTGAAGTTGCCTATATTCTTCAGGGATTATGATATTACATTTTAAAGTATATACAAATATACACAAAATAGATGGCTGTGTGTGTGTGTGGGTATGTGTGTGTGTGTGTGTGTGTGTGTGTGTGTGTGAGGGGGGGGTGAGTTGCACTAGTAGCTTGGGGATCAGTGCTCGAGTTGAGCTGGAACTCCAATTCCTGTCCATTATAGAGCAAAGCTTTAAACAGAGATTTGTGCCCCAACCTCGAGCCCTCTAATCAGAGGGGAGAGGAGGTAGGTGATCATGAGGTATTAGTGTACTGGCAGTAGGAATATGGAGAATGTGACAGTTGTGAGGCATGTCATAGAGACGGTCCAGGTATCAGCTCTGGTGACTAAGTAGGAAGCCTGCTAAATTTTAAGAGTGGGGAGTTAGGTTTAAGGACCCATGAGTTGTTGATCAAACAGAGGTCTTATTGAGAGGAAGATAACTTGGCAAAGGTCAGGATAGGAATGGGAGATAGTGTAAAGGCATACAGTCATAAGACAGAATGTCATGTTTGATGAACTAACCACATTTTTAGAATTCCAAAACTACATTTGCCTGAAAGACTAATTCACAAAGAACTCACACAAGGCAAGCATTCACACAAAGGTGAGAAGAAGTGATACAAGGACACTGTGATGGTCTTGCTGAAAAACTTGGAATCAGCTGTGAGACAGGGAAGACGCTGGCATAGAACCACACCATATGGTGTTCCAGCATCAAAGAAGACAATGTGCACTATGAGTGAAGCAGGCTTACAGTAGCTCACTAGAAATGTCATATGTACAAAATTAGAGACATCTATCTCCCTTCCAAATGTTCACATGGACTTTTTGTTCCCAACCTGTGGTAGAGCCTTCTGAGTTTGTATTGGTCTGATAAGCCACAGCTGGACATGCAGGACATTGACCCTGATATAATGATGTCATTTTGGTTCTCTTTGAGTATGAAGGACAACAACTAACCAATCAATCATGTGTGAGGGACAACAAGAAGATCGGTGCACATGTGCATGGCATTCATAATTGAAGAAACACTAAATTTCAGTTAGAGACTCGTGAAAAGACAATTTTATCTTTTTCTACTGCACTTCATAGATGTCCTGAAATTGGTCCAAAGACCTATTAAGTATCCCACAGAAACACTGGAGATCTATGGGCATCAGATTAAAGAAGTCTTGTTTTGAAGACAAATCAAGCACATACCACCTATTAAGAGCAAAATTCAGAAATTACAATGCAGTGCTAGGAATCTATTAGAAGGGCTAAGGGAAAGCCATGGAGGACTTACAAATTTCTGTAACTAAATCACTAGGTAAGCAGGTCATACATGGTCAGTGAGGAGAAGACCGAATTGTCTATGACCAATCTGACATGAGCGGTAATTTTATCCTTAGGATTTCATGCTTGAATCATGTTTTATGTGGAAACTTTACCTCCCAAAACCCATGGCATGTTTCACTTGTTTTAGCCATTGCTGTGCTGGAAAATGTGAGGTTTTGTTTTGTTTTGTACAATTGGACACATTACACTTTTTTTTTTCACATGGAAGGTTTTGGAAAAGACCTGGGAATCCAGATTATCTTGATTTGCTTTAAGGGTAATGGAATCAGGACCAAGTTTAAATTCCATCTCTGCTACTTGTAGCTTATTCAACATTTAGTAAATCATGTAATCTCTTTGAGTTCAAGTTTTGTTGTGGGTTACATGAGAGGCCTGGAATTGAGGACCTCCAAGGAGTCTTGTCTTTCAGTTCCAACCCCAATAGCTGCACTAAAATCTTCTACCCTTTGCTAAAGTGAAAGTGGAATTTTCTAGGTCATTAAGAAATGTCACACTTATTCTTCTGAGGTTAAAAATAAGTCTGTAATGTGCTGACTGAACACTTTTGATGTGACCTACTTAAAGAAAATAAAACAATTATAAAAAATGATCATAAAAATAAAGTGTGAGTAAAGACTATTTTAGAAGTCCTTTTATTATGTGCTCAGGTATAGTAAAGCTTCAGTTAACTGGAATAATTAGGGAACAGGAAGCCCAGTTAATCCTCTCAAATTCAACACATCCAAAACTGAACACACAAACCCTTTCCCATCCCAGCTTCTTTGTCAATGTTGAAAACATTGCCATCATCCCAATCACTAGGCTCACACTTTCAGTTATATCCTTAATTCTCCTCTCACACTCACCCAATATGTTCAAGGTGTGTGGTCTTGTTCTTTTTACCATCACAGTATCTCTTCTATACTCCTTTCTTCTGACACTGCCACTATTTGGGTGGAGACTGTCATCTTTCATGCCCTCTCATTGGTCTCTGTACTCAAGTTCCTCTTCCACTCAATGGAATCCCCCATGAGATTGCAAACTCCTTAAATGCAGGAATTATCTTTCTTGTTATTTGTGTTCCTAGCTTTTAGCATAGTGCCTGGCACCTAAAAGGTACTTAATACATGTTTAATGAATTGAATTGAATTAAACTTAGACCATCTCAATATCCCCCATAAAGATATTCCAATTTCTATCTTCTCTTCTTCCTATAAATCCATCATACCCGTTGTCAGACACATGCTTTTTTACACTGACCTAATCAATCAATAAGCATTTATTAAGCATATATTAAGTAGTTTAAAAAATCCTCCACTCTGGGGCAGCTAGGTGGATAGAGCACCAGCCCTGGAGTCAGGAGGACCTGAGTTCAAATCTAGCCTCACACACATAACACTTACTAGCCATGTGAACTTGGTCAAGTCACTTAACCCCAATTGCTCTCCAAAAAAAAACCAACCAAAAAAAATATTCCTCTACTCAACAATCTGAAATAAACATTTATTTGAGGAATTATTTTGAGTTACTCCCTTTTATGAACTTTATTGTTTTTTATTGGTTCTCTTTTGCCTTCCTTTACTTCCCCTCCATTGTAACCATTTTCCCTTGCCTCTTCTGTATGAGATAGTTTGCTCCATTCTGTCTCTCCCCATCTCTTCTTATTATATTCCCCTCTCACCTCTTAATTTCACCTTTTAAGTATCATTCCTTCCTATTCAATTGGTCCTGTGCCCTCTATTATACCTGTAAACATATATACACACATTCACATATGTATTCATATGCCCATATGCCCTCTGATATAGACATATATATTCCCTTCAACTATTTTCATACTGAGAAAAGTTTCATCAGTTACAATGATCATTTTACCATGTAGGAATGTTACTAGTTCAAATTTGATAAGTTTCTTATGATTTCTTTTCCATTTACCTTCTCATCCTTCTCTTACTTCTTGTATCTGAATGTCAAATTTTCTATTCAACTCTGGTTTTTTCATCAAGAATTCTTGAAAGTCCTCTATTCCACTGAATGACCATATTTCCCTCTGAAACATGATACTCAGGTTTGCTGGATAGGTGATTCTTGGTTTTAATCCCAGGTCCTTTGGCCTCCGGAATATCATATTCCAAGCCCTCAGTGTAGAAGCTGCAAGATTCTGAGTTATCCTGATTGTGTTTCCATAATATTGAAATTGTTTCTTCTTTGCTGCTTGTAATATTCTTTCCTTGATCTGGGAATTTCAGAACCTGGCTATAATATTGCTATGAGTTTTCTTTTTGGGATCTTTTTCAGGTGATTGGTGGATTCTTTCAACCTCTATTTTGCCCTCTGGTTCTAAAACATTAGGGAAGTTTTCTTTGAGAATTTCTTGGAGGATGATTTCTAGGTTCTTTCTTTGATCATGGCTTTCAGGTAGTCCAATAATTTTTTAATTATCTCTCCTGGATCTATTTTCCACGTTAGTGGTTTTTCCAATGAGATATTCCACATTGCCTTCTATACTTTCATTTATTTGAATCTGTTTAATAGCATCTTGATTTCTCACAAAGTCATTAGCTTCCATTTGCTCCAGTCTAATTCTGAAGCAATGATTCTCCTCAATGAGCTTTTGAGATGCTTTTTCCATCTGGCAAATTTGGCTTTTTAAAGCATTCTTCTCCTCATTGCCTTTTTGAGCCTCTTTTGCCATTTGAATTAGTCCATTTTTTAAGGTATGATTTTCCTCAGTCAGGCTGTTGACTCTCATTTCATAATTTTCTTCCATCATTGTCATTTCTCTTCCCAATTTTTCCTCCACTTCTCTTATCTGCTTCTTAATGTCCTCTATGGCCTGTGACCAGCTCATATTTTCCTTTGAAGCTTTTGGTGCAGGAGTTCTTACTTCACTGTCTTCCTCCTGTTCCATGCTTTGCTCCTTTTTGTTCCCAAAATAGGAGTCTAATGTTGGATTCTTCTGTTTGATTTACTTCCTTTGCCTGGTCAAGTTACCACTCAATTACTTGTCTTTTGGGCTTTTTGCCACAGTAGGACTCTGCTACCATACAGGGGAGCTTCGTATCAAATGCTGGGGTTTTCTTAGCTGCTGGAGGTATTAGTAGCATGCCCTCTCTGAAGCCTCCACATGCTCTGGCAAGCTGGTCACACACCCCAGGACCTCCACCCTAGACCACAATCCAGATCCAAGCAGGTTAAAGCAAGAACGATTCCCCTTCACACTGGTCACTTGGTCTCCCTACACTTTGCGGGTGAGGAGCTGAAGCTGCCACTTGGCAGTAGCTGCACTGCAGCCCTAAGCAGCTTCTTGCCCCCAGGTAAAAGCCAATGCACTCCCAACTCCTGTGTCCCAAAGTCCACACTTCACTGTCCTCTCACTTTGTCCTTAGCATCTATGTGTTGATAAGTCTGAACTGCCACAGGTGTTGGTGATCTGGAGTCCCTCCAGCTGGAGGCTGGTCAGGCCTGCCTTGGGGGTTAAACCTCATTGTGGAACTGGGCTTGGCTACCAGAGCACTGAGCTGGCTGATTCCTGCAGGCCAGTCAGGCTGTCCTCAGAGGGAGGTCAGCTTCTCTGTGTCATTTTGGGATCCTCTAGCTCCAAAGTTTGTTCAGAGTTCCCTTTTACATGGTTTGGAGGTGGTGAGAGCCAGAGCCACGAGGAGATCCTCTTTCTACTCTGCCATCATGACTCTGCCCCAAAGGCGAGACTCTCCTTGAAACATTTTTTAAGTCCCTGCATGTGTCTGGAATTGTGCTAGGTGCTAGAATAATAACCTGGATAATAACCTCAGATCTCATGAGGAATTTGTTTGATCAATTATATACTTTTGTGTCTCTTCTTCCTAGTAGATTGTAAACTCCATGATAGCCAGGACAAAGATGAACTTAGATAAGAAAAATTCCACCAGTTTTCTATACCAAGGAGACATCAAATTCTTTAGATATTTGTTGAATTTGAGGTTGTTGTTTTCCAAACCACTTAACAGCTAGTATATATTTTAGTAGAAATAATCACAGAAAAAGAAGGTTTAGAAACATGGAATTCTCTTTATATTTTAAAAGAGCTGTCACATGGAACAGGATAAACCTGTTTTGCTTTCGGGTACATTTTATAGAGAAATAAATTTTAATATGCCAGAAGGAAAATATTTTTTAACAATTATACCTTTCCCAGATTGAAATGAGATATGTACTGAGGTTACCACACCCCTCATTACTTGCAGATTTTAAGCAAAGCCTGGGAGGCTCACTTGTCAAATGTATGGTACATATGATCATTTTTTCACATATAGGTCAGAATTCAAAGCCTTACAGGCAGTGGCTGCTGATAAATGTTTAACTGTTTTTTTTAAGGGGGAAGAAAAAGTAGCTATATACAACAATACACTATTCTGTTTAATCTGCATCATTGATATTTTCCATCAGTTGCTTAAGCCTAGATCATCAATAAAGCAAATAAGTTCAAATTTGTAATAATTGCCAATTTCTGAGATGTGAATGCTTCTACTTAAATTTTGATAGTCTCATCTCATGAACTAATTTGAGATGTCTATAGTACATTTCTGTATTACACCCACACACTATGTGTGTATATGTATGTATATATAACACATATGTATATATACATGTATGTATATATACACAGAAACACACACATATATATGTGTTTGGATATGTGTATATATTAGTATATATCTTCCAAGTTTGAAACCTCACATGTGATTCTGATTATTGGGGAGCAAGGAATGGGTATAGTGTATAATTAAGAAAATTTAGCATAGACAACTGTGTCTGGAGTTTGACCTAATGTCTTTCTTTTTGAGCATATTCCTTTAGTAGCATGCAATGTGTTATATTCAATATAATGTACTGATTATATATATATATATATATATATATATACACATATACAATTATTATAAATACATTGTGCCCTTCCTTAAATAATGTCAGTTTGGGTCTTTTTAAAAATTCTAATTATTCATAGCTTCAATACTTGTGGACACCATAGAGGTCATCAAGTCTAAGCTCTTCTTTTATGTATGAGGAAACTGAGGCTCAAAGACCCATAGTAAATGGCTTAAGGGAGATTTGAAGTCAGATGCTTTCATTGCCTCTCAAGTCATAGGTTCTATAGTTGCAAATGATTTCACCATTCCTCTGGCTCCAAATCTAATGCTCTTTTGCATCACACTGAGGCTAAGAAATCTGAAAATCCATTTTCAAAGGAAGATATGATTATAAGATTTGGAAGTGGATGGAACCTACTTCATCAAGCATCTTGGCAAACACCTTCATTTTGCATCCCAGAAACTAAAGGCCATGAAAGTTTAAATGGTTTGCCTAAAATCATACAGCTAGTAAATGGCACAGTCTGGAATAAAATCTAGTTCTGCTAACTTCAATTTCATGGTCTTTTTATTACCCCTAGCTGCTTCTTTCTGGGTGTCTATTTTCCAATTGCTTAAATTATAGTAATTAAATTGAGTGTTGTGTAACTCAATTATTCTCATATATAAACCCCGATGACCCTGCTATGGGCTTCCATACTGTATCCTGTCCATTCCCATAATTTTTATTCTCCCTACAAAAAGCAAAAATCATCTTCCTGATTTCAATTATGTCCTTAGATACTTACTAACTGTGTGACGCTGGGCAAGTCATGTAACCTTGTTTACCTCAATTTACCTCATCTATAAAATGAGATTGATGGCAAACCATCTCTGTCAAGAAAACCCCAAATGGGGTCATGAAGAATTGGACATAGCTGAAAAATGACTGAACAACAATCCTATTTTGACTCTGAAACATTACATTCTCTTTAAATTAACTATTGGGAGTTCTAGTTGACAGATTAAGAAAAAAATGGAGGCCAAAGAAAAGTGGAGGTGTTTAAGTATTTTTTTTTATGATTAATCTCAGTGTTGAAATAGAAATTGTACCAATTAATTATGCTATGCTGATTATTCACTAAAAAAAAAGCCTCATTAAAAAAAATACACTGGAGCCTTCAAATAAAATGTACTATGATGGCAAAAAATTAGTTAATATTTACTTTCAAATCAATTATATTTTATGGTTTGTTCCATTAAAAAAAAGTTTTAAAGCTGTATAAATAAATTTTACTTCTCAAGGAAGAAACTTTGCTGAAGGAAAAATTGTCAACACTGCCAACTATTTTGTGCATGAAATACACACCCACACCCCCTCATGCATATATATATGTATATATATATATATATATATATATATATATATATTGCTAAAGGTATTTGTAAGTAAAAATACAGAAGTGATAATGGTACCAAATTTCCTAAGAAAGAATTGAGAAAAGTAAATTTGTCACAACCGCATAGTATTTTTCTTTGTTTCCACATTGTTTTTGATGGAGGACCATATCACATTCTTATGATACATAAAAGTCTCAATTATTTTTTTCAATTAACAAGAATTTATTTTTCTTCCTAATTGTTTCCCCAATTTAAAAGAAAAAAAAGACCAAAAAATCACATTCAATCTTTCAGTCAAGAAAGAACAAATTCTCACATTATTAGATTTTTGAGCTCTGTGAGAACAGAGACTCTTTGCCTTTTCTTAATTTCTTAGTTCTTAGCACAGTGACTGACACCTATTAGCTAGTTCATAAATGTCTCTTGATTTGCCTTAATCTATCCATGTTGAAAAATGCATGTCTCCCTCTGTATATTGAGTATATCTTCTCTCTGTTACATCGTGAATTCATACTTTATCTTTGGTCCTCTGGAATTGTGGGTAGTCATTGCATTGGTATGAGTTCTTAGATTTCTCAAAGTTGTTGTCTTTATAATATTGCATAATTTAGGCGTACCCCCATTTGAACTTCCCCTAGTATCATTCCAGTTGATAGGAATTACAAATATTATTATCTTTATTTTATTTACAAATAAGAAAACCAAGGTTCAGAGAAATCCACACAACTAATAAATATTAGAATTTGGATTCAGATCTTTGTCTCTGAAGAGTTCAGGACTGGTGTATTTTAAACCAATGCATACTACCTCATTGGAACCTCTGCTCATATGTTGAAGGGTGGCTTTGGTCTTCCCTAATTAGCACTACTTTTTCTCTTTTTTGGTCCCTGTGAAACCTATAGTGCCTTGCTATGCCTGCCTTACTTTTCACTTTAATATTACAACCTTTATAACTAAATGTCTTTTTTTAGTAAGATGTCAGGACTTTCATAATTTGTTTAAGGAGAAAGTAAAGATAATATTTTACTAGCTGTTTGTTTGTTTTCAACAAACAAAGTGTGGGAAACACAAATCAGACAATAAAGACCAATCTGCAAAATAAAATCCAAATGCCTCCCCCTGACTTTTAAGGCCATCTACAATGAGGCCCTAGCCTTCTCCAGCTGTTCTCTACTATGTATGTCAAAACATGCTCAAGTTTCTGGTCAAATTATTACTCAAGCAATGGCTATACTTTCCTGCTTCTATTTATTTTTCAATTTACTTCTTTTACCTAGAATTATTTCCCTACTATTCTTAGCTCAACTTTTTTTTTCTGTGGAAATTTCAGGTTAAGTTCAAATGTCACACCTTTCACAATGAGATTCAGAGAAAAGAACATGGAATTGGGAGTCACAGTTCCTCCATGTGGATCTAGGTTTTTCTAGGCCTTGGGCCAATCAACGAATATCTCTGGGCCTCAGTTCCCTTATCTATAAAATGAGGGACTAAACCAGACTATATGCATATATAAGTCCTTTGATTACTCTGTGATCCTTCTAATTGGATGTAATAACTTCTCTTTCTTACATGATTCCATCCCCTTTTCTTTTCCCTCTACATTTTGTACTTTTTAAAAGTTATTATATCCTTATTTGAATTCTCATTATTTATAAACCTATGTTATTCCTCTGTTTTCTATACCATGGGGTCACTGTGAGGAGAATATTTGGTAAAATTAAAATTCTTTATAAATGGGTGATAGTACAATCTTTTATTATATTTTATGTATTTCATTATTTTTTCAAAATTATAATTAATTAGAATTAATTTTATCATTGATTTAAAAAAAACTGAGTTCTATATTTTTGCCTTACTACTCTTCTTTTACCTCTTGAGAAGGCAAGAAACATGAGATCAATTATACATGTGAAGTCATGCACAACATATTTCCATATTATCCATGTTGCAAAAGAAAACACACAAAAGATAAAGAAAATTTTAAAAGTATACCTTAAACTTCCTTCAGAATTCATTAGTTCTTTCTCTGGAGGTGGGTAGTATTTTTCATTATGGTTCCCTTAGAACTATCTTGGATCATTGTCTTGATCCATAGTAGCTAAGTTTTTCATGGTTGATCATTGTTACGACATTGCTTTTACAGTGGTCAGTATTCTGGTTTTGCTCACTTTACTTTTCATCAGGACATATTCAGGTTATATGTCTTCCTAGCATTTTCTGAAATCATCCTGTTTGTTATTTTTTATTGCATAATAGTATTCCATGACAATCATATATCACAATTTGTTTAACCTTTCCTCAGTTGATGGGCATTCCTTCAATTTCTAACTCTTGCCACCACAAAAGGGCTGCTATAAATATTTTGATATTACAGGCTATTAATGTCACTTTTTATTATTACTAGATTATAAACTTTTTAGTAGCAGGGGCTATCTTATTCATCATTTTATATCCTGCAGTGATTGGCATAGTACCATGTTCCTTGAATATCTGTTATATATGAGACTAATTTAATTTAGAACATTATGTTCTGGGATTATGTAAAGGAAAATACCTCACACTCATGTCAAACAGATCAAACTAATCTATTCATTAGATGAAGGATTCTAGGCAGTATCAGGCACACAATGAAACCTGTTTCACAAGATTCCCTGTCTCTGGAATATATAAAGCAGTCATTACAAGCTTCACCAACAAAGACATGATCAGTCATTTGTCTAGACAAAAGAATTCTCCTCAATGAAATAAACCAAAATAAGGAACATGAGTGTCTGTGTAAAGTGGTAGAGTGAGATTTAGCCTGGGAATTAAAATGACCCGGGTTTAAATTCTGCCTCTGTAACTTGACTAATTTTGGCTTCAATCCCATAACTCCTCATCTACTGGATTTGAAGCGTGTGCAGAAGAAAACCCCACAATATTCATGTTGCTCTTCCCTTGGCAACTCTTTTCCATATCAGCTGAAGCAAACATTTCTTATTGATTAAATATATGGTAATGTTTGTTAAATCATTGAAATGTGAACTCTGTTCCCAATGACATGACAAATGCTATTACTTTTTGTAGTCTCTAAGCTTTCCAAGTAAATGTACTGAATAAAAGCCCCAAAACACGAAAACAAAATATTCCTCTGTCACATTCAAGAAGTGTGATCACAGACAGGATTCTAGACAACTTTCTAATTCAAAAATATAGATGGCCTGCATCAGTAAAACTTTCACTCCAGTAGTTCCTCTAACTTATGAGACCACAGAACTACCTTCCCATGAAAAACAACAACAAAACAATATTTCTCCTTTTCCCTGAAGTGAATCCTGTACTAAGCATATGACAGTATCTCTTAATGGACTAACTGGCATTAAAAATATTAGTGTAACCAATCACAGGTAGCTATTAGACAACTAGGTGGCACAGTAGATAGAATTCTGGACTTGGACTTAGGGGCATCTAAGGTTGACCCTGCAAGTACTCACTACTAGTGTTACCCCAGGCAAATCACTTAACCTCTATCAGTCTCAGGTTCCTCATCAGTAAAATAGGGTAAATAAGTAGCATGTATCTCATTAAGTTTTTCAGAAAATCAAATGAGATGACAGCAAAATTTTTCAAACTTGAAAGCACTAGATAAATAGGAGCTATTACTGCTTCTTCTACTACTACCAATTATAACAGTAATAATGATAATGATGATTCTTTCATTTTTAACACAAAAATCAGGCATTATTTAAATTTGAGTGGGAAAGTACTAGAATGGTCACAAGCAAATTTTCAAAACATACAGTAGATGGGGCGGCCAGGTAGCACAGCGAGTAAGAGCACTGGCTCCAGTGTTGAGAAGACCTGGAGATCGAATCCCGGGCTCAGACGCTTAGCACCCACCCAGAAACACTTGAGCAAGTTACTTAACCCCAATTGCTTAAAAAAAAAAAAAATATACAGTAGTGGGGCAGCCAGGTGGCGCAGTGAGTAAGAGCACCAGAACCCAGAGTCGGGAGACCTGGGATCAGTTCTGGCCTCAGATACTTAACACCTACACAAAATAACTGGCCGTGTAACCTAGAGCAAGTTACTTAACCCCAATTGCTTTAAAAAAATATAAACAGTAGTTTCACAGACAAGTGTGCATTGAGACACATTAAAGTAGAAGAATAATTTTCCATCACAAAATAGACATTATCTAATGTTAATCCCCATTGGACTTAGTTTACTATGGTAGCTGCTACATCTTTTGGATCTCTATAACTTTAATATATGATGAATCTCTAATTTGTTTGCTGTGGATATTCTTACTATCTAACAGATTAAAGCCACTCAAATTTTGCCCTCCCTCAATTATCTCTAAAAGTTTATGTCCATCTTGATAATAAACATCCCCATACTTATTTAGGCTGGTCCATGGACAATAGACATCCATTCTTTCAACAGGGTAATACATAAAATCTTATCAGATTGGAAGGATACTTCAGAGTTTACACTTCATTGGCATAGCCTTGGAGAAACTAGGATTATGTCCTTGCTATTAGAGTAGGACTGTAGAGAGATAATTGAATAATACTGATATTCAATCCACTAAGTGAAATAAACTTCCCCATAATATAATGGACATTCTATATAATATTAAATAACATTGCTATATGTGAATGTTAGTGAGGGAACTGACAATAGACTGCAATGATAGTTTTAAAGTTCATTAGGGAATTTTAAAATATGGCCATTCCTTTAGACATTTGCTTGATAACATTTGTCTTTGGGAAGGAAAAGAGTCTGAGAGGGCCATGGAATCTTTTCAAAATTTGATTTTCTTCTGACTTTAAGGAAATCCCAGTAAGTGAGGGGAAAAGAAAAGATAGGGAGAAATGAAGAAGGTTGAACCAGAGGAATATTATTAAGTAGTCATGTTCACCTCTAGTCTTTCTCTGACTTTCCCTTCTGTGATCTCTGTACTACTTGCCATCTTACTAAGTCTGTCTCTTCACTCCATAACCTTGATATTTTAGATCACTAATTTGCATCCCTACCTGTCAGAATAAAAAATGACAAGAGATTTCCAGTATACACAAATATTTCTGGATTTGAAATTTGGGAAATAATTCTTCTTCCTCTTCCCCTTCCCCTTCCTCCTCCTCCTCCTCCTCCTCCTCTGTCTTTGTCCATTTATTTTCAGTTTTCAATAATCACTTTTATAAGACTTCAGTTCTAAATTGTACCCCCTCTGTATCCTTCCCTCTCCCCAAAATGGCATGTAATCTAATATAAGCTATAGGTTATATATGCACAATCATATTAAACATATTTCCACATTAATCATATTGTGAAGAATCAGAGCAAAAGGGGAAAACCATAAGAAAAAGAAACAAAACAGGAAAAAAGAGAAATATGCTTTGATCTACATTTAGAATCCATAGTTCCTTCTCTGGATATGAATAGAATTTTCCATCATGAATCTTTTGGAATTGTCTTAGATCTTTGCATTGCTGCAAATAGCTAAATCTAACAAAGTCAGTCATCACACAGTGTTGTTATTATGTACAATGTTCTCATGGCTCTTCTCACTTCAGCATCAGTTTGTGTAAGTCCAATTTTTCTAAAATTCACCTGCTCACCATTTCTTATAGAATAATATCATTCCATTATATTCATATATCACTACTTGTTCAGTCATTTCCCAGATGATACACATCCCCTTAATTTCAAATTCTTTGACCCCACAATAAGAGTTGCTATATGTGTTTGTGTGTGTATTTACATATGGATCCTTTCCCCTTTTTATGATCTATTTGGAATAGAGACCTAGTAATGACTGTATTGGATCAAAGAGTGTGCACAATTTTATAACCCTTTAGGCATAGTTCCTAATTGTTCTCCACAATGGTTTGATCTGTTCACAACTCCATCAACAATGCATTAGTGTTCCAATTTTCCCACATCTCCAACATTTATCATTTTCCTGTTTTGTCATGTTAGTCAATCTGATATCTGTGAGGTGGTACCTCAGAGTTATTTTAATTTTACATTTCTCTAATCAACAGTGATACAGTATTTTTATATGACTATAGATAGCTTTAATTTCTTCATCTGAAAACTGTTTGTATCTTTGACCATTTGTTAATTGGGGAATGATTTATATTATTTTTTAAGCAATTATGGTTAAGTAACTTGCCCAAGGTTACACAGCCATTTTTTTTATGTGGGTGTTAATTATCTGAGGCCAGAATCAATCCTGGGTCCTCCCAACTCCAGAGCCAGTGCTCTTATTCACTGCCCCACCTAGCAGCCCCAGTGATTTATATTCTTATAAACTTAACTCAAAACTCTATGTATTTTAGAAATGAGACCTTTATCAGAGACTCTGGCTATAAAAAATGTTTCTTGGGTTTCTGCTGTGGAATTCTTTCACTTATTAATGCAGAACTGCCAAAATCACAACCTCCCTCTTTTTTCTCACTTTTAAAATTATTGTGAAGAAGACATATAGGTTGGGTTTAGGTAATTAGTTTTTAACTTGAGATTGATAGAATCCCAAGGAGTCTATGGATATATTCAGTCAATGAATTTTGATTGTAATGTCTTTATTTTGATGTGATTTTTTTTGGTAATCTTATGTATTTTTTTAGGCTTTAAAAACTATTATGCTGAGGAGTCCATCAACTTCAGCAGACTAACAAAGAGGTCTACAACATACCCAAAAGGGTCAAGATCCCTTCAGCTAGGTGATCTCCCAAGTGTCTTTCTTAAAGTAATGATTCAATAATCTTCTAATGTTGTATTGCAAAGTTGCAATAATATTATAATATCAATGTAAATACAAATTCTGCCCCTAGTCTGGACGATAACTTTAGCTATATACCTTCCCTGTTTCTTATTACTTTTAATAAGGATATTTCCTGCTGTGATTTAGTTTCCTTTTGAGCACATCTCAACTGATTTCTGGGTAACATTTGGATCTGTGTCACTGACTGAATCAAATAGTACTTTCAATGATTTCTTCCTGCTCTTTCTTTGATCTTTGCTATTCCCAAAAAGGTATATAAATTCAGGGTCATTGAGAAAAGGCATGATTTATACCCTGTAAATTCTTAATTTTCCAGCTCATTACCAATTCCTCTTTCAATACCATTTACTTCAGTGTCTTATTTTTGCTAGCCAATGCATTATCCTCAGCATTTTGGCATTTTATATATGCACCTAGTCATATCCAAAAGGGATTACAAAGAAACAATTTGTGCAACGTATTTGTAATTTTTCCAAAGAAAATCATTATGTATGATCCTTGTCTTCAATTTTTTAAACTCAATTTTCATTTATCTTTTGCCAGTGCCTATGTGTTTCACATTCCATAATTAAGATGATACATTTTGAACAATAAAGAGCCAAGAATATTATATACTTTCAGGAATATTCATACAACATTAGTGCTATGAATTTTTAAGAGGCTCGTGGTTATCATTATTCTACATATCTCACATCTCTGTGTTTTACAGAAAGAATTATAGCTGAACAGCATGTCCTTTTCAAATATATCACCAAGTAGTATGATCATAAACACTAAATAAACTAACATTTATAAAGTGCTTAGCCAGATGCTTGGAATATAGTAGGTACTTAATAAATTCTTCCACCCTCCCTTCCTTCTTTCTTTTCTTCCCTGTGTTTTCCTTCCTTCCTTCCTTCCTTCCTTCCTTCCTTCCTTCCTTCCTTCCTTCCTTCCTTCCTTCCTTCCTTCCTTCCTTCCTTCCTTCC
>NW_027186457.1:16951638-16956462 GCF_028583685.1 Petaurus breviceps papuanus | reverse complement strand
TCCTTCCTTCCTTCCTTCCTTCCTTCCTTCCTTCCTTCCTTCCTTCCATTACTACCTCTCTCTCCCTTCCTTTCAAAGCTACTAAAATTATTTCTAGTTAACATTTGAAATTTGTCCTTAGTCACAGGAAAAAAGAAATTTGGAATTTAAGATGTAACACTTAAGCCAATACCATCAAATAAAGCAAACATTATTATCCACCTATTATGCACCAGGCAAAAACAAAATTTAGGGAAAAAAATAGTTCCTGCTTATATTCTCATATTCTGGGACCTTATATTCTAGGCAACATGGGAAGGGCATTATATGCAAACAGATATGTACATTCATGAACATTTAATGAGACAGAGGGAGAACACTAATTAAATGAATATCAGCTAAGGCTTCTATAAAGCCAATCATGGCAGTTCTCCTGAGGGCTGCTACTATGAATAACTTTAAGGGTCTAATCCCATAGTATAATGAACTCTCTTCAGCAATAAACTAAAGCATAACATTCAAGAAACTAAAAAGCATAACATTCACAACAACACAACATAACAACTTATTACTAAGGTGGCCACATACTCTTAAACAAAACATATCATTCAGTATATCTTATAATCATAAGGGGTAGCAGAAAATTCAAACACCATCCACCCCTAGGTCACAGTAAGTTACAATCTCCTTAAACAATACAGTGTATGCAAAGTAAAGTCCTCTTTCATCTTGACTCAAGGCTGGTTTCCAAACCCCATGGCTCCTTCTCCATGGACTGACCATTCCCAACTCTTGCCTGAATTCACACATAGGCAGCTTTTCACTCTCATGCCATATCTCAGCTCATGGGGACTGCTTCATTCCAAACTCATTGCAGTTTATATTTCTAGGAAAACAAAGCTTAATAGAGCTACAAAAAATATTTACACACATTACCAGTAGTATTATTTCAATTCACTTTCTGTCTTAGAAACCGATACAGAGCAACAGACAGGGCTTCTGTCTGAGGAATTAACACAGATCAACAGACAGGGTTTCTGTCTGAGAAATCAACACAGAACAACACATGGGACTTTTGCTGAGAAAGCAATGCAGATCAATGTAATAAACATTCTCTTTCTCAGTTCTGCCTGCTCCCAGCTCTGCTCCTGCTCTTATCTGCTCCTTTCTGTTCCATCCTTTTTGTAAGCTCCTCCCATTGTGTGCTCCCATGTGATTTCATTCAGCTTATTAAGGGGCAGATGAGATCTTCAAATTCCCTTAGGCCTATTAAGGGTAATATATACTGTTTGTAATCAAAGACTCTTGATACAATCAAAGGTGAGGTGAGGACTTGATTAGCTAAAACTCAATCAAGAAAAACAGCAAGAAATCCTGTTTTGCTTGTCATTACAGCTTCTACTAAGAGATAACACCTAAGCTGAGTCTTAAAAGAAGTTATGGATAACAACTGGAAAAGGTAAAAGAACTATATTCCATTCATGGCCACCTGGTTCACCACATATTAACCCAGAAGCTTGGGAAGGTGTTTGCATATGTGTGTGCAAAGACTACATTCAGCCATTTCAGCTTAAAAGAAAAGAGTACTTGGTCTTCTGGACTTTTCACACAAATAAAGTCAGATCTAAAAAATCAGAAAAATAAAAAATGCTCATGGTTCAAGTGAGCTAATATAATAAAAATGACAATTCTTCCTAAATTAATTTGTTTATTTAGGTCATAACTATCAAACAACTAAAAATATTTTATGAAGCTAGAAAAAATTCTAACAAAGTTCATCTGGAGCAACAAAAAGTCAAGAATAATAAGATAATTAATGAGAAAAATGCAAAGGAAGGTGACCTAGACATGCCAGATTTAAAACTATATTATGACACAGCAATCAAAACTATTTGGGATCAGTGGAATAGATTAGGTACATAAGACAGTTGTAAATGACAAATCTTCTGTTTGATAAATTGAAAGAATACACGTTCCAAGAAAAAAAAACTCATTATTTGACAAAATCTGCTGGGAAAACTGGAAAATGGTATGGAAGAAAATAGGCATAGTCCAACATTTTACAGTATTTACCAAGATGAGGTAAAATGCACTGATGATTTAGACACAAAGAATGATACCATAAGCAAAATAGAAGAGCAAGGAATAGTTTACCTACCAGATCTTTGGAGAAGGGAAGAATTTATGACTAAACAAGAGATAAAGGACATTTAGAAATGGAAAATGTGTAATTTTGATTACATTAAAGTAAAAAGGTTTTACACAAATAAAACCAATGCAACAAAGAATAGGAGGAAAGTTTCTACTTTCTAGCTGAGAAATAATTTTTAGAGCTAGTGTTTCTGATAAAGGTCATATTTACAAAATATGTAGAGAACTGAGTCAAATTTATAAGAAAAGAAATCCTTACCCAATTGATAAATGGTCAAAGGATATAAACAGGCAGTTTTCAGTTGAAGAACTTAATGCTATCTATAGTCATATAAAAATGATCTAAATCACTATTGATTAGGGAATTCAACTCAAACCATCTTTGAGGTACCACCTCAGCCCTATCAGATTGTGTAATATGACAGAAAAGGAAAATGATAAATGTTGGAGATGTGGGAAAATTGGAACACTAATTCATTGTTGGTGGAGTTGTGAACTGATTCAACTATGCTTGATAGCAATTTGGAACTATGCCTCAATCTATGTTATAAAACTGTACATATCCTTTTAATCAGCAATATCACTACTAGGTCTGTATTCCAAAGAGATAATAAGAAGATAAAGGGTCCCACATATGCAAAAATATTTGTTGCAGCTCTTTTTCTGGTGTCCAATACTTAGAAATGGAGTGGATGCCCATCGATTGGTAAATGACTAAAGAAGCTGTGGTACATGAATAGAAGGCTATACACACACACATGTATCTATATATAGCTATTATGCTATAAAAAATGATGAGCAGGCAAATTTCACAAAAAACCTGGAAAGACTTACATGAAGTCATGCTAAGTGAATTGATCATAACCAGTAAAACATTGTACATAGTAACAGCAATATTGTGTGATGATCAACTATAATAGACTCAGTTCTTCTCAGCAACACATTGATCTGAGACAATTCCAAAAGACTCTTAATGGAAAATGTTATCCACATCCAGAGAAAGAACTATGGAGACTGAATGCAGACCAAAGCATGCAATTTTCAGTTTTTTGTTAATTTTTTTTTCTCTCTTATGGTTTACCCCTTTTGTTCTGAGTCTCCTTTCACAACATAATTCATGTGGAAATTTGTTTAATGTGACTGTACATTTATAACCTGTAACAGGTTGTTTGTTGTCTTGGTGAGGGGGGTGATGAAAGCGAGAGAAAACAATTTGGGAACTTAAAATCTTATACAAATCAATGTTGAAAACTATTTTAATTATGTGTAATTGGAAAAAAATACTATTAAGTGGGGGCAAAAGAAAATCAAGAGCTGAACTAGCATTATCTGTAATGAAGAAATGCTAGGTGTTTCTACAGTAAGATTAAGGACTAAACAAAGATGTCATTACCAGCACTGTTATTTAACATCATTCCTGAAATTTTAGTTATACAAATGAGATAAGAAAAATCAATTGAAGAAATAAGCATACACAAAGAGAAACAAATTCTTTGCTTTTGCAGTTAATATGTTCTTTTACTTAGAGAACTCAAGTCAACTAAAAAGTATTTGGAAAACATTATACATGTGCTGCATGTGTTATGCTGATGTAGGTTGGGGTATGCATAAATGGTTCTGTCTAGTTGTATCTGATAGGGATTAAAGAATAGCTCTCTCTAGAGTCTCCTCTACAAACTTACTCCAAGGGAGACTGATTCTTGCCGGGGGAGGAAGCTAAAGGTTCACTCTAGAGTTCAAAAACTATGCTTTAGTTATACAGGTCAAGTGCTGGTATGGAATCATATCTATCTTCCCTAAATATTTAGTCAAGGTCCACTATTAATATCTTTTAATGGAGGAGTGCCTGAAGTTATTTGTCCAAGGCCTGATTCCCATCATATCAAATGTAATTTTCAAAAAGAATGGGTGTAATTCATAGTGAATAAACCTATTCATTAAAAAAGATAGCAAAACAGAAATCAGATAAAAGATACACAGAAAAATCAATATCAAATGTACATGGAGCAATAAAGTAGTTCACTAGGAGTAAGCTCCCTCAAGGGAGTCTGATATCTCATCTAAGGTATATCTCACTCATATCTCATTTCAATTTCATGGAATACTTTTTTTTAAAGCAATTGGGGTTAAGTAACTTGCTCAAGGTTACACGGCCAGTTATTATTTCTGGGTGTGGTGCTGAGTATCTGAGTCCGGATTTGATCCAGGTCATCCCGACACTATTACTCGCTGTGCTACCTGGCCACCTGTAAGGGTTATGGGATTTAAGGATCTTCCATGCCCCGTTGGACTTGCTGACGTAGCAGGAAGGGGCGGAGCAAGAGGAAGCGGAAGCCAAGCTAGCGTTCCTTCGGTGGCTGGCGGTGGTGGTGACGGCGGCAGCAGCAGAGGCAGTGGCAGCGCGAAGCCCTTTTTGAGTTAGAACTGCTAAGGACTTTCTGCTAAGGACTCCTGCTGAGGACTGCCAGGGGCCGGAGCTGCTGGGAGCGCTCTTCCAGGACGCTGGGTGGTTGCTGTGAGTGGGGAGAGGAGGACCTTTGCCTGAGGTAGCCTGTTCTGTTTTAAAGGCTTGAAAATGTGGGTGCTTTCTACTTTATCTACCTGTGCCAATGTCATAACTACTCTGATGGCTTTCACTTTCTGGTTTTGGGACTCAGTCTTTTGGTATCTTAATAAATTTTCTAGTTTATTTCC
>NW_027186457.1:16937505-16951628 GCF_028583685.1 Petaurus breviceps papuanus | reverse complement strand
ATATTTGTAATCTCTATAGGCATTGTGAATATGGCATTGCTGATACACCACCCCATGGAATACTTATCAAAAAACTCTTACTCAATGCAAAAGCTTTTTTCAGAGTCCTGCTACTAAGATGTAAAAAGGAATTATGTTAATACAGCTATAATACACTCTTTACAGAAATATAGACATACCTAAATAACTAGAGAAATATTAATTATTCATTATTGTCATACCAACATAATAAAATTAAAATAGCACTAAACCACAAGAATCAGAAACATTGGATATTGTACTTTGTAGTATTTACTAAACACAATGGTTTCAATTGGTGGGTCAAAAAGTCATTATTTGACAAAATCTTTCAGGAAATATAATAAACATTTCTGGAAATCAGACTGGCAGAAATATTAAGGGTTGTATCATACAAATGAGGAATTTAGGAGATAACTATCACAACTATGGATGGGAAAAGAATTCTTGACAAAATGAGAGATAAGAAAGAAGCAACATGAGCAATTTTTATTGTATAAAATTTTAAAGATTTTTATTTTCAAAAAAGTCAAATGATGGGTATTGGAGGGTCTATCTAAGAAAGATGCATGAATGAACTTTAGGTAGAGCTAACTTGAACAATTCTGGAAGGCTCTTTGAAACTGTGCCTCCAAATTCATGAAACTCTATTCATTCCATTCAATCCCGTGTTACCTCTACTAGGCACATGCTACAGAGTAATAAAACAAACACGGATAGGACCTATTTATTCAAAAGTATTCACAGGAATGCAATTTCTTTTAGAAATGAATCACATAAACTGGA
This sequence comes from Petaurus breviceps papuanus, assembly GCF_028583685.1. NCBI lineage: Eukaryota > Metazoa > Chordata > Mammalia > Diprotodontia > Petauridae > Petaurus > Petaurus breviceps. The sequence continues at coordinate 16,950,824 of NW_027186457.1, read as the reverse complement.
TGTTTATCAATAGTTACTGACTGAAGAATTTATTATATAATAACATAATGGGATTTAATCACATAAACAGTGACAATAGGGACAGATTTGGCAAAATCTGGAAGAATTTGCAGGAAACAGTATTACAAGGAAAGCAAATATGAAAGATTAGCATGAATACCAGTTGTTACTGCAGGATTTGAAACTGAATTATACTTCCCATCTATTGGCAAAGGAGAATGAGCAAAAGGGAAGAATGGGACATATGTATTCAGTTACTGTCAGTGTGTGATTTTTGGATGTGTATGTGTCTACTTGTGCTCACCTGTGAATGCTACACATGTAACTTTTTGTAATAAAAGCAGCCTTTTTTGGATGGGTGAAGAGTTATAGAAAACTGGGAAGGAAATAGTGATATTAGAGGACAGGAAGAAAAGAAAGCAGTGTCAGTGATCATTTAGAAAGTCAACAGAAAAAAAAAGAAGGGACTTCTGAAGGAAATAGAAAACAGTGCAGTATTTGAACTTCTATGTTAAATTTGAAAAATATCAGAATATATTTTGAAAAATGCATATTTGAAAAATATCAAAAATATGAAACATAACAAAGCTGTAACCAAGGTAGAAAGATAACAATACTACTTAAAAAGGCTCAAAACAAGGCATTTAGGTAATCATATTTCAAATTTTCCCCCCAAAATCCATATGATTGGAAGACATATCTACATCAATGAAATCATACATTCTTTTGGATATTCTTGAAAAATTTAATATTTGATTATATATGGTAATTTTATTTTTTATAAAAAAAATATCGACCACCAATAATGTCCTATGTTTGCAATTGATTATAGAAGCAACCCTAAATACCCAACTACCCTAACAATGGAATACAATCTCTGAAAACAGTTCTGGTTTGGGATTGTACACAAATTAATATTAGATTGTTTGTCTGTTACTAAGAAATAGCATACTTACAAATAAAGACATCAATCCAGAGTATCAGTGGTTGTGTGCATCTCCTGATTACAACTCATGAACAGCCACTAAGGCATGGAACCAAGGTATGTGCAGTTTGTGCAGTAAGAGTTTGTATCTACATCATAAAGACATAATCTTAGAGATTTAGAGCTGTAAAGTAGTTGGGGAATTATCAATTCAATTCCATTATTGTACAGATGAAAAAAATCTATGCTCAAAGAATTAAGGTATATGTCCAAGATATTTCAGATAGTTAAGTGGAAGAGCTAGGACTGGTTGAAGGATTGAGCAAACTCATGAAATTTCAGATCTTCGGGAGTATCAAATTAATGGAGAAGTATAAATGTAGACAGTTATATTCTGCATATCTCAACAAGCATTTATTATTGGCCCTCTATATGCTAGATTCTGTGATAGATGAGGGGAAAACCTTACTCTGAAGGATTACAAGTGTAAAATAAGACTTTCTATTTGAATTGGCCTTTATTTATATGTAATATGAATATATGGATATTTTGTTCAGTCATTTTCAGTTGTGTCTGACTCTTTGTGACTCTGTTTGCAGGTTTTTTAGAAGAGATGCTGGATGTAGTGTTTTGTTATTTCCTTCTCTGACTCATTTTATAGATGAGGAACTCAGGCAAACAGGATTAAATGACTTGCCAAGTGTCACACAGCTAGTAAACATCTGAGGCCAGATTTGAACTAAGGAAGATGAGTCTTCCTTACTCTAGGTCCAGCATTCTATTCATTGTGCTGCCTAACTGCCCAGAGACATAGATACAAAGATATAAATATATGTATACAGATACCTAACTATACATATGCCTATAAAATAATGATAATAATAAAATAATAATTTGTTGTGTTGTTGTTGTTTAGTTGTTTTAGTTGTGTCTGTCACCCCATTTGAGTTTTTCTTGGCAAAGATACTGAAGTGGTTTCCCTTTTCTTTCTCCAGACAACTTTATAGACAGGGAAATTGAGACAAACAGGGTTATGTGCTTTGACAAGGGCCACACAAGTAGTAAGTATATGAGACTGGATTTGAAGTCAGGGCTTCCCTACTCTAGGTCCAGTGCTCTGTCCACTGTACCACCTAGCTTTTCTGAAATAACAGTAATAAAAACAACAAAAATAAATAATGACAAAGCTAGAACTTATAGAACTTACTTTGTGTTAGGCATTGTGCTAGGTGCCTTACAATTATCATCTATTTTGATGCTCACAGCAACCTTGGGATATAGGTATTATTATTATCCTAGTTTTATAGATGAAGAAACTGAGGCAAATAGAGGTTAAGTGACTTGTCCAAAGATATACAGCTAGTATCTGGGTTCAGATTTGAAGCAGGTCTTCCTGACTGCAGATTCAATGTATTATCCACTATACCACCTAAAATACCTTACTATTGTAGTGGCAAGCAAAAAAGTACTTAGCACCTTGTTTAAGTTCAAGTTTCTTTTGAGCCTAGCCCATGATTATATTCTTTGGGTTTTTTTTAAGCAATTGGGGTTAAGTAACTTGTTCAAGGTTACACGGACAGTTATTCTGTGTGGGTGCTAAGTATCTGAGGCCAGAACCAATCCCAGGCCTCCCTACTCTGGGGCCACCACTCTTACTCACTGTGCCACCTTGCTGCCCCATATTAAGACTTTGTTAAGAAACAGAACTTGTAAAACCCACAGTGGGAGGAACTTGCTGATGCAACAGGGAGGCGAAGAAGAGGGAGGAGTTAATGACCATATATAAGGGGAAGCCCAAGGTGGGAGAGAGAAGAACTGAAAGGGGAACAGTTGTGGAGGCTAGCACTCTGTTTGTTCTGTCTGTGTTGATTTTTGTTTGTGATACTTTGTACAGAAATCCTGGGACTATACTGGAAGCCCTAAAAGAGGATTTTCTTGTTTTCTGTTTACAGAAATCCTAAAGAAGGGTTTCAAAAGTCCTGGGACTATACTGACAATTTGTGGTGAGCTGTTAGTGGGTCTGTGTTGATTTCACAGGCAGACAGTGAATTGATGATGGTGCCGGCAATGTGAATGAATGTTATCGTGGCTCTCTTAAGCTTTGTTTTCCCAGAAACAGGAACTGCAAAGAACTTGAGGTGGACTGAACATTGTGAGCTTCAATATGGAACTGGACAAAGAACTAGATGAGGAACTGGACGAGGAGCTGGGCAAGTAGCTAAGAGATGCCTACCTGCTAATCTAGGTGATGATTAGGTAGATTCAGGCAGGAATTGGACCTACGGAAGAGTAACCATGGAATTTGGGAGCCAGCCTCAAGTCAAGATGAAAAGACCTCTCCTTGGGTACTTAGTGCTGACTGAGAAGATCATTATTTACTGTGGCCTAGGGGTGTGAGAACTTTGTACTCTGTACCTTGTACCTCTTTAGGATGATTGAGGTAAGGATGATTGGAAACTAATCTCCAAGCAAGAAGAGAGAAGACTTTTTGACTGAGAGATTAAGACAATGTGACCTAGGGGAGGAGAACTTTGAACTTTTACTTTGTGTCCCTTAAAGAGGCTTGCTCTCAAGAATGATTGAGTTAAGGACTTACTGAATATGTGTACTTTGTGTCCCTTAAGGAGGTTTGCTCCTTAAGGATGATTAAGGACTGATATCATTTGCTTAAAACTACATGGTCACTTTGGTGAAAAATATGTTGCCACTTTAGCAATAGGTTCTTTTGTTATAACATTGTGAATTCTGTAGTTTGGTTTCTGTGAATGTTTTGCTTTAATTTACTGTTGAATAGATAGAGAGTTTACTATACCATGTGATCAGAACCTTAGATCTATCCACAGCAGCAGTTTTCTGGAACGCTGCTTGTCCTTGCCTTTACAACTATACAATGCATGTGTGTATAATATTCATATGTATGTATATGTGGGCATACAGGGTGTGATATATCACGCACATATCTATGTAACTCATTTCTCAGTGTGTCCTTATTATTACATGAACAGGGTATATTGATCTCTATTGGTATTCTGTATAAATTGCTTATCTTTAGTATATGCCACATATCAGTAAAATCAGATTTATTGTTGAATATTCTGATATACATAATCATATTCAAACATATATGCATCTATAGTAAAGGTATGACTAGACAGTAATGAACCTTCTTCAATGGAATATACATAAAGATTCACATTAGTTTATCACACCGTATATTATATACATATATCTATATTTTTAGTATAGACCTGTGATTTGGGTTGGTGTGGAAATACTCCTCTGATTGATGCAGTATGGAAATTCCCATAATTTGGAGTATTAGCATTGATTTGTCCAAGGTCCCACATGTTGTCAATCTGAGAGACTGGACTTAAACTTGGTCTTTCTGACCCTCCATCACAGCTGCCTGGCACATTCCTTCAAATCATAGTCCATTGTGCTCAATATATAAAAGGAAATTGGGGGGATGGAAATTTCATTCTCCATATCATTCTGCTTGAAGAGCAATACTTTAATTATATATATATAGTAAATGAATTTTCTGAGTACCCAGATACAATCTTCCCAGGAGTTACATTACTCAAATTATGTTTTATTATACAACACTTGTTTTCAAATGGAGATCAACCAGTCATATGACAACTTTAAGTGATGAATGAAAACTCATAATGAAGACTTGGGCTGAAAATGTCATAAGAATGTTCCAAAGTGATGAGCAACTAATTGAGCTTCCCCCTGTAGATGACTTTGATTTTCTATAATTAATTTGATACTAAAAATGAGTTCCAAACCCATTTATAATTTTCATAGTTTGGGTGGGGTTTTTTTTGTTCAGCAACATGTAATCTAGGTGATCCACACAGAAAGACAACCAGGGTCCTTCTCCATTAACCTTCATGCTTTGTGTCCCTGGAGAGCACTTGGCCCTATCAGCAGTCTGTTAATTTTCATTTTTCACAGTAAGCACAATACTCTTGCCTATGACCTAATGGTGACAAACTGATGGAAGTTTAGAACATTTGTGTAACTAGAGCTAATAGGTTAAATTGCTTTAAAAGATCATTTTATCTTCAAATACATTTGGTTGGTTTTTACAAGGGGGTAGAGTATAAACCTCAGATTGGGAATAGGTCAAGAAGAAAATTTTTACTCCGAGAATCCTGAGAATGTTTCTGTTCATCTATTTCAATACTGTTACATGACTGAGCTACTCATATGATAAACAGAATTATTTTTTCCTCATTCTACTTTGTGTTGATGCCTCATTCAAGAGATGAGAAAAAAAATATTTCCAGGGTCCTAAGATCACAAATTTCTAACTGTAAGGAGGTCCCAAGAGTCGATCTATTACAGCTTCTTCTTTGTTTTAGAAATGTGAACAAAAAGATACCGAGAAATTAAGTGACCTGACCAATTTTACATACGTTGTAAATGACAATTATTTCTGATTCCAAATTCCACAATCTTTCTACATTGCCTCACAACACATCCAAAAGTACTAATGGAATCCTCCCATTTAATATTTTTTTACTCACTTAGATGATCATTGTCTATCTAGATTCATAAAGATAATTTGAATGATTGATAATATAGGTGATATTGCAGAGCTCAACAAGAAGCATTGAAGAAGTGGGAAAATATAAATCTACATATTTATGTTCAAATCAACAAGGATTTATTACTTGTCAATTTATGAGCAATGCACTTTACTAGTACTGATTATTCAAAGACAAAACTGAAACAGTCCCTTACTGATGGACTACTGAAAGGTACATTAAGGACCATCTTTACCCAACTCACTTTAGAGGGGATGAAATGGAAGCCACTAGAAGTTGTGACTTTCTCAAGGTGATACAGGCAAGAAGTAGAGCTAAGATTTGAATTTCTGTCAATATGCATCCAGCCTTTTTTGTCAATGGTTAGTGTCTAGATATACTTTTTTAAAAAATATTTTCAGATAAGTTAGACTAAATGGAAGACAAACTTTAATGAATTTCCAGGAACCCCATCAATATTTTACATGCAATTTTCATCCCTTGTTCAAGAGACCAATATATTTATCCAAGTAACTAATATATTATTATTATTATTATTATATGGGCTGACAATCTATTCCATTACCTCTATTAATCAAGATATCTTGAAAGATATATAGACACAGTGAAACAGATAGAAAGACAGACATACGTCCTTAACACCAATGAATAAATGCTGGATTTCAAAGACAGTTTGTCATTGTGCAACTATATTTTATTTAAACTGATATAAACCTTCTGCAGTGCTCTCATAGTAGTGAAATATAATTGACTTACGTTAAGAAAAACACCCAGAAGGATATTTTTCCTCTCAACAATTGACACAAAATACTAGCCATGAGTCTCTGGCAGATAATCAAGGTCTTATACACCATTTGGCCAGATTACTGCAAACTCTCAGAAGGGGATGATTATTCAGAGAAATTTAGGTTGGAAATAAAATGCTTGTTAGGTTTCTGTTATTTTACATTTCCATTCTTTTCTACCATTGGTCCCAAACTGCATAATAAAATGTCACAATGCGGTGTGTGAGTCCATCAGCAAGAGACATTTTGATTTGATCCAAACTCCTTTGTTGTCTATATGCACTAGAAAAGGAATTCTTATCTTGGGATACAGAAAGATTTTCCCCCATATTTTGATCTATGCATTAAAAAATTGATTTATTTTGTTATGGTATGAATTTTATTTTATACCTTTAAATGCATAATTCTGAGAAGTCCATAAAATTCATCAGACTGCTTAAGTGATCCATGATACAAAAGAAGAAAAAAGGTTAAGAACTCTTGCCCTAGAAATCCCTGCACCCCTATTAACCAGAGATAGTTGATGGTTTAGTAGAGAGAACCCTGGCCCTGGAGTCAGCAGGACCTGAGATTAAATCCAGCCTCAGACATTTACTAGCTTTCTGTCTGTCACTTAACCTTTCTTTACCTCTATTTCCTAGACTGTAGGATGGAGATGACATTTACACCTACCTTAGAGAGTTATTGTGAAGCTCCAATGAGATTATATTTGTAAAACATATTTAGTACAATGCCAGAACAAAATAAACTCTAAACACCTGTTCTGTCTCCCCTTTCTAAAATGGAAGAAACAACACCTCTGATTGAACTTTCTCCTTTTCCATGACCTTTGACTCTGGCTTTCCCTTTTTAAAGAGAACAACTCTGCCTCTGAAGTCTATCCCATTTCTAATGCTTCTGGTTTTATATGCATATTTATGGTTAATTTGCCCTTTCCCCTGACATTCAGTAGAAGAATCACAATGAAGGCAAATGGGCAGAAAGCCAGAGGGCAGAGATGATTTTTTTGTGTGTTTTAAATTTATTTAATCAAATTAATTTCATTTCAATTGTGCTAAGCAAATCAATGCACATAAACAAACCCTAATTTCAGGAAATTGATGTATAACTGGCTTGGATTCTGGGTGAGATTAGGGCTGCTATTCTAAATGCAGAAAATAATTTCCTCCAAATCAGACTTTGATTAGATTCAATCTCTGAAATCTAAACAAATTTACAATTATGATTCACTTTTGGAAACCATTTCTGTTGCAGGAAAAGATGCTTACTTATTATCTGGAACCTAATAATTGTGCCTTTGGTTAAATATTTGTTCATGCTCTGAGGATTTTGGTGTAATGTGTTAAGATTGGAGCAGTAAATCATAGTGGATAGCAATGAAGTGGAACTGTTGCAATATATAAGAAAAAACTAAGTGCATATCTAACAGAACGGTGACCTTTAATGTTTCTTTACATTAGGAAATCATAGAACTTCCTTTTCTTATGAGACTAAGAGACAAATAAGAGCTTCAGTTAAGCTGCTGTTTCAAGGGAAATAAGGCCATGTTTGGGAAATTGATTTTTCCCCCTTACTAAATTGGCTTTATTTTGAGAATTACATACAGTTGAACCCCTACCTCAATTTAAAAACCTCACTTATCAGGTATAGGTGTGCATGTCCATATACACACATGTGTGTATCTGTATGTAATGGTATGCATGTGTATACACACATGTGCTCATATATGTGTACATACACACATAATTACACATCACAGTATATCTGTGATTGTATGCATGTGTAAACAAATACATCTCTATATATGCTTATTATATGTGTGTGTACACATATGTATACACACATTCATTCCTAGAATCATATATCTATGCTAGTGTCCAACCTCCTTCTTTTACAAAAAAGGAAAGTGAGGAATCGGGTAGCTAAGTGACTTGCCTAGTAATTGGCTGGGGTGATATTTAAACCTATGTCCTCTGATTCCACAGTCCATGTTCTTTGAGTCTTCCTTCCAATGTGACACTTTGGAGCACACCCATATCTGTTCATCCACCACTCTGATGACTCATTGTAGTGTTAGTAGGAGGCTGGGTTATGCAAGGCTATTCCAGTGGAATATAAGCAATGCTAGTATTGACTATAACAAAAAGGTATTGATTGGAGGTCCCAAAACAGGAATGTCTTATTTCTGAAGAGCACCTTAGCTAAATACCCTAGAGTGAAATGCATCACTACTGGTCTGGCCATATGTTGATGAATTCTTGTCCCATGGGGACCCATAAACACAGAAAAATATGAACTGATCCTTAACCTTTGCAGTCACCTTCCATACTATACCAGTGAAGATAGAAAAGTAGAAGAAAATGAGGCTGAAGATGCTTTAAGGAATGGAATATTGGAGATAGATTGTGGAAAGATAGATGAACAACATACATAATTAAACCACAAAATGCACTATTATTCTTCAATTTTAGAGTAAAACTTATTCTTCTCAATTTTAAACCTTTAAATTTATATGGAGCATGTGATTGCTGACTTTAATGAAAATGGCATGTAGCATTAGTGTCTTCAAAGTTTCATTTTTAATATTTTACTAGTAAAGCCTAATTATTGTAACTTATCTTAAAAAATAATATAAACAGGGGGCAGTTAGGTGGCATAGTAAGTAGAACAACAGCCCTGAAGTCAGGAGGACCTGAGTTCAAATCTGGCCTTAGACACTTTACACTTAGCTAGCTGTGTGACCTTGGGCAAGCCACTTAACCCCAATTGCCCTGCCTTGTCCCCTCCAAAAAAAAAAACATTCAAATAAATGCTATGAAGAGTTATAGAAATGGGACCGCCAGGTGGTGCAGTAAGAGTGCTGGCCCCAGCGTCGGGAGACCTGGGATCCATTCTGGCCTCAGATACTCGGCACCCACACAAAAATAACTGGCCACGTAACCTTGAGCAAGTTATTTAACCCTGATTGCTTTAAAATAAAAAAGTTATAGAAATGTTATATGTATCTTTGTGTATATATGTGTACTATAGATGTATATGTCTATCTCTTGATTACATATTTATTTTCTATAATCCTGACAGCTCATATTTATATACTTTAAATGTTTTTGGCTGTATAAAGATTAATATGTACATTATTTATGTATGTACCTTTGCATTTCCTTCCATGTTTGACTAAAATCTAACTATGTCTTTCACATAGAAATAAAACAAACCATGATATACTTTCTTCCATTGTTTTGTAGGTTTACAAAAGCAATTTTTTAGTCCACTTTTGTCTAGATAACTCTATTTTAGAATGGTTTTCATGATAAGGTCAAATATATTATGATTCTCAGGGAAAAAATGAAAAGTATTCAGGTCAACATACCCTATATTTATTATAAGATTTGTAGTCATTCAGAGACAACGAATAAATTCAGATTGAGAAAAACTAAAGCCTTAATAATAGACCTTAGAATTCATCAGACACATAATTTATCTTAATCTATCTTCATCTAACTTTAATTTCTCTCTCTTCACCTCATTCAATACTCTACCTGCTCCCCCTCCCCCAGCTCTTAATGTCCATTTATAACTGAATATTTGTGAACTTATTCTATCTCTGACTCACTGTTTCTTTATGTTAATTTCTTCATATTTTTTTACCTCTTTTCTTTCATAGATGATTTCAGTTATAAACTTGGTTTCTAAAATTTATTTTTTACTTTCTTAGCTTAGATTTTTATATCCAAAGCTTCTAGATCTTTCTCCTTTAAGGTTACCTTTCATTTTATTATATGTATATACACATGACTCTATGTGCATATACACACACACATTAGTAAATATGTATACCTATATGTATGTAAGTATCTTTGAGTATATATGGACACATGTACACACATTCATTGATTCACATATATTCATATACACATGAACACACATATATGTACATACCAGTCATTTATATGGTGACATGTCTAGAATTGTTTAAGAGGAGGGACTTGTTTTTACCTTTCTTTGTAGCTCTAGTGCTTAGGACAGTGCCTGGTATACAGTAAGCATTTAATAAATGCTTATTGGTTGAGCAACAATTCCTCCTTGTGAATAAGGAATGCTTTTAATTTCTCCCACCAGATTACCTACTTTTTTGGCTTCTAAAAGCTTTTATGTCATGCCCCCAACATTCTATTCCAATCTTATTATACATGAAATTATTCTTTCCCCATACTCAATCATCCAACAGAACTAGCCATATATATTACTCCATTTCCTACATTTAAAGGCCTGATTAACTAACCAGTTTGCTATTTCTCTTATACTACACTTCATCTTCTAACTCTACATCTTCATATCCCAAATCTTACATCTGGAATGCTTTCCCTACTCATCTCTTTCTCATAGAATCTCTCATTTCCCCCATGACTCAGTTCAAGTTCCATATTCTACATGAAGCCTTTCCTTTTCCCCTAAATGCTAATTCCTTCCTTCTTCAAAGAACCTTATAAGCACTCTCTATTCTGCATATACTTCTGTGTATATATTGTCTCTCCTGATGGAATGAAACTCTCTGAGAGCATGGGCTGTTTTAGTTTTATCCACATCATCAGCACAGTGACTTCACAATAGTAGACACTTCATAATTGCTTCTTGATTGATTGATTACTGTATGCAAGGCACCATTAGGTGCTAATGATACACAAACACACACACACAATCTCTGGACTCAGGTAGCTTATAATCTCCTAGGAGATATGAAATGCTTATGGATGAAACCATGCACAATGATTTGCATAGATGGAGAGAACATCAATAAATTAGGGCCATCCGGAAAGGCTTTGCATTAGAGATGTTGCCTATTCTGTGCCTTAAAAGTAACAATTGGTAGACCAAAGTGAGGACAAAGACATTCCAGTAATTAAAGACTATGCTGAGGCACCATGACAGAAAATGGACTGTTCAATCTGGACAATAGTAAGTAAGCCAATTCATCTGGACTGGTGTTTTTGAAAAGGGCCGTGATATTGATAAGTCTAGTCATCAGCACTGAGTGAAAGACTTATGATGATGTTATTTGCTTTCTTCTTCAATCATTGGATGGATGATAGACAGAGGTGAATGACAGGGCCCTGAAGGTCAGCTAGTCAATTCACTAATAGTATAATTGAAGAAACTGAGGCTCAGAGAGTGTAACAGAATTAACCAAGGTTACCAAAGTAGTAAGTGACATCTGAGATTTTGACTCAGGTTGCCTGAATCCAGATCCATCATACTTTCACCTATGTAGAATAGTCACAACATAGAAATATGAGTCATACAAAAATGTAATGTCATGGAAGGCAAATTGCTTCTGAAACTTCTTTTGCTGATATTAAATCAAGGACATCTCTGATAGAATGGAAGTTCATTAAGGTAGAGGTAAAGATGATTTTTGTTTTGTCTTTTTTCCCAGCATCTAGCTCAATAATTGATATGTAGTGGAAACTTACACATGGCTTATTAGTTGATTATCAGTTTGCATTTAATTCTGGTCTGTACTACTTCAAAAACAACTTTGTAACACATACTATACATGTATGTGTCATTTTTATCATTGCCATTCTGGAGTAGATCCTCTTGCTGGTAAATAAAACAGAAAAAGAAATTCTTTTCTAATAAATGATGAAATGGCTCAGCAGTGCTTGGATCTTTTCAGAAAGAAAACAAAGCAGATTTTTCAATCTGGAGTTCCCAGAGTCCTTGGTAGAGTCCTTGCTTTCTTTTATGAGTAGGTATATCACTCATTTCAGATACTCTACTTCAGTGGGTTAATATTAGAAGAATTAACGTCCTTCCTTTCCCTCCAAATCCCCTCTTTTCCCCCTCTCCCCCTTCTCTTCCCTTCCCTCTTCTAGTCTAAGCCTTGTCTAATCATCATAGAATTTCAGAATTTATGGAAACCTCAGGAGTTACCTATTCTACCCCTTACCTAACTGACAGTCCTAATACCTCCTACAGAATCCCCAACATGTAGTAATCCAGCCTCCGCTGGAAGAGAACCTATTATCTTCCAAAACATTTTTTTCTACTTTCAAACAGCACTAATTGATAGAATTTTTGAAACTGTTCTCTTGGAGTTTTAATCAAACCCTTCCATAAATTTCCGGACTTTTGTTCATGGACCACACCCTCCCCCCCCGATAGTATTCAACAGCACTATCTTTCCTTCCCTTTTTATAAACCCCTCTAGTGACTGCCATGATATCTCTCTCTCCTGACTCTCCTCCTACCTGTGAGACTACACCTTCTCAGTTCCCTTCATTTTCTACTGTCTACCTCATTTAGCATAGTGAATAACTACAGCAACACAAAGGTACAAAAGCCAATACTATATGACAGCATTCCTTCTCATACGTGACATACATCCCCAGGGAACATTCTTGTTTATTTCATTCCTTTGAATAAGGAACTTAGGAAATTGGACTTTTTTGTTAATGATACTTTTTCAAAGAGACATTTTGAAGGAAAAGGGGAAATGAATTAATCTTAATTCAGTATGAAGCATGACAAATCAACCTCTGCTGCGTGTTTTTTATTAGAGCTGTTTATAAGAATCCTTACAGTATCTGCAGCAAAGTGAGAAACATGTGAGCCTAAATTTGGTGCAATGCCTGTCCTTTTGCATAGCCTTTAGCTTCCTATTCCAAGGTTATTTTGATTTTAATGCTGCCAATGACACTGCAGCTCATCAAACAAAATGAACATCTGCTCTTTCAAGTGTAAAGAATACTGCCGGGATCGACAAGCTCTTTGCTGACAAATATTTTATGTAATGTGTCTTGGACATAATGTTAACTAACACTATGATGTGACATATTGTGCACATCACTGCTTGATTTATACCATCTTTTAGAAAACAGCCAGAATTAACCTTTAATCTCCCAGTGTATGATGCCCAGGCAAAATGATAAAATAAAGAAAAGATTTATAGGATAGAATGAATGTAGCCAATCTGGCCTCCATAAAATGAAGCATTGTTGCATTTAGGAGAGAGAGAGAGAGAGAGAGAGAGAGAGAGAGAGAGAGAGAGAG
>NW_027186457.1:16932561-16937105 GCF_028583685.1 Petaurus breviceps papuanus | reverse complement strand
AGAGACAGAGAGACAGAGAGACAGAGAGAGAGAGAGAGAGAGAGAGAGAGAGAGAGAGAGAGAGAGAGAGAGAGAGAGAGAATCCAATCCTATAAATATTTAATGTGTCAATCACATAATGGTGGTTAGTTTCTAGAGAAATTAAAAGTTAAATATGACTATTGCTGCCTTCAGTTCAATTAAAAACATTCAATAGGTCTGTACTGTATTGTAATAATGACTAACACTTCTATTGGCTTTTAAGGTTTATAAAGAGCTTTATTTATTATCTCATTTAGTCCCCACAACAGCTCTAAGGTGGGTGCTATTATTTCACTCACTTTGAAGATGAGTAAACTTAAGTTAAATTAAGTGACTTACCCAGGGCCATACAGCTAGCAAGTAACAAGCTGGATCATAGAGATAATAAGTAACTGAGTTAGACTTACAGCCTTTATTTTTTGGACTGAAAAGAAGTATTCCTTCTGTTACAACCTGATCCCTCTTTTCAGATGATCTCAAGGTCTCTTTTAGCTCTCAGGTTCAGTTACCTGGTGGTATAGTGTATAGAGCAATGGGTGTGGAATCAGGAAAACTTGCATTTAAATCTGACCTTAGAGCCTTACTGCTGTGTGACTCTAGTAAAGTCACCTAATCTCTGTTCACCTCAGTTTCCCCTACTGCAAAATGGGGATAATAATAGCACCTACCTCATAAGGTTATTGTGAGGATCAAATGAGATCATATTTCCAAAGCACTTTGTATGGTGACTGGTACATAGTAGGCTATTTATAAATGATTATTCTCTTTTCTTCCCCTCCCCCTATGAAATCAGTTAAGTAATTCAGTGATATTTTGAAAAAGCAAACATATAAAGAGCACAAAATCCAAGGGCTAGGAGAGAAATTAGGAGGGGAATATCAGAAATGATACCCAAGCTAAACTTTGAAGAAAACTAAGAATTCTAAGAGATAGAGGTGATGAAGCAGAGTTTGTACAAAGATATGGAGATATGAGAAGAAATGCTAAGTTCATAAGACAATTTGGTGTAAAAGGAGCAATGCCTTATGCATTTTGGGGGGAAAACACAAATGGAACCTAGAATGGGACAGTTTTTTTTTAATCCAGAATTAATTTGTAATTTTTCTTGGATGCTATTGGGAGGAACTGAAGACATTTATGCAAAGGAGTTATGCTGCCAAATTTTTTTTAAGAATACTAATTTGACATTTGCTTGGAAGATGCTTTGAATTGAGGAGAGACTACATTGAGAGAGACCACATGAGTGACTACTACAATTAACCCAGAAGAGAAATGATGGCAGTGGATCTTAAATGTTAATATTTGGAGTCATAGATTCTCATGATTAGGTTGGGCTATATTCTAATGAAATTTTTCTTAATTTAATAATATTCACATATCAGTATGTAATTATTACTTGGTAATATTGCATCATTTCATGGACAAATAATAATGTAATGTATGCCAGTTTCATGTACGACCTGAATACCAATAAAATATAATGAGACTATATTAACAGCACATCAACATCTTCTCATCATCAGTAATTGATCCCTGCCGTAGGAAGTCCCATGGGATCCTTTCCTCACAGATTAGTAATTTCCCAAAAGTTAAATTTGTAGCTATGGAAAAACTCATGCTTCATTCACTCACAGTGCTCAAAATTAACAAATTAACTCATATGTGGAATAGCAATTGTATTTGCCCTTTAAAAATCACAACTGCCCATGACAAATTTAGAAATTTTATTCATATTGTAATTTCAACATGTTTACATCACAAGGTAAGGGAAGACCCACTGACCATCAACATACATGATGATGGTAGTGATGATAGCTAGTATTTAAATAGAACTTTATGGATAGCAAAAACACTTTACAAGTACACTCATTTTATTATCACAACAATCATGGCAGGTAGATGTTATTATAATCCTTGTTTTACCAATGAGAGAGCTGAGGCAGACAGAAGCCATGTGGATTGATCAGGGTAACACAACAAGTAAATATCTGAACTTAGATTTGAATTCATCTTGATATCTCAAGCGTGCTGTTTTCATTTTTCTCCAAATAGTGGGTCCACTGAATTGTCCCATCAAGTTTTCAGCACTATGATTGGTTATTTGTGGTCTTGTGATATTTACTTCTACTTCATTAGAGAGACGGCATATTTATCATTTTTCATTATTGTTATGTAAGCCATTTCATATCTTATTCCATAATAGGCTTCCTTAATATATCAGCCACTCCTGAGTTCTATGCATCTTTTATGAAATGAAGAATTTATTCTTGATTGGAATTTTCTGAATTGTGAAATGGACGATTTGTCAATTGTCAAAATTATTGGATATTTTAAAATTCAACTCCCATATAAATATATTCACTTTTTTTCTCAGGGAAAATAAATTTTTTCTGAGCCTAGCTAGAAATGATAGGATGGGAAGTATCTGGGGCATCCCAGAGTGGTCCAGCCTTTGCATCTGTCCTAGGACTTTGGGTGCTCAATTAATATAGAAATTGTTTCATTATCTACCCTTCTCATGTTTGTTAATAGTTGGAAAGCAAAGCAATAAATCCTGCTGTCTCTCACTGATGCATGGAAATGTGACATTTTCTGAAAGAAGTATTTGACTTCCATAGAACACAGCAGCTCCAGGGGGCAGTGATGGGAAGCACACTAAATTCTTCTGTGTGTCTTCTCTTAAGTCTGAAAGTTTCGGTAGGACCCTGCAAGTTTGGGTCATTCCTAGCTCTTGCATGAGTAAGGAGTCACCCACTGCCATCCTTCCAGCTCTCCAGACTTGCCACTTTGTGTCTCCTTCCTTCCTTCCTTCCTTCCTTCCTTCCTTCCTTCCTTCCTTCCTTCCTCTCTTCTTTCTTCCCTCCTTCCATTCCTCCCTCCTTCCCTTCCTTCCTTCTAAATAAATGAATCACTGAAATGTATAGTGAATATAAGATTCACACTTTATTGCAAAAAGGCATATTATTGAGGGCAAACCAAATCTTCAGTCCTTTCCTCCAGCAAGGAATGTGAATTACAATGGAAATATTTAAATGCAGTTATCAAAATACTGTTCTTTAGGTTCCCACACCCAAAGTTAAGAAGCCCTGCATGATGGTGCAGTCCTCCATATATTCCTGTCTGTGATGACATTGTGTCACTGAAACAAGCTATATGAGAGGGGGAAAAAACAACTAAAAATTCCTGTTGGACAGATTATGACATGTGGTTGTTTCAGCAGTCCATCAAGTTACCACATCAATATTTAAATTTGAGATGGCAACTCCAGTTGTATAATTAAGTTAGAGGAAGTAAACGTATTAAAATATGTTTGGTAAATATATTTTAGCCCATAACACATACTTTGGCAGTGGAGGGGGGAAAGTGAAGGACAGTTGGAATTTTCCCTTAGCCATCTGACTCTGTCTACTTTTTCCACATAGTTGTTGTACAAACTTCAATCCATTTCTATGTCAATTCAACTGGTCCATTATCTGTGAAATTAATGGGCTTGACTGGATGATCTCTAAGGTCCTGTCTAGATCTAAAACCCTATGACTTTGAAATATTTATTGAGCAACTGTAGCAAGCTGTAGCAGCAAGCACCCCAAGCGTCCTCAGGGTTTGCTGCCAACACAGGTTCTTGGATCTGATTTGATAAAGGAAAGCAACTCAAAATGGGTTAACAAGCTTACTTTAATCACTCAAAAATATATCATTTACCTTGTTCAGGGGAAAAAGGTCAGCACCCCGAACTTCAAAGTATACCGGCAGAATTATCAAGACAGAAACAGATCAAGTAGACAGCTTTCCAAACTGTCCAACCATTACATCCATACTAAATCAACATCTGGCTTTCAACATCTGGGTTTTTCAAAGCCGGGGGGCTCTGGACAACGGCTTCCCAGAATTCAGATCGAATCACAGAACACTTCTCAAAGTGAGCCCCAAAACAAAGCTACACATCAAGGCTTATGTAGCCTTCTTCTGGCTCAGAGAATGTAACAACCTTATTGACTCACTGGCCAATCAAGAAGTATCTACTGAAAAACAAGCCTTCTACCCCAGGCTCCAGGTGCACTTTAGCCTAGGGGCAGGGAAGATCTTTAAATTTACATTCCCATTACACAAGCTTGGCATTTCAAAACACTGTGAGGTAAAACACTGACTGGCTTCGATACAGATTGTCATGTGTATAGAATGTTGCACTCACAGTTGGGAAGAACTGGATTCAATTCCTATATTTGAAAATTGTTACCACTTGGTAGCAATGAGCTAGCTGATTGTTATCACATGGGCACTTCATGTAATTTTTTTATGGACCTCGGGGAAACTCTCTAAGATGCACACCTGTCCTTATCATATGTTCAGTAGATCATAGATTAGATAGATAGATAGATAGATAGATGGATGGATGGATGGATGGATGGATGGATGGATGGATGGATGGATGGATTGGTAAATAGATGAGAGAGAAGAGAGAGGAGAGAGAGAGTGGAGAGAGAGAGAGAGAGAGAGAGAGAGAGAGAGAGAGAGAGAGAGAG
>NW_027186457.1:16888164-16932551 GCF_028583685.1 Petaurus breviceps papuanus | reverse complement strand
GAGAGAGAGAGAGAGAGAGAGAGAGAGAGAGAGAGAGAGAGAGAGAGAGAGAGAGAGAGAGAGAGACCTTCCTATAGAATTTCTATTTGGGAGAACAAAAAGAAGAAATTTTAATTAAATGGCTTTACTTGATGAATATATTATTGTTTGTGTTATGTTAGCACATCATAGAACTCATTTATATATTTTCCATTTCTCTGGTTGGTTAGTTGTAGTTTTTACAGAAATGTTACAAGTGTTCTTCCTTACAAAGCTTTATTGAAAGTAACAAAACCTTTATTTTGTTTTTCATTTTCTCTCTGTCATTCGCCTTTACAAATAGTCTATCCAAACGGCCCCTTCAAAACAAAATGTGTGGCAATGCTTTGGAACTAAATCGCCTTGATAAAAGATGGCATCATATATTCTCCCTGTGGATCTTTTTGTCTCTCACCCTCTTAAACTAGGAACAAAACACGTACACTCTCTGTAAGTCCTATCTGTAAATTTAATGACTTTTGTCTTTAAAGTGGCATTGGTATATCAAGAGTGCCCCAGATCTTTTATGTTCTGTCCATAAAGGGAAAACTCTATTATAGAACAGCACTTTGAGGGAGATGTAATTTACTGAAAACTAAATTTCCAGTTATTTAAGTTATGTTTTTGTGGGTGGATGGTATTGTGTGGGAAGGTAGGGGAAGGGAGAGTTGTAGTAAACTTGAGAAATAAGTCAAGAATGACAAGTTGCTGCCTAAAATGAAAGTGATGGAGAGATTATGTGATTGGTACTTATCCCTGGTTTTCAAAGAGGACCAATGACATCATGAGGTGATGTCTTAACTTGTGTGTGAATTGGATTTAAGTGAGGCAGAATTGCAGTTATTAGCCTCATAGTCACTTCCAGAGTTGTCAAAGTTCAGTGACAAGATGAAAGTCAAGATGACTAGTGATGGCCCAGGATGCAGTTCTGTCTCGATCACTGGTTACCACTATCAATGACCAGTTCAGAAAAGTTTTCAAACCATAGGTTCTTAATCAAAAATATAGTACAGAAACCTACATGAATACTGGTTTATATACAAGTACATAATCATAAAGAGGCCCAGAAGTCTGCAACAATGTGTTAGTTAAGCTTGTACCCCCAGCTGGTCATTCCTATTTGTAAAACAAACAAACAGTAAAATAGGAGACACCTGCTCAGCTATCAGCTGGATTCCTAAAATCTTAGGATTGAAAGGGACCTCAGAGGTCATCAGTTCCACTCACCTCAGATGAGGAAAGCCATTAGAAGCAGAATTTGAACTCAGGTCTTCTGCCTCTCAATCCAGCACTCTATATATAATGCCACTTCGGTTATTCCTTCTCACATTCACTAAATCAGAAGGAAGATAAAGTTTCCCCTTCCCCCAGCCCCTCACTTTCACTTTGAGAGTGTTCTCTCAAATGTTCACCACCATTCCTTAGCAATGTTTACTTCTCAAAATCATATGCTTTCCTTCAGAAAATGTGAAATAATAGAAAGATTATGAGTAGAGAGTCAGGAAATTCAACTTTGTTATTATCTCTGAGCCCTTGGAAAAGTCACTGAATCTATCCAAATCTCACTTTCCCGATTTGTTACAGGAAGGATTTGGACTAGATAGCATCCAATGTTGCTTCTAGGTCTAAATCTGTGATCCTATGATTCTTTCCTTCTCTAAGAAGAATTTCCATATCTGACCTAGAGTCCTTCTCTCCACCTTGCTTCCTGATCTGATACATGGGATCTTCAATATAAATCTTAAATCTTATAACATCACAGAATTTAACAGTAGGAAGGTAGCTTAGCAGCCATTTTGGCCAAACCATAACACCATGTCCCAATATAGCATGCCATTTCCCCCTCAAATACTCTAGTTTTCTAGTTAATCAACTTCTTATATAACTAAGGTTTCCATTCACTGTATTTCAGGGATGTAAAAAGGATACTTATACTCCTGATCTCATAAAACCATGGTATATAACACAGACATGGTTCCCAATGCAACATTATACACATCCCTCTTTGGGATAATTTATTCAAATTCAACCTGTCAAGCTTTTCTCATACTGGGAGTTTTGGGAGATTTGCTCAAGAGTAGGAATGGAGAAAATGACTCGTCATACAGTTATAGTTAAGCTCTTAAGGTACTAGGGGGGTAACTCTGCTTTCTGTTTTTTGATACAAGATATATTCCAATAGCTTTTCAACCTCAATTGGTTTATATCCTATTTATACAAAGTGATCACAATGATACTGTTAACTCTTAAAAGAAAATATTATGAAGTACATAAACTAATTGTAATAATAATTTGTCTTTGAATCAAAAAGTCAACAAGAATTTATTAAGCAATCACCATGTAACAGACACTGTGCTAATTTCTGGACATATTAATTAATACAAACATAAAGATAGACAAACTCTGCTCTCAAAATAGTTACAATTTTACAAGAGAGGACATGTGTGGTGAGGATCCATGTAAGGGCATGATGGTGTGTTCAGAGCACCAGAAAAAAAAGACATAGAAGAATGAAGTATGGCTGACCTGGACTTTTCTTCCAATTGAAATTTCTGGGAGGAACTCAAAAATAGGAAAAGGATGTCACAGGGATGTTTCAGGGTGAGATGGCCACTGAAGCAAGATGGTAAAGTTCAGAGCATTCAAAGAAGAGTCAGGAGAAGAAAAATTAATAAATAGAAAGCAAAAATAATAATAAAAGTCCACCCAAAAATCCATGATACCTTCTTACATTAATGAACACTGGCTGGATGGGAAAGGGTGCACACAGTCGCTTAGCAGTGAAACATATGAATAGGGAATCCCATGTGGCCACAGCAACTCTCAACTATGGAATGTAGGCCTTGATGTCCTCCGCATCTTTAGTAACATGTACTGCTATTCTCCTTCTGGATTTCTCTGCTCTATTGATGAACAAAGCTGCTTCTGGACGGCTATTTGGCCTCTGAAGCAATGCATAAAAACAAGTTAGCAAAGCAACAAGTTAATCTCTTTCAGTGGAAAAGAAGGCCCTAACCTGACTCTGTAGTTTCCCATGTTCTTTCCCTTGTTTGGCTGCTGGAATGTTCTTTCAATGACAAGCAGTTCTCTTAAACCAAAGAACTACAAAGCTTCTCAGATCTTCCCTCTGAGGAGTTTCTTTCATCAACCTGTAGATGGTGCTAAAGAGCAAGATAGACAAGCCAATGTACACCTCTGAAGTGCAGGAGACTTCCTCCTCCTTTAAGATCTAAGTATCTATGGAGAACTCTCTCCTTCAATCAAAACAACTTTTAGATCGGCTGCAGGGCTAAACTTAGTACATGGCACCATAGTTAAATAAAGAAGTCTAGCTAGCTTTTCATGTAGTAGGATCCTTTCTCCAATTAGCTTTTGCAACTACAGAGCTCTCCTTTTTTCCAATTTGACTCAGTTTGAAGTGACTAGTCTGGTATTACAGCTTTCCTTTGGCAGCCAGGAGGCAATCTCCACTCCAATTCTCTCTTTATCATCTCTCTTCAGATTTATTCTTCAATTCCCTAATCTCTGGATCTCGTTTTTCTTTTAACAACTCAAAACAAGACCTCCTCATGTGTGATAACACATTTCTAACTTGGGTTGCGAATGACAAAATCCACATCTTTATCAGACGAGCCTAATGCAATGAGCTACTAATGTAGAACAGTCCCCAAAGAGTTCTTTCATTTTTCATTTCAGAACCTTCAAAAGTCTGGAAATAATCCCAGATGAACGAGCTAATGGACAAAAATTCATTTCATTCATCTCCATATCTAGTGGGTAGTTTTCCCTTGAAGAACATACTTAGACGTATCTCTACTCAAGCAGTCTTACCTCTTCTCAAACCTTTTAGCTGATGGGCTGTTCTTCATATTAGTAACTTTCATCTATATTTTTATGTAAATGTCCTTTATGGCTCTCTTTTTAGTAAGCAAGTAAGGTACATTACAAAAAGAACAGAGATCTATAGCTGAAAGAAACTGACCTGTGGGTTCCAAGGAGTTTAACTAGCTCATTTTACATGTGAGGAAACTGATTTCTGCAGAGTGCCCAAAATCACGTAGCAGCAGAATTAATATTTGAACCCAGGTTGCCTGGCATCAAATTTAGCACTTTTTCTACTCTTCCTCCATATCAATGTTGCATCTCAGTGATACAGAACCAAAAAAATTCCCTTCTGATTTATGACTAACCACCTCCCCTAGCTTTTCTTTCTCAAGCTTCACTTTTCTTAATCCTTAATCCAGTAGTATGACCTCTATTCTCTCCACCCACCCTTGTTCTCCCAGTGTATTCATTCCCCAAAGTTCCTTACCTCTGTTTTCAACTTTGATCCTATGCTTGACCAGTTCAGAAATACATCATCTACTCTCTGAACTTCTTTTCCACTTGTAGTATCTCTAGTCTTGTCTTTCTAAAACCCAAGTCTGGGTTACACCCAATAACCATCGCCCCTGTTCCCACTCAAGTGTTGCTGAATTTTTCAGAATAAAGACATACAGCTATACCAACTACAGTCACTATAAGTTAATGTTATCTAATCTAAACATGGGCCTCACTGCTACTAGCTACAAGAATACTTTTATTCTCTCATGATTGACTTTCTATCACACACTCCACAGAAATGTAACTCATGTCCAGGGTTGTATTTTCTCTTGCAAGTTTGCAGCTTATCACTGCTCACAGACCCAGCCATCCAATCTTCAATTATCCAGCTTTAAACCACCGAAGAAAGACTATGTATATAAGGAGAATAACTCTTTCATTCTACCTTTTTGAAAATGTGTTGGGAGCAGAGAAGTTTAGCCTACTTTTAAGTAAATTAAGGAATAGACAGATTTGCCTCTTTAGAAAAGGTCAAGTAATTTGACCAATAAATCTGTTTAATATTGTTTTTAAATGCATTAAGAGTTCATACATTTTTTATTGGAAACCCATAGGCTGAGAATGACTATCAAGACAGAGACAATTTTACAAAACACGTTTTATATTTTTTACAAGAAATCTTAGAGAAAAAGTGTTTCTGTTCTTCCTGGGTATTCTGAAAACAAATTGCAGTGCCCATCAGGTTAGAAAAAATTTAATTAGAGTTTTTGTAACACTCCACACAGGTGGCTCCTGCATCAACTAGAAGCGTTTTTTTTAAGTGAGGCAATTATAGCTTTTCCTTTCTACTCTCCGTCAGACAATCCCCAGCATAGTGCCATCTGGTTTTAGATTAGGTAACATTGTTGTTTTCATCTTTTGTTAAAAAAAAAAGGGGGGAAGAAAAAGAAGAAGAAATAGGATACAAAACAAGAAAATTTCCCAGCAATTGAAAATCAAGAGAGGAAAAAAAAAGTAATCTGACAACTTTCATTTGGATTTTCATCATTCAAAAATGAATTTTGTAAATCTTAGGACATTTTGATGCTAATCATTGAGATGATGGGGAATTAAAATGTGCATTAACTAGATTTGTACTACTTCCATATGCATTTGTTGTCCAGAATTCTAAGGTAACAACTAACTTCCTTCTTCCTATTTATATACAAAACAACTCAAGCAAAATTTCCCAATTTTGGGAAATCTTTATTTAAAAGCATCACAGGGTCATAGATAGGAAGATAGAAGGGACCTTAGAAGTTACCTAGTCTAACCCCTTCCTTTTATTAATGAGAAGCTGGAATCATTGAGAAAATAACTGAATTGTAGAATATCACTTAGAAAACTAATGGCAAATCTTGTATTTCACTCCATATGCCTTGATTCAAAATTAGCTCTTTCCATTGTAATGTCTTTTTTATGTGCTAATTTTAATGATGAAAATTCATACATGATGCAATATCTTTCATAACAGCTAATGCTAACTTTTATTTCAAATATATATTATAGATAGATAGATATTTCATTAGATATCAATTACATTTAAAAAATTATTCATTCATTAAGAAAAAAAGAATTTTAAATTCTTCTCCTGCTGCATATCTCATGCCTTGAGAAGACAAGCAATATGATATTGATTATAGAGGTAAAGTAATTCAAAACATATTTCAACATTAACCATGTTGCAAGAGAAAACATGCATACACACAAAAAAAGAAAAAAAAGAATGTAAAAGAAGTATGCTACACTTGTACTCATAGTTCATTAGTTCTCTCTGTGGAGGTTGATAGTATTTTCCATCATGGATCCTTTATAATTGGCTTGGATCATTTTCTAGATCAGAATAGCTAAATCTTTCACAGTTGATCATCACCACAATATTGCTATTACTGTTTTTACTTTTACAAATTTCTATTACAAATTTCTCTTGCTTCTACTCAATTCATTTTGCATTGGTTCATGTAGGATTTCTCAGGTTTTTCTGAAGACATTCTGCTTGTCATTTCTTCTAAAACAATGGCATTCCATCACAACCATATACCTCAACTTGTTCAGCCATTCCCCAATTGATGGGTATGTCCTCAAATTCTAATTTTTTGCCACTAAAAAAAGAGCTCCTACACACACACACACACACACACACACATTCATCTTTTTTCCTTTTCTTATCTCTTTGGGATATAAACCTACTAGTTGTATTGTTTACTAAAGTTAATGTGCAATTTTATAGCCTTTTGGCCAAAGTTCCAAATTGTTCTCTAGACTGGCTGGACAATTTCACAACTCCACCAATGCGGCATCAGTGTCACAGTTTTTCTGTATCTCCTCCAGCATTTTTCATTTTCCTTTTTTGATATATTTGCCTATCTGATAGGTTGGAAATGGTACTTCAGAGTTGTTTTAATTTTTAAATATCTAATTATTAGTGATTTAGAGTACTTCTCAAATTATTATTGATAGCTTTGATTAATTCTTCTGAAAACTGCCTCTTCATGCAACCTTTGACCATGTCTTTTGACTTTTAATTCACTATATTTTATTTTTGAGAGGATATTTTTTTAGCTCTGTTGATAGAAATTATTCTGGGTCCATTTGATCCATTTAGTTTTTAAAAGTCTCAATTTTTCTAGTATTTTTTGACATTGAAATGAGCTTACATTTAGGGGGAGGCTAGGTAATGCAGTAAATAGAGTACCAGCCCTGGATTCAGGAGTACCTGAGTTCAAATCTGGCCTCAGACACTTAACACTTACTGGCCATGTTACTTTGGGCAAATCACTTAACCCCAAATGCCCTGCCTTCCCCTCTCCAAAAAGAAATAAAAAAAAGAAAAGAAAAAAAATAAGCATACATCTCCCACATGTTTTTCACTGTTGTGTATTCTGGTGTGTGCACTAACTCAAGATGGTTCTAAAGGAGATGCCCTTAATTGGGGAATGGTGAAACAAATTATGCTACATGAACATATTAAAATGTTACGATATTATAAGAAATTATGAATGATGAATATGGAAAAACTTGGGAAGACAAATCAATTGTTGCCAAGTGTTATGAGTAAAACAGCAAAATATACATAATGACTACAACATGAAACTTGACAGAACAACAGCAACAAAAGCAAAAATCTGAAAATAAATACTTTATAATTTTAATGACTAAGCTATTCTCTAAAGAAGAAATAGCCTCCCTCCCTTTGGATACTCTGGAAAAAAAAAACACTGCCTATATTATTTGTATGCATTGACATTTTAGTGTTGCTGAACTACTTCTGTCTTTCTCTTTCCCTCCTCTTTTTCTTGTATAAGAGATAGATTTTTGAATAAGTCATTGGGACATTAAAGTGATAGATAGAAAGGTACTTAAAATTTTAAAGAGGCTCTCTGAAGTTATTGTTGCTATGTAAAAGAGGTGTGCGTGTGTGTGAGTGTGTGTGTGCGTGATTTCAAAAAATTTAATGTTTTGTAGGGAAAACAAGTGGTAAACAATGTAATAATTAATGGTATTCCCATAAAATAAAAAGAACTAGTGGGATATAAAGATGAAGAACATTGAGTAGATTCCTATGACGGACTTATAGGAAAATTAGGAAAAAATAAGTTGTGTAGAATAAACATTGTTGGAGAATTAGAAATATGTTAACATATATAAAATACATAAATACATACACACATACACATATATCAATATATATTTTAAAAATATGTATATATGTTTGTGTGTATATGCATACATATGTGTGTGTGTGTATTGCTTTGTAGAGGGGGGAAGTCAGGGCAATTGGGGTTAAGTGACTTGCCCAAGGTCACACAGCTAGTACGTGTTAAGTGTCTGAGGTCCGATTTGATCTCAGGTCCTCCTGACTCCAGGACCCATTCTCTATTCATTGCACCACCTGGCCTCCCCTATAAATATTTTTAATCATCAAAAATTTCAGTAGAGCTTATGAACAATTTTCTAACTTCCCTTTATGTAAAATCCTTTTGTGGTATCTGAAATTAACATCTTTCTTGTTGTTTCTTTTGAATATCTTACTATGGTGTAGATTCTCCAACGAGAACAAAATCACACAGTAGGTTTAAATTTTGTTTCACCGTTATTGCATGCTTCAGAGTTTTGCCATTACAATTTTATGAAGGCCTGATCACTGCATTTTTTTCAATTTTCTAGTATATTTCTCATCTTAGTTCTTTGAGCATCATAACAAATACTTCAGCATCATCAGCTCTAGTATGAAGTTTGAAACTATTGGATCATTCTGTCAAAATAAATTATTTTATTTTCCACTGCCATTCTCATAAAAATAAGTAGTCTTTTTCCCCCTATATTCTGTTCTTGTAAAAAGCCAAATGAATCAAAAATTCTTTAATATTTAGGTAAAACTTGAAATAGTACCTATTTGTGAGCACTTTGCATATGGCACTTCTTTAAATATTGAACATGTATTAGTGCATAAGATTTGAGAAACAATGAAAAATGCAAAAGTATTAAATCCACCCTTTTCAGATTACAAAGTAATTAAGTTACATTAAATTAAAAGCCTTGGAAGAATAGATTAAAAATTACTTGGAAACCCAATAATCTAATCCTAAAGAATGATGTGTCAAGGAACAAATCTAAAACCAATCAATAATTAATGTTCAATGTGAAGGTGTTTGTAGAACCTATATTGGATTACATGCTGTCATGGGGGGAAGAGTAGAGGAGAAGGAGGGGGAGAAAATTTGAAACTCAAGGGATTGTGGAACTGAATGCTATAAACTAACAGTAAATAAATAAATTTAAATTAAAAAAGCAATCAATATTTTCATTAAAGACAATGACAGCAATGAGACAAAATACCACATTTCACAAAGCTGAACTTGGGAAAATCCATATCTGTAAATGCATGTATCAATAAAAGAGAAAAAGAGCAGATGAATGAATTAGAACATGTATCTAAAAAACAGAATTGAAAAGGAAAAAGGTAAGAATTCTTGATTAAATACCAAAATGGGAATCCTGAAACTCAAAAGAGAGATAATAAAATTGAAAGTAAAAAAGCCATTGAACTACTAAATAAAACAATGATTCCCAATAACATATAAACTATTTGAAAAAAGAATAGGTATAAAAGGGCCTACCAAATTCATATTATGAAAACAATTAGGATTTTGATTCCTAAACCAGGGGAAGCAAAAAACAGAAAGATAACTGTAGGCCAATATCCCTAAGTAAAATGGACGTGATGATTTTAAATAAAATAATAGTAAAGACTTTACAGCAATATATCACAAAGATCATATACACAGACTAAATATGATTTATATAAGAATTGTAAGACTGATTCAATATTAGAAAAATTTTAAGGAGATAGAACTTATCATAACAAAAAAAGAAAAATAATATTATCAGTAGATGCAGAAAAAGTTTTTGACAAAATACAACCATTCCTATAAAAATAAGTTTTTGACAAAATACAACCATTCCTATAAAAATTATTAGAAAGCACAGAAACCAATAATACATTTAAAATGATAAATAGTGTCTTTTTTTTCTATTTTAAATGCTTTATTAACTTCTGATTTACATCATTCATTTCCACCAGATTTTGAGTTACAAATTTTTCCCCCATTTTCCCCCTACCCACCGCCCCAAAATAGCAGTCCCAGAGGATATCCCCTCCTCCAATCTGCTCTCTCCCATATTTTCTCCCATACCCCTTTCGACTTTTCCAGTGGATCTCTATGCCCCAGTGCCTGTATATCTTATTTCCCAATTACATGTAAAATAGTATTAATAATAGTATATATATTTAAATATTTTATTTAAAAATTTTGAATTCCAGATTCATTCCCTTCCTCCCTTATCACCCACCATTACTGGGAAGATAAGCAGTTCAGTAAAGGTTGTACATGTGTGGCTAATGCAAAACAATAACCTAGTAGATATATTGTAAAAGACTGACTATATTTCCCTCCCTCCCATCCCACCTCCCACTTGTTCTATTCTCTCCTTTGATCCCATCCCTTTTCAAAAGTGGGTGCTCCCAACTTCCCTACCCCCCCCCTAGCCTGCCCTCCTTTCCATCATCCCCCCTCTCCTCCCCTTCCCCTCCTACTCTCCTGCAGGGTGAGCTACCTTAGTGTGTATTTCATTCCCTCCTCAAGCCACATTCAATGGGAGTAAGGTTGACCCATTCCCTTTTGCCTTCCTATTCTTCCCCTCCATTGTAACCATTTTCCCATGCCTCTCCTATATGAGATAGTTTACCCCATTGTGTCTCTCCCCATCTCCTCTCATTATATTAATTCCTCTTTCCCCTCTTAATTTTCCTTTTAAAGTATCATCCCTTCCTGTTAAATTAGTCCTGTGCCCTCTGTATATGTATACCTGTAAACATGTATACACACATTCTCATATGTATTCATATGCCCATATACCCTCACATATATATATATATATATATATACATATATATATATATATATATATATATATATTTATTTATTTATTTATTTATTCCCTTCAACTACTGAGAAAAGTTTCATAAGTTAAATTATTGTTTTTCCATGTAGGAATGTTAATAGTTCAACTTTGATAAGTTCCTTATGATTTCTTTTCCCTGTTTACCTTCTCATGCTTCTCTTGCTTCTTGTATCTGAATGTCAAATTTTCTATTCAACTCTGGTTTTTTCAGTGAGAATGCTTGAAAGTCCTCTATTCCACTGAATGACCATATTTTCCCCTGAAACATGATGCTCAGTTTTCCTGGGTAGGTGACTCTTGGTTTTAATCCCAGCTCCTTTGACCTATGGAACATCATATTCCAAGCCCTTCAATCCCTCAGTGTAGATGCTGCCAGATCCTGGTTTATCCTGATTGTGTTTCCACAATATTCAAATTGTTTCTTCCTGGCTGCTTATAATATTCTCTCCTTAATCTGGGAATTCCAGAGGCTGGCTATAATATTCCTGGGAGTTTTCTTTTTGGGATCTTTTTCAGGAGGTGATCAGTGGATTCTTTCAACCTCTATTTTGCCCTCTGGTTCTAAAATATCAGGGCAGTTTTCTTTGAGAACTTCCTGGAGGATGATTTCTAGGTTCTTACTTTGATCATGGATTTCAGGTAGTCCAATAATTTTTAAATTATCTCTCTTGGATCTATTTTCCAGGTTAGTGGATTTTCCCATGAAATATTTCACATTACCTTCTATTCTTTCATTTGTTTGGATCTGTTTAACAGAATCTTGATTTCTCATAAAGTCATTAGCTTCCATTTGCTCCAGTCTAATTCTGAAGCAATGATTCTCTTCATTGAGCTTCTGATATTCTTTTTCCATTTGGCAAATTCAGCTTTTTAAAGCATTCTTCTCCTCATTGCCTTTTTGAGCCTTTTTTGCCATTTGAGTCAGTCTGTTTTTTAAGGTTTGATTTTCCTCAGTCAGGATGTTGACTCTCATTTCATAATTTTCTTGCATTGTTCTCATTTCTCTTCCCAATTTTTTCCTCCACTTCTCTTATCTGCTTCTTAAGGTCCTCTAGGGCCTGTAATCAGCTTATATTTTCCTTTGAAGCTTTTGGTGCAGGAGTTCTTACTTCACAGTCTTCCTCCTGTTCCATGCTTTGCTCCTTTTTGTCCCCAAAATAGGAGTCTAATGTTGGAATCTTCTGTCTGCCTTATTTCCTTTGCCTGGTTATGTCTCCCCTCAGTCACTTGACCCCTGGGATTTTTGCCACAGTAGGACTCTGCCACCAGACAGGGGAGCTTTTTTCCCAAATGCTGGGGTTTTCTTAGCTGCCAGAGGTATTAGTTGGGTGCCCTCTCTGAGGTCTCTACATGCTTTGGCAAGCTGGACACACACCCCAGGACCTCCACCCTAGATTATAATCCAGATCCAAGCAGGTTAAAGCAAGACAGATTACCCATCAGACTGGTGCTTGGTCCCCCTACGCTCTGCAGGCCAGGAGCTGAAGCTGCCACGTGGCGCTGGCTGGCTATGCTGGCATCTTAGTGGCTTCTTGTCCTGGGGTCAAAAGCCACTCACTCCCACTTTCTGGGTCCCAAAGTCCAGACTGCACTGACCTCTCACTTTGTCCTTTACATATGTGTTGATAAATCTGGAAATGGCCACAGCTGCTGCTTATCTGGGGTCCCTCTGGCCTGTGGCTGGTCAGGCCCTCCCTGGGGCTAAAGCCTCAGTGTAGTTCTGGGCTTGGCTCACAGACCACTGTGCTGGCCAATTCCTGCCAGCCTGCTGGGCTGTCCTCAGTGGGAGATTAGCTTCTCTCTGTCATTTTGTGGGTTCTGCAGCTCCAGAGTTTGTTTAGAGTATGCTTTTTACATGGATTGGGGAAGGTGGAAGCAGGAGCAGTGGGGAGGTCCTGCTTCTACTCTGCCATCTTTACTCCACCCCCGTAAATAGTATATTTCTAAAATAAAGAAAAAGCATTATTTGTTATGAGGATATCCTAGAAGACTTCCCAGCAAGTTTGGGGTGAAGAAATGTAATGGCAAGCAGAAAGTACTTATCACCTTATTTCAGCTATTTAATTATTTAGCACCTTGTTTCAATTCAAATGGCTTTTAAGCCTTGCCCATGGTTATATCAAGTCTTTTTTAAGAAACCTAACTTGTGAAGAATTTGTGAACCCCTGTTGCTGATGCAACAGGAAGGGGTGGAACAAAGAGGAGCTAATGACCATATATAAGGAAATGCCCAAACTGGGAAGAAGCAGAACTGAGAATAAATCTCTTGTTGTGGCACAGTTGAGAAGGAAAAAAAAAACTTGTGGTATCCTGGCCCTCTATGTTTGTCTGTTCTCTCTGTGTTGATTTTTGTTTGTGATACTTTGTACAAAAACCCTGGGATGTTACTGGAAGCCCTGAAAGAGGATTTTCTGGTTGTCTGTTTACAGAAGTCTTGGAGGAGGCTTTCAGGGGTCTTGGGACTTTACTGATGATTGGTGTTGCCCTTTCAGACCTTGTGTAATGGCAGGGAATCTGAAGACCTTCCCTGCCCTTGGCCCCTTGATAGGCTTAAGTGAATCTGGGAACCTTCCCTGATTTGAAAATATACACTGCCCTCTTCTAGGCTGAATGTGGTCACATGGAACATCTGGTGGAAGGGAAGGCTTTTTTTTCAGGAATGCGCATGCCTTGTTACTTTGTGACTGGGCAGTGGGTCAAGAGGTTGTGACATTCTCTGACCCGGGAGAAGGCTATATATACCCTGATGTGAGGTTTTGCTTTGGGGCTCATTTTGGGAAGAGTTGTGTGATCTGGCCAGATGAGATGAGATGAGGCAGCCATTGAGCCCCCCAATTTTGAAAACCCAGATTTGGTGCTTCCCTCTCTGGTAACTAACTAGGTATGGATGCAATGGTCAGACAGCTAGAAGCCTTGTCTACTAAATTGTGTCATTTTCTGTTTTAACTTTTGTTTGTATTCTCTGAACTTCAGGATGCTTTTTCCCACGAATTAGGTAAATGATGTATGTTTGATTGATTAGAGTAAGATTGTTAACCCATTTTGAGTTGCTTTCCTTTAGAAAAGCACATCTAACATGGTGGCTAGGTGGCACAGTTAATAGAGCACCAGTCCTGGAGTCAGGAGGACCTGAATTCAAATCTGGCCTCAGACACTTAACACAAAACCTAGCCATGTGACCTTGGGCAAGTCACTTAACCCCAATTGCACTTCAAAAAGCAAAAAAAGAAAAAAGAAACAAAAGCTGATCTAAGAATTTGTGCTAGCAGCCATCCTGGGTATGCTAGGGTGCTTGCTGCTACACCTTATTTGTGGGTCTGTGTTGATTTCTGTGTTGATGATTTGTGTTGACCTCTTAGAGGTTGTTTGTGGGTCTGTGTTGATTTCTATTCTGATGATTTGTGTTAATTTCTTGTACCTTTTTTGAGGGTCTCTGTTGATTTCACAGGCAGATAATGAATTGATGGTGGTGCTGCAATGTTATAAATGTTGTTTTAGCTCTGTTGAGCTTTGTCTTCCCTCAAACAGAAACTGTGAAGACCTTGAGGTGGCCTGAACACTATGAGTTTCAGTATGGAACAGGAATTGGATGAGGAGCTGGACAAGGAGTTGAGAGCTGCCTACCTTTGACTCCAGGTGATAATTGGGTAGATTCAGGTAGAAGCTGGACACATGGAAGAGGAACCCATGGAATTTGGGAGTCAATCTTGAGTCAAGATGAAAAAGACCTCTCCTTGGGTACTTAATGCTGACTGAGAAGAAAATGATTTACTGTGCCCTAGGAGTGGAGAACTTTGACCTTTGCACTTTGTGTCCCTTAAGGAGGCTTGCTCCTTAAGGATGATTGAGTTAAGGACTTGCTGAATGATATGTTTTGTTTAAAACTCTGTGACCCCTTTGGTGAAAACTATGTGGCTACTTTAGTGAAAACTTGTTATGTCATAAAATTGTGAATGCAGTACTTTGCTATCTGTCAATGTTTTATTTTAGTTTACTGATGAATAAATACAGTGTTCACTATACTATGTAATCACAACCTTGAAGCTGTTCACAGCAGAACTCCTCTGGAAAGCTGTGTGTGCTTGGTATTACAAGGAAAAATGATCATTATCACCACTGTTATTCAATTTTATAATAGAAATGATGGCTATTATATTAAGACAAAAAAGATTTTTGCTGGATTGTTTTTCAAACAATTCATTTAGAACAGTGATGTATTAGCATTTTCTCACTGAATTTTAAAATCTTTTTTTGACTCTCTTTATAAATTGGATGGGTTTTAGTACTGTCTCAAAGTTATCCTAATTTGTATTACCCTGGCCATTAAAGAATTGGAGTGGCTTACAATGTTAATTGATTACCATTTCTTTCTTCAAGAAATCTGTTCCTATCTTTTTATTATTTATGCATTGGGGAACACAGAGTATTCATAGAATATTGTATCAACTCTTTCCAGATTCTGGATGCCAAATTTTATCAAGCATAAAGTTAGAGCAATTTTTTTCTTAAAGTTTTCTTTTATTCTTTTTTTAAAAATTCCTTTCTTGCCTGAGATTCATAGGTTGCCTATACTTAAATTATCTCAGTGTGGAAACCTATGGGTTTTTGTTTGTTTTACATGGCTCTGAAATATTTCTTACTTTTTATTGATTTATTGTATTAAAAATCTGCTATCTACCAGGCACTGTGCTAAGTGTTGAGGATGCAAAAAGAAAAAGACAGTCTTTTCCTTCAAGGAACTTACAAGCAACTGGGGGAGACAACAAGCAGACATACACACACATGTCTGTAAACATACACACAAGTATAGTATATAAACATATACATTTGTATATATACATATGTGTATATGCACATGTATATGTATATGGATGTATATATTTATGTGTACACACACATATATCTCAAGATATATGCAAGGATAAATAGGAAATAATTAACAGAAGGATGGAATTAAGAGAGGTTGTATTTTGTAGGCATTTCATAGTATTGCACAACTTAGAGCTGGGAAGATATTTCAGAAATCATTTAGTACAACCACTCCATTTTACAGAAAATAAAACTGGCCAGAAAAGTTAAGTGAACTGTACCAAGTCACCAAGAAATAACCAGCAGACTCCAGATTAAGCCAGTATTTTCTGATTCTAAATCTCAATTCTTTCTACTCTGTCATGTCCCTGATGCCTTAGAGTCATTCGGTTTTAAATATTTCCAAATGAGAAGTATTAAATATCTATATTGACTTTATTTCTGTGCTGAAGTAATGTTTACCATCATTTAATGTAGACTATGCATTACTTTTGGACTATGTTTTCTTCTTTTCAGTAGAAATAATAAGATTCAGTCAAAATGATTTTTGCAAAATAATTAATATTCATATATGCCATCAACCTGTACCATTCCCTTGGCACACTAAAAATCCTACTTATCAGAATCCTTCCTTACCTTAAATATTCTGAGGATGATATATTCACATTTACTTTCTTTGCATATACTTAAGTTTCTGAGAAGTCAGCAACAGAAGAAAGAACTACCAGGAAGTAACTTGTCAGAGCAGCTCAAAAGGCATCAGTGTCCAAAATTGCTGAAAAGTAAAAATTGTTAATTTTGGTCATTTGCTCATATGTCTTGGAAGGATTTTATAGGTTGTTTTTCAAAGAACCTTTAAATTTCACCCATTTCCCCCCACAAAACACAAAAGAAAAAACTAATTGTGGACCATCTTCTGTCTCCTCTGTATTCTTTAAATTGCCTTGTCTCAGATCTGAAAGGAAGAGTCATGTGTTCAGCTCATATGAACACTTGAGCTGGGTAATTAAGGGTAGCTAATTAACTTATTCACTGAACAGAATGTTTTTTTTTTCTAAAATTTCCACTATGATTTGATGTAGAATAAAACTCTATAGTTTTTCCACACAGCTGGATAGACATTTGATGTGCAATATAACTAGGACCAGGTTGAGAGTGGAATGGGCAATTCAGGGACAAATTGGAGATGAGAGAGAAGGACAGAGGAACTTGGCAGATTTCCTGAGAATGCTCAGACTGATGGAAAGTAGGCATTTGGTGTGATAGTGGAGAGCTTGTCTCAGAAGCTGGAGGTCAAGAGTCCAGGGCATTTCTACTGTACCTGAAAAGTATAGCATACATAGGTTCCAACTCT
This sequence comes from Petaurus breviceps papuanus, assembly GCF_028583685.1. NCBI lineage: Eukaryota > Metazoa > Chordata > Mammalia > Diprotodontia > Petauridae > Petaurus > Petaurus breviceps. The sequence continues at coordinate 16,915,543 of NW_027186457.1, read as the reverse complement.
GAGAATATATAGAATATGGAGCCAAGAATCTAGGAAAGGATTCATCAACTATGAAGCATGAGTCTCTGCTTTGGCCCTGATACCCAGCAACTCATTTACTATACCTGGAGTATAAGGAAGAGGATCACATGGAACAAGACCTAGTTATTAAAAATAGGGGTGAGGGTCCAAGGAGAAATATCAGCAAAGTTAGTGATGCTGATTTAGACCTACTTATGTTTTTAGCATTCCTGCTGGACTACTCTTCTAACTTGTACTTGAGGCTTGAGTACCTACAGAGGATTAAATATTACCCTAGTTTCCAGGGGCAATTACTTCTATTATCCCATAAGTGACCATGAGCAATATTTCCACCAACCGGCAGTAAGATGATAAAATTATTACTTATCAAAAGCATTGATTCAAATAGCATAGTCAATCAATGAACATATCAAAGTCAGGAGGTTTTTTGTTTGTTAAGAAAATAAGGATACTCTGTAGTTATTGAAAAAGGAACAGTGATGGTTAGGCTTATGCTCTGGTGTAACAACAACGCAGTTTTCACAATGCCTATGGTAACTATAAGTATGCTGATACAGTTATTAATCACAAAATGTAACAGGCTTTCTACATGGGAGACATAGCTAGAATATTTATTCAAATACAAGAAAACAGAGTCCCCAAACCAGAAAGTCAAAGCCAACACAGTAGCCACAGTAGGCACACATAGTTGATGCAGTAAACACTCACATTCTCAAGCTTTCAAAAGAGAACAGGCTACCTCAGGCAAAGATCCTCCTCTTACTCTCTCATAATAACTGGTCAGCCTCTATGCAGCTAGATCCTACCAGCTCCAGCTTCCCACAGTTCCCATACCTGGCAGTCCTCAATAGAGGTCCTTAGGGAAAGTTCTGGCATTGTACTCTGTCCAGGGCCTCACCACCTCCTGCAGTCACCCTGCTGGCTCCAGCCCAGCTCCTATTTGGCTCTGGCTCCTTCCTGCCTTACCCTATCCTGCTACAACAGCAAGTCCAATGGTCATGAAATCTTCAAATCCCATTTCATTTTCAAATTACCATTACATTTGGGAAAATCATCTTGGTAGACAAGTGAAGGATATTTTGGAAAAGGAAGAGACTGGAGTCAGGAAAAGAATTTAAAAGCATACTAAAGTAGTCTATGCAACAAATGATGGATGCATGAATTAGGGTTTGGGTTGTGAATAGAGAGAAGGGGACATAAGAGATGTGAAGATAAGAATGACAAAATTTGGCAACAAATATATCAAATTTAGATTTAGGGTTGTGAGGTAAATAACAGGAGTCAAGGATGGCACCAAGGTTGGAAATCTGTGTGATTTGGAGCATAATAGAACCTGTAATTAGGAAGTTTAGAATGGGAAGTATTTGGAAGAAAAAAATGAGTCCTTCCTTGGATGTGTTGAGTTTTAGATGCCTATAAAACATCCACTTTAAGTTGTCCAAAAGATAGTTGTAAATGTTTGGCAGTAATTTACAAAAGAGACTGACTGCATATATAGACTTGTGAATCCACAGCAAAGAAATAATCATTGAACTCACAAAAGCTGATGACATCATTAAGGGATTATGTAGAGCAGAGAAGAAAGTCTAGGATAGATCCTTAGTTTCTCCTACAGTTTATGAGAATCATATCGATGAAGAACCAGCAGGGAGAATGAAAAGTGATCAAGAGAGGAGACTCAGAAAAGATCAGTCACAAACACATAAAAAAAGCAAAAGACATTCCCTGATGTCAAGGAGTTTAAAATCTTAAATACAGATTGTGAGTTATCATAATAAAATATAGTTAAAATATAAAGCACTAACTTTAGCATATGTGTTCCTAACCTGGCCCCTGCGTGTCTTTGTTGTTTTCTTACATTTTAATTCATTCTCCACATACTCTTGACCATCTACATAGGCCTAATTCCAGTTCCTCAAACACAACACCATCTTCCTTCTATGTCTGTTCCCCCCCCCATGGGGGAAGGCAGGGCAATTGGGGTTATATGATTTACCTAAGGTCACACAGCTATTAAGTGTGTTAAGTTTCTGAGGCTGGGTTTGAATCTAGGTCCTCCTGACTCCAGGGCTGGTGCTCTATTCACTGAACCACCTAGCTGCCCCGCCCCCCCAACTGTTTCCATGTCTTGGTAAAAACTGTCTCCTATACCTAGAATACTCTACTCCCTCACCTCAATAAATCTTCTGTAAGACTCATCTCAGAGCCTACCTTCTTTAGCATGCCTTCTGCAGTCACCCCAGCAGTGAAACACTCTCCCCCAAGCTCATATCTTCCATATATTTTGTAAATATCTTGTACTCACCTAGATATTTACATGCTTTCTTCCTCATTCAGATTTGAGTTTCTTGAAGAAAAGGACTCCTTTGATTTGTTTGTTTTGCATTGTTTTCTATGTCCAACATTCAGTTGATATGTAGAAATCATTAAAATTTTTCTTTTTGACTGTTGTTGACTAAAGTCTAATCATGTCACTCTCCTGCTCAAAAAAAAAATCTGTGGACCTTGTAGTATTTTTAAGATCAAAGAAACAAACAACTCAACCAGGCATTTCAGAACCTCTAATTTACCTTTGTGAAATGAAATAAAGCACTTGATTTAGAATCTCAGAACACGGCCAATGACCAAATGTGCAATTTTGAGTGAATTACTTAATCTCTCTGAGGCAGTTCCTCAGCTATAAAATAAAGTTAAAATATAGTACCTTGAAATCTGTGTCACATTCTAAATTGATGATACTTTGGTCATTATTTCACAGTCTCCTTCCTCATACAACCAACATCTCAGCCAGACTGGATGATTCTCTGTTTCTTGAACTTAGTACACCATCTCATACTTCCAATAAATTTGTGCAAGCGACTGCTATTGCCATAAACTACCTTGTCATTTCTGCCTTTTAGACTTTGCATCCTTCAAGATTCAACTCACATCTGAGCTTCTGAATAAAGTCTGTCCAGATCTTGTTTAAATCTGAAAGTATTACTCACCTCCTAATTTTTCTCCAATCCATTCTATCCTATCATTCTATCCTATCCTATGCTATCCTCTCATCTCCTCTCCTCCCCTTTTCTCTCCTTTTCCATTGCATTCCATTTCATTCTATTCTATTCTATTCTGTTCTATTCTATTCTATTCTATTTCATTAGGTTATGTTATGATATATTATATTTAGATCATATCTCTCCCTATCTTCCCCCCTCATCAATTAAAATGTAAACAATTTGAGGGCAAGGATTGTCTGTTCTCCTCCCTACCCCCCGCATTGCTGTCCATTCCATTTTATATAATAATCTGGACATTATGCATTGATCATCCCTTTTCTTTTTTTGTAGATATTAAGATCAAACTCATTTGAGTCATTTTAGATTTCATCTGGGAGGGTCTCTAATATGCTTCTTATTTCTGCAATAAGTTATGAATATTTTCATTGAGAAATGAGTTGGATTGGGGGGAAAAAGGGGGCCAGTAATAATTCTTCTTGATTCTTCCCTGATCAGATCACACCTGGAACATTATGTTTATTTTTCAGAAGGCATGCATAGGTTGGATAGTATTCAAAGGAGAGCAATCAAGATGGTGAAATGCCATAACATTACATCATCTGAGGAACAGTCACACGAACCTGAATCTTTGTCTAGAGAAGACTTAGAGAGGACATAAGACTTATATTTTAGTATTCAAAGTTACATGGAAGAGAGCATAAATTTATTCTGCTCAAATTCTGGACAAAGAACTAGCACAGAAGTGGTGGAAGTTTCAAATACACAATTATAATATTGATGCAAAGAAAAACTCCACAAGACTTACTGTGAAATAAAAGTGAATAGTCATTATACTGATCATAGTTCTTAGAGCTTTCAAAGTTGTTTGTTTTACAATGTCAATACTGTAAAAATTTTCTCCTGGTCCTGTTCATTCTATTAGAAAAATTCTTGAAATTTCCAGTCTTGTAGTAATGATGTTGTAGTATAAATTGTTTTTCTGGTTTTTCCTAATTCAATACTATATACACACTCATGTACATATATAATAAATCCATTTGCATATGTGCATATCTATATCTCTGTGTGTGTGTATGTTTGTGTGTGCGTATCCTTCAATACTGGTTCACTATCACTCACAGATAACACTGCACTTGCAATGGTTGTCTCCACGACTAAAATGTTTTCCCTCATCTTTGCACTCTGATTTCTCTGGCTTCCTTCAAGTCTCATGTAAAGTTCCACCTTCTGCAATGTCTTTTCCAGTCCTTTGTAATCTTAGTCCCTTCTTTATGATAGTGTCCTTCATTTACACTTCATTTGTACATGGTTGCTTGTACGTCTTCCCATTAGGTTGAAAGATTCTTGAAAATTATGGCTGTTTTTTGTCTTTCTTTTTATTGCCAGTTCTTAGCAGAATTTCTGGTAAATAGTAGACACTTAATAACTGACTCTACAAGCCCTCTCTATTGATTTGTGTTATTTTCTCTCTATATGTAATTTCTGTTTGTAATGTGTTTTTATTTTCTCTGAAGTTATGGTGCTGACTTTTTACCCTTAACTAAGTGAATGATATGTGTATATGTGTGCATCTGTGTGGGTGTAACTAAAGTCAGATTTTTGACCCCTTTAAAGCTGCTTTCCTTTATAAAAGCAGATCGAAGAACCTGTGTTAGCAGCCATCCTGGGCATGCTAGTGTACTTGCTGTGACATCTTCCTGTCCAGGCTGGCCCTTGGCATTTGTCTCCTTCTCAGGTCTGAATCCAACATGTGTGGGGAGAGGAAGATGTTAACCCCAAGGGCAACACCAATGAGTTAACTCTAGAATCTTGCCTAAGTCTCTGTTGGTCCACATACTCTGTCCAGTATAGTCTTGAATGCTTAGATAGGTGGAAAAAGTCAAATGGAGTATAGCTGCTCCAGGACTATTTTTACTTGTTAATTTGGGAGTAGTAGCATTAAAATTGTGGCCCCTTTACCCTTCCAAAAATAGAATGGTCTTGGGATGGTAGTAATACTAACTATATACTATATATATAAGACAAATAATTATGTATATATGACATATATCTATCTATATTCATGCATGCATATGTGTACATATATATCTGTGCATGTAATGGGAATGTAAATTTGAAGATCTTCCCTGCCCCTAGGCTAAAGTGCACCTGGAGCCTGGGGTAGGAGGCTTGTTTTTCAGTAGATACTTCTTGATTGGCCAGTGAGTCAATAAGGTTGTTACATTCTCTGAGCCAGGAGAAGGCTATATAAGCTCTGATGTGTAGCTTTGTTTTGGGGCTCACTTTGAGAAGTGTTCTGTGATTTGATCTGGATTCTGGGAAGCTATTGTCCAGAGCCCCCCGGCTTTGAAAAACCCAGATGTTGAAACCCAGATGTTGATTGGGTATGGATGTAATGGTTGGACAGTTTGGAAAGCTGTCTACATGATTTGTTTCTGTCTTGATAATTCTGTCTGTATATTCTGAAGTTCGGGGTGCTGACCTTTTTCCCCTGAACGAGGTAAACGATATATGTTTGACTGACTAAAGTAAGCTTGTTAACCCATTTTGAGTTGCTTTCCTTTATCAAAGCAGATACAAGAACATGTGTTGGCAGCAAACCCTGAGGACGCTCGGGGTGCTTGCTGCTATAGTGCATGCATGCTTTCTGTACTCCACAGCTCTGCATGCCTTGTTTGTTTCAGGCTGATTAAATCCAATTGGATGAGTGAATTAAATATTAAGCCAGTCTAACTCCTTTATTTTGTAAACGAGGGAACATGCCTAGATAAGTTAAATGACTTGCCACATATAACACAGCTAAATGACCACAGAGCATGGAGTGGACTCCAGATCTCCTGACTTCCACTATCCTGACTTGCTTAAGTGTTTTAGGTGTTAGATAACAGAAATAGCACAATATTGGGAATATTTTCATTTGGCATGTCATGCTTGCCCTAGCTCATTATTAGACATCTGTCTGAATTTAATAAGCTTGAAGGCTGTGCTTCCACAATAAAGTGTTTTCAAGTGATTGAAAAACAAACCCTAGGATTTTTGGTTCACCTCCCGGATTATGGGAATTGCCTGATTAATGATGAAAGCAGCAGCTGCTGAAATCTTGGGCTTCGTTGCATGATTCAATACTTAGGGATCTAGTCTAATTCTTTTTTTGAATGTGAGCCACCCTAGGGTTAGGGTAAGGAAATATTCTGTTCAAAGTGACCCCTTGTCTGTCAATAATTCATTCAAGAAACCTTATTAGTTATTTTATTGTACACTAACGTATAGTATACTATACTTTAAGCTTAGGATGCAAAAAAAAAAAAAAAATAAGGCAAAACCTGGGTTCCAGACCTAAGGAGTTCATACACTAATGAGGGAGAAAACATGCAAATAACTATGTAGGTACAAGATAAATATCAAATTGATAGAGGGTAATATCAGAGCAGAAGTCACATAATTATGTATCACTGATTATAGTGGCTTTAATGATATGAGAGAAGATATTTATTCAACTGCATTTTTCCTGAGTTGTCACCCAAATGTAATTGAAATGGCATTTTAAAATGTCGATCAGTAACAAGGCTAGAAGGGATCTCAAGAACTTATTAAGTCTATGTGCTAATATTATAGATGGATTAAAGTGAATCTCATTGAGAGTGATTTATTTTTAAAAAATAAATCACATCTCAAAGAATTTGGGATGTGACATTTTTTTATCCAGGAATCCATCCTTTAGCATAAAAAACCTGAAAAGAATAACCAAACAAAACAAAGTTCCTCTAGCCTTCCATACTAGTTTGTAATGTAACATTTTTTAACTGTAACTTTTTATAGCCCCAAGTAAGCTCAATAAATTGTTGAGTATGTTATTGTTATATTTCCATGTCAGCCAATAACTGGTTTGCCTGAATCACCAGATAAGGTGATTGATTATGTTCATTGAGTTAAGAAAGTGTGTGTGTGTGTTTGTGTGTGTGTGAGAGAGAGAGAGACAGAGAGAGAGAGACAGAGAGACAGAGACAGAGACAGAGAGAGAGAGACAGAGAGAGAGAGAGAGGTTAGAAGAGTAATAAGAAATTGTTCAGGAGGAGGGAAAGCAGAGATTGTGGATGGACTGAACCCTGTGTTTGCAGCTAATGGCATTTATTATATAGCATGGGCAAAAGGGTCAGTTTAAACTACCGTCACCTGGAGAGGTTATTAAGATCAGGAGCTAGATAAAATATTTAAGAGCCTGCTCAAAAAACAATACAGAACAACAAACATACATTATCCTGGGTAGGTTGCAATGTATGCACAAGACATAGAGAGCATAGTCCTAAACTCCAAGAAGTTTCTAATCTCCTGGCTCTCTGGAAAGTCAAGTTCATTCGAAAAATTCTTCCAGGTTTTCACTCTCTGTTTGTGGCCCTTGTCTCCTCATCTTTCCTCAGGGAAGCTCCCCATATCACTTGGCCTATTTGGCCTTCGTGACCAAAAGGCATTTGCTTTAATGATTTAGATTTCTCCAATTTCAGTCTTCCATTTCATTTAACATTTTCTCCTAGCTGGTTTCATTCCCTTTCTGTGATTCCTTTTACCAAGTGACTAGATAATGAATGGCCTGTTGGCTTCACTCTCTTCCCTAGTGGTTTCACTATCTGTTAGGGAAAGGCAGGGTCTCAGAACGGCACTTCCAGATTCAAATCTAATCAGATTAATCTAGACCTGGTCAGTTCTCATCAAACAGCTACCATAATCAGCACCATTACCAGCTCAGAATAGCATGTCAGCTACCTTTTTCCTTGCAATTGCATGCATAGAATAACTATAGGATTAATGCTATCTAAGGGCACAGAATATTAAAATAGCAAGAACGACAACAACAATATGTAATTATGGTGTCATGGGGCTTGTAAAGCATTTCACATAGATTTTCTCATTTGATCCTCACAATAACCCTGTGAGTCAAATGCTGTTATCTTTCCTTTTTGCAGGTAAGAAAATAGAGGGAGAGGGAGGGAAATGGAGTTAAACAGGGTCACACAGCTTTCTGAGAGCAAGGTTCAAACTCGGGTCTTCCTGACTTCAAATTTAGCACTCCATCCACCTTGTCATTTAGCTGTCCAAGATGAACTTTCACCAGGGGGCCAGTAGTTAAGGTATTACTTCATATGGGGAAAAATACAGATATATAACAAGACAGGGATGGGCCAATCATGAGATACAACAAGGACAAAATTCCTGTAGAATAGCATCCTGAATGAGATTACTTATTCTCTCCATTCAGGAGAACTTTACTCTGCAAAATCTTTCCAGAGCAATAAAAATTGGGTCAATAAAAATCTCCATCACCAGAAAATTCTGGGGAATGAGCTTCATCATGTTCATTGTATTGCTTTCAGGGGCTAGTGGGCTGACCTGTGCTTGGGCAAGCTGTAAAATTGGGAGGGGAGGTTTACAACCTTTCTCTATTTCTACTCCAGAACTGCAGGTAATCTGCATATGTGTTATTCCTTTGCATTCCATATAACTTTAATTGTTCCTACAAACTAAGTAGGTGACCTTGACCTTACCCTAGGTCTAGAAATATGTTTACAAATCCATAGACCAGGAGTAAGAAAATACCACCAAAAGATATAGGGTCTGAATGTATCATTTACTTTACCTAATTCTACCATCATGTGACCAGGGATGAAGAAATAGTGCGACTCAAAATTTGGTCATTATTGTCACTAGGTCTTTGGGGACACAATTGATCCTTACTCCTGATCTGGTACGTTTCAGTGTGATTACAACATTAAATAATGCAGCTCAATTTCTTTGACTTCAGATTAATGGGATACCTTGAAAGTAGGTAGATGCTCATATTTACATGTTGACAGGCTACACACACATTCAATAAAACAACTAATGTGCTCAGTTGTAGCATATAACATGAAAAGCCACGTGCTGTGGATAGAGTGCTAGTCTTACAGTCAAAATAGCCTGGATTCAAGTGGGCATACTACTTAACATCTAACTTCCCCAGGAATACTTCATAAGATAATATTATAAATGAGTTGCCAGCATTATTTGACCTGAAGAGAATCATGACATAAGGAAGGTGATGTTATGACTTGCAAGTGAATTGAATTTAAGTGAGAGAGAGGGCTGTGCAAAGTCACTAGCTTCACTCTCTTCCAGAGCCATCTGGGTCCAGTGGCAAGATATAGATCAGGAAGATTGGAGGTGGTCCAGATGCAGGGGGAGACCTTGGCCTTTTTAAACTATAGTCTTTCCCAGGTCTCAGTTCTTCTGAGGCAAAAACAAACAAACAAAAACTAGTGATTAAGGCTAGGTAAGAAATGAGGCAAAGAATGGACTCTTACCTAGTCAAAAAACAACAAATCAATCTGGCGAGGGGAAGATCTCAAGGTTTTCTGGCCAAAATAGGAACTATTGCTATTTACACTCACTCTGAGTCATTCATATCCCAAACAATGATCAAGTAAAGCTTGGACTGGGATCTATTGTTTGCCAATCAATGAGAGCCACAATGAATTGGGTTTAAGGCATGGTCATCAAAGAAGAAATCTAGCCTTTATACCCCAAGATATTTCCTGAGGCTTCCTTGATCAACATGTACTTTGCATAGTAAGTTGCCAGTGGGTATTAATGAAGGATGTTTCTACAGAAGTCCCCCAAATTAATGAAATCACAGTAGTGTACTGTAAGTCAAACATAAAACCTACCACATAGCAGGCTATCATCCCTGAGCTGATAAAACATTAATTGTCTATATCAAAGGGTCATCGGGTGAGGTCTTCAGGAGATCACAGCAGTGATCTAGTCTAATCCCCTCCCTTTAAAACTGAGGAACCTCAGTTCCAGATGGGAGAGTGATTTTTGCCCAATGTCCTACAGGTCACAGAAGGTGGGGCTAAAATTTTATTAGATCTTTGTATTTAGGCCATATTTTTCCTACTACATTTTAAGTTTCTATGGGATAGATCTGTGTCTCATTCTCCTTTGCCTAACTTCTAGAACAGTGCCTCAAACCCATTATAGAGTCAGTCATTATTAACCAGTGAACATTGAATTATATAAAATATCACTCATCAAAGGCAACCATTTCAAATGGTTACAATTGTATTAAGGTACTTCTTTAAAGTCCATAAAAAATGAAGTAAAAAGTGATATTAAATTTTAATGACAGTGGTTATGAAGTGAAGAAAAGTGAGCAGGCCATCATTAATATCAGCTTTGTAATAGATGACTGAGTTTTTTTTTTAATTGAAGTTCTATGTCTCAGATTAGAGTTAGCAAGATTTCTCCATGTGATCTGGAAAGAAAAGCATATCTTGTCGATTCCCTGCATTTTCAGTCAGGATCTAATCCACAATTATAAGGTTGATTCTCCTAGAATGTGCATTGGTTGTTGGTAATGTCTTAACTTGGAGTATTTGTTGGTGATTAATTTTGTAATGAGCCAAACATACATTTGGAGATCTCATTTTGTCTGCCATTTGGATGATTTTGTGTTTTCCTGCCCTTCCCAATTCAGTTTGGGTAACACAATCCCTAAGGACCAACAAAGGGGAGGAAAATGTACACACACAACTGTTTTTGAATATTTTGAAGACTTCCAGGGCCTATTTTCTCTTCAGGGAATACATAATGTCCGCTCCCACCTGTCTATCATTCTGGCAGCCAAGCTGCCAAAGCATCATTCACTTTACCCCTCCTAAATCAGCTCCTTGGCAGCTCCAATAGTAAGCCAATAACCCAAGTAGTACCATAGTAGCTTCAGTGAAGTCAATGTTTATTCCCAAGGCAATGACATGAATATTCACAAGATGTCTTTGCACACCCATATGGTATGCAAAGGAGATGTAAATAAGAAGTAACACTGCAGCAAAAAGAATAAAGTTCAAAAGTAAGAAACCACACTGATAAGTGGAAGAAAAGATTTCAATTTCTATGCAGTTAAAAGTAAGCCTTTGCCTTTAGACCTATGGACCTAAGAGTATTTCATGAGCCTAATTGAAAAATTAACTCTAGTTTGTAGTCAATTATGTGCACTAATAGAGGGGAACATTATATGGACAATGAAGAGCAATGGAAAATCCTCAAAAGCCTTTCCTTACTTTTTAGGAAAAAAATAGCATTCACTGAGTACTTGCCATGAGGCAAGAATTGTGTTAAACCGTAGGATGAAAATGCAAAGATAATTCTGTCCCTGCTCTCAAAGACCTTACATTCTGGTAGACTGAGAGAAATGTAATGGTTATCAAGGAAGTGTTTTAATTCTGGAAGTCATAAAGGTGGTGAGTTGAGCCATGGATGTCAATGAAGTCCTTTCCTAAAACAAGGGAAGCATTTGATTTGAATACTGTTCCCCAACACCAGAGCAGAGAGTGGAAAGGAGTGGTTGGGTTCCCAATAGCTTACGGGCAGAGATCAAGTTTGAAAGTGACAGATTACTGAAAGAAGGTGAATGCTAGAAAGTTCATTATTTCAATGAGACCTTCTAATCCACTTCTTTTCATTATTTTCCTTTTTTCAGAAGCACTAAAGAGATTTCTGGGAAGACAAATTTGTTTGACAAATACATTATCTCATCAAATAGGAGAAATGATCATCAGTAGTTGGCAAACATTATTAATCTTACTAGCTAATGTCTTTGCCAGACAGGGACCATTTCCATCTTGTGAATCTTTGTACTCCTGGCATCAAACCTATAACTAGAAATTCTCATATTTGACCTGTGGCTCATAAAATCCTATGGTAGGGAGTGATATAGGACTACTGCCTATGGGTTTGAAATAGAAACCCCACAAAACCAGTAATATATGAGGGAAGGGAGCAAGATGAGACTGAGAGAAGGAAGAGTTCATCCAGTTTGTGACAGAAGAGGGTGAAGAGCTAGGCTAGAGTGCTGATTTTGGGAGTCTGAGAAAACTGGGCTCAAACTATATGTTGAATTCTTATTAGTTGTGTGACTGAGTAAGTAATTTAACTTCTTTGGCCTTAGTTTCCTACTATGTAAAGTTCCTTCCTAGATCAATTAGGTAGTAATATTAATAGTAATACTAATTTCACGTGCCCAACTCTATTTGACTGTTCATTTTTTATGATGGAGGCACCTATACTTTATATCTCTCTGTCTCCTTGTCTGTCTCCCTGCCTGTCTCCCTGTTTGTCTCTGTCTCTCTCACTCTGTCTCTCTCTCTGTCTCTGTCTGTATCTCTGTCTCTCTGTCTCCATGTCTCCAAGTCTCTCCCTGTCTCTCCATCTGTCTCTCCCCCTCTGTCTCTCTATCGCTTTGTCTCTCTGTCCCTCTGTCTCTGTCTCTCTCTGTCCCTCTGTCTCTGTCCCTCTCTCTTAGGGCTTCCCAATTGCTTTAACATGTGCATAGTGTGTGTGGGACTTTCAGTGAGGACCAGCACCTCTCATGTGAGGACTTGAAGAATACCTTTCAGGGCTGCTCATCTACATTTCGTGTCCACCTGCCACCCAGTTTTCACCTGTGGCTTCAAGGTGTTGCATGTGCAGCAGCCATACCACAGTGAAACTTTCTTGGCAGTTGGGCTAAACCAGGTTGAGAATAACTGCCAGTGCTCAAACCCATTGGTGAGTTGGAAGAAAGTCTACCCCAAGCGTGTCAAGGCTGCCCTCATGGAATGAGCAGAGGGAAATAATTTGTTCCAATGGCCATGAAGGCAGCTGAAGCAGGTGCTGTGGAGTGTTTAGAGCTTGGCCATATATGGAAGACACCAAGCTCATCCATTGTATCTTGGCCATCATCAGTCATCTCGACTTTCATCTTGCCACTGAAATTTGATGACTCTGGAAGACAGAACTAGTTTGAATATTTTGTGCAACTGTCCTACATCTAATTCATGCAGAAATCAAGACATCATTTCTCCTTTCTGGGCTCCATTTCCCTTGTCTTGAAAAATAGGAGGATCAGACTAGATTATCTTTAAAAGTTCCTTCCCAGGATAGACCTTAAGGGTCTCTTATTTTTAAAGTAGCAGTTTGGTAAACTGATAAAATACCCAGCACTTGAATTATTAAATATTGTATCCACAAGGCAACTACAAAGTTATATCACATGCATTAATGAACATAAATCTTCTTTCTGAGTTTAGCTTAGGTGCAGTCACCTACAGGTAGGCTTCCCTTATTCCCACAGTTGTTTGGGTTCACTTCTATAAATTATCTGTTATTTAGTGATCTGAATAAATATTATATATCTCAATAGAATGTAAACTTACTGAGTGTAGGAACATGTTGGTGTATCTAGTGACTGACATTAGTTGGTTGACTGATAGATTCAAGAATTGATTACAATGCCTTGTAGATTTGGGGGAAAGGAGACATGAGGGAAACAAGTGTATGGTTTTATTGATATTGGGAGCTCTATACAAGGGCAGTTATGTGGCATAGTGAATAGAGTGCCAGGCCTTGAGTCAGGAAGAGTCATCTTCCCAAGTTCAAATCTGGTCTCAGACACTTACTAGTTATGTGTCACCCTGGGCCAATCACCTGACCCTCTTTGCCTCAGTTTACCTCATCTGTAAAATAAACTGGAGAAGAAAATGGAAAACCACTCTAATTTCTTTGATAAGAAAGTCCCAAATGGGGTCAGGAGAGTCAGACATGATTGACTAAACAACAGTAGGCAAGCGAACTTGCTCCACCAATACGTATTCACACCTGCTGTGCATTTTACTTTCTTATAGGTGGCTGGGGAAAGTGAGAAATTAAATGGCTTGCTCAGTGTCACACAACCATCATGTGTCAGAATAGTGACTTGAAACCAGGATGTTCTAACTCGCAAGACAGCTCAGTGTCCACTACACCATTTTGCTTATGCTGCTTTGCAAATCTTGTGAACTTCAAGGCCTGTCAAATGAAATTAAATTTAGTGTAGAGAGCAGCTAGATGGTGTACTGAATTGATCAACAGCCCTGGAGTCAGGATGATCTGAGTTCAAATCTGATCTTAGACACTTGACACACTAGCTGTGTGACCTTGGATAAGTCACTTATCCCCAAATGCCTTGCCTTCCACCTTCCAAAAATAATTAGTGTAATCTTCAAAGAGAATAGCTTTGGGGCAGCCAGGTGGCTCAGTGAGTAAGAGCACCGGCCCCAGAGTCGGGATGACTTGGGATCAAATCCAGGCTCTGATACTTAGCACCACACCTAGAAATAACTGGCCATGTAACCTTGAACAATTTACTTAACCCCAATTGCTTTACAAAAAAGAGAGAGAATAGCTTAGAAAGTTATACTGTGGAGCTTATGCAGTTATTGCAATCATATTGGCTTCGCTCAAAAAATGTTGAGATTGAATTTAAAACCACTTCATGATAAGATATTTCCTCTCATTTTATAGCCATTCCAGTTTAAGAGAAAAAGCTATATTACCCACCTGGACTGCCCCTCTTGTTCATAAGATTTTATGCTAGAGAGCTCTAGGCTAAGATGAAAATTCAAATCCATCCTCCCAGGTGGATGATTTGCCACCACTAAGTATATTTGCAAATCAAGAATTAAGCTCATGTTCTCCTAGTAGGAATCATGAGAGACATTTTCATTCCTTAAAAACAGTTTGCCAAATGATTAAAACAAAAACAAAAACACAACTCATAGCCACAGTCTTAAACTTTAGCTGATTATCTATCCAAGTCTTACAACAATGTTAAGAAACATTGACCTTCTTTTTTTGGAATTTCTGAAACATTTTTCTATAAAATGTAATTAAGTGAAAAGGTAAGATGAACTTCCTAGAAGATTTAGAAATAAAGATATAAATAAGAAAACAAACCATTATACTGTCACATGGGGGACAATATAATTGGAGTTGGACTTTAATGTTTGAATGCTTATGAGTGTAACCAATAAACATTAACTTTCTAATCATGAAAGCAAATTAAGGCACTAGAAAGGCTTTTCTATGTCTACTTTACAATAATAAAGATTCTTGGGGCGGTTAGGTGGCGCAGTGAGTAAGAGCGCTGACCCCAGAGTCGCGAGGACCCAGGATCATTTCTGGCCTCAGATACTTAACACCCCCCCACACACACACACACAAAATGGCAGTGTAACATTGGGCAAGTTACTTAACCCCAATTGCATAAAAAAATACTAAAGATTCCTGTTGGGTGCTGTGTATGTCATAGAGGTTTATCATGGATGGTTGTCATTATTTTCTAAGGGTTCTAACCATTTAAGCCCTCAGAGTTTCCCTCTTTCACATTAAAATGAAAAAAATAATTCTGAAGCAGATTTTCTACAGAGGAACTTCAGTCATGAGGCATCATACCTATTCAGTAAAAGTTTCCTATGGTATGACATTGGCCAAATATATAATTGCTAACATTGACCCTCAATTTGTCCCCTAAGAAGCTCTTGCATTTAGGCAATTTTGATATGACTACACTGAAGTTGTAGGATCAATGTTGTTAAAGAAAAGAAAGTGAATTTGAAGTGGCTACAATTCAAGCATTTTGGAAATTATCATGACAGATAACATTATTGTAAATAAAAAAGTGAATGCTAAAAACATGCACTTATATCCGTTGCTAGATTAAAAAAATATTTATCAAGGAATGCAGTTTTCTAATTCAATGGCATCCATGATGAAAACACTATCCAACTCCAGGGGGAGAACTTACTCTATCTGGACCTTATTTTACTTATACGTAAAATGAGCACGTCGGACTATATAACCTGAGAGATCTCTCTAAACTCTAAATCTGGGATCTCATGAGCCCATTCTTCAAATATGAGTACAAAGACCCTTTTTAAAATTTATTTTTGCTGAAAATGCTAGTGAATGTTTCTACATCTATCATGATTAAATGGTTATTAAAGCAAATGTTTCATGAACTTTGTTTTCTAGTCAGTTTTAACTCAAAGTAGGTCATCAAAATGATATTATTCAATGGAAAGATATAGGAAAAGCTTCATCCTCTTCCCCCCTCCCCCTCCTTGTTTTGGCTTACTTTCTGCAGTGGGTTATATTCTCTGTCATCTAAATATTGAGGACTGCCATGCATTTTTCAGGTCAAACATTCAAGGCCAATTATTTGGCATTGTAAAGAATGTCTCATTATAGCTAATGGGTACCAGAAAGGATGGGCATTTGTATGTAAGTAATTTCTTTTTTTTTTCTTTTTGGAGGGGAATTGGGGTTAAGTAACTTGCCCAAGGTTACAGGGCTAGTTTGTGTGTGTGTGTGTGTGTGTGTGTGTGTGTGTGTGTGTGTGTGTGTGTGTGTGTGTGTGTGGGTTTTAAGTGTCTGAGGCCAGAACTGAACTCGGGTCCTCCTGACTCCTGGTCCGGCGTTTTTACTCACTGCGCCACCTAGCCGCCCCTGTAAGTCATTTCTTAATTGAAAAATGGTTAAAGGATATGAATAAATGTTTACAAAGGAAGAAAACCAAGTTACATCAATGATCAGGTGAAAAAGGCTCTGCATCACTAACAATTATTGAAAATCAAGTTTAAAGCAGTTTTGAGGTGCCAATTCACTCATCAAATTGGCAAAAATAGAAAAAAATGAAACTATTGATGGAGATATGGGGAAAAAAAGAGGCATGTAAAGCACTGTTGGTGAAACTCTGGCTTTGTTCAGATATTGTGGAAAGTAATTTGGAACTATAACTAGAAAAATAACTGAATTGTATATTCCCTTTGTCCCAGCAAAATAGGGCTAGGTAGCATGATAAATAGAATGATGACCCTGGAGGCAGGAAGATTTGATTTTAAATCCAACCTTAGACACTAACTAGCTATATGACCCCAGACAAGTCTCTTAATCTCTGTCTGCCTTAGTTTACTCTATTGTAAAATGGAGGTAATAGCACCTACCTCTTTGATCTTTTGTGTACTTTGATATTTTAAGTACTTACCACAATGTCAGGCACATAGTAGGTACTTAATAAATGCTTTTTTCCTCCTCTTTCAAAAATAGAACCACTATGTCTATATCCTAAAGAGAAATGAAAGAGGAAAAAGCAAATATATTAATAGTAGATTTTTTAAAGATGGGAAAAACTAGAAATAAATAAACTTGGGAATGGCTGGACAAGTTAAGGAATATGAATGTAATGTAGTAATATTTTATCTTTAGAAATGACAAAAAGTCATAGTTTCAATGCAATCTAGGAAGACTTACATGACCTGGTACATTTTGAAGTATACAGAACCAGGCCTTCTTCTAGAGGCTCAGTTGATGCTTACCTACTTCTCCACAAATAGCACAATTCCCAGGTGTGTTGACCCCCAACACTGATACAAAACATTGAGGAGCTTTGGACAGAGAAACACAGTATTAATGGGCCACCTTTGGACCTCAAGGCATGCAAAGAATTCACTTTAGGGGCATTATCTATAAATCATGTCAGATCTATTACTCAGAGCTTTCAATGGGTCACAATTAGATGAATGGGTTGAGGAAGCACTTATGATTGACCTTGTGAGTTATCCAACACATTTGATTACTGTTTATGTGATAAGCCCCATAGATCTTTTTATCCTGTTGCTTTATTTGCTATACTGTTGATTACCTATGTTTTGAGTTATTGTGTCCTGACTGACAAATTTTTAAAAAGTTAGGCCTTGCTATCTATGCATTGAAGTAGATCCTTAACCATATGATGATTTTAAACAGTTGTGTATCTCCTGTGTATCACATGTGAAGAATTGCCATAGGTGTTACATGTACATGTTAGACTCAGTACTCTTAGTATTTGTCTCTCATCTTTCAGAAACATTTCTTTCTTTTCTCAAGACATATGTGGCAGATGCTACACATTTGCAAAGGAAAACATTTCTATTTTAAAAAAAGAAAACAAATTCTTATCTCCTAGATCTCAGACAGTGTTGTATACCTACAAGCCTGAGAAGGGAGAGAAGCCAGAAGGAAGGAGAAGTGCATGATTTTGTTCTACAGCCTAATGACAAATTTATGGTTATCTTGAGAGATATAGTTCTATTTTCTCCCAACGGTTCCAATAATTCTCCCCTGTAGTCGGCAGAACTGTAATGGAGGGGAGGATATAGGGAGGGATTATTATCTCTTTGGGGTGCTAAGTGCCCAGATAGGATCATCACACTGATTAATGAGCAACCTGGCTACCTTTCTGCCTGCTGTAAACATGAAACACTTTATGCAAACAACCTTGCTTTTGCAGTGACAAAATTAAAACAAAAGTCACACATGTTGCTATTTATCTGTTTTAAAAGTTTCCTCTCTATTGCTGAACATGGCTGGAAGAAGTCCCATAACTGCTCCAAGTGCATCCAATGTATTTGTGCTCTATGATTCCATCTGCACTCTCCCTGTGGTGTGTCAATCTTTTTATTCTTCTCTCACTGATGCTCTAACAGATTTCCTGCATTCAATTTTCCTTATATTCTCTCCTTAAGCCCATTAGGTCACTTCCTTTCCCCTCCCTTTATGCAGACAACTTACTTCCTATTTCCTGAGAACTCCCTCTTCAGCCCTACTGTGCAATGCAAAGAAAAGACTGTTACATCACCTTGAAATATATTTTCCTTTGTTCCAATATTTGACTTTCCAGGCCAAGAGCATCTTTCATTCCTGCCTTGGAACCCACTATATCCCATCCCCATCCCATGCCATCCCATCCCATTACTTCTTTTTTTTAAATTAAATTTTATTTTTAATTTATGAAATAAAATAAGCATTTCCATAACATATTACAATAAAAAGATGATTTCATGTTCAACTGCAAGTTCACAACTTGCTATTTATTACTTTGAAACATACATTATCATGTAAATTTCTTTTTTTTCTTCCTTCCTACCTGCAACCTAGAGATAGCTACCATCAGACACAATTCTGCATACACACACATCCATAGGTATACATGTGTGTATGTGTACATCTATCTATCTATCTATCTATCTATCTATCTATCTATCTATCTATCATCTATCTATCTATCTATCTATCTATCCATCCATCCATCCATCTATCCATCTATCTATCTATCTATCTATCTATCTATCTATCTATCTATCTATCTATATCTATCTATCTATCTATCTATATATCTATTTATCTATCTATCTAATCTGTCTGTCTATCTATCTGTCTGTCTATGTATGTATCTGCTTGTCTATTTGTCTATCTATCTGCTTATCTGTCTACCTGTTTGTCTATCTGTCTGTGTGTCTATCTATCTATCATCTTTTTTCATATGATCTTTATAGTTAATTTGGGTGCTTATAACAGTCAAAATAACTTATCAAATTTGTTCTTAAACATTATTGCTGTTACTTTATACAATGTTCTCTTGGTTCTGCTCCATTTATCACTTATCAAAGCTTACCATTTTTTGTGACTTCCCCCCTGTTTTTCACCATCAACTACTACCCATTAACTGGTTCATTTCCTGCAAAATGCAAAACAAACAAAAGGTTTTTCCCATTTTTCAAAACAAACAAAAGAAAATAAACAATTTCAACACAACATTCTCACCCTACCATCACTTCACCTCAAGATATTTTCATATATTTCTGCTCATTTTCACAGCCAAACTCCTACAAAAAGGCCTTCTACTCTCATTGTCTCCACTTGCTCATGACCCACTTACTTCACAATTAGCGTTCTGACCTTACCCCTATTTAATGCAATTTGTTCTCTCAAAGGTTATCAGTGAACTGTTAATGGCTAAAAATCAATGAAATTACCTTATTTTCCTTTAACTTTGACGTCTCCATATCTTTTGATGCTGTCAAAGATCCTGTCCTTTTTTTTTCTTTTAATACCGTCCTCCTACACAACCTTCCATGAAGCTGCTCGGCAGAGCTCTCTTCCTGACTGTCCTGTCTTTCCTTCCAAATTTTATTTGTTGAATCATTATTCATTCCTTATTCCCTAAGTAGCAGTTGAACTCTAGACCTCTGTCCTAGGTCTTTTCTCTCTTCTGTCAGTAATTTTTTGGTTTCATCATCTACCACATATTCAGTGATCTTCTTTTGTGATAGATTGAGCATCAGACTTAGAATCAGGAAGTCCCAAATTAAAAATCTTTTCTTAGATTCCTACTAGCTGTGTGACATTGGATAAATCATTTAATCTCTCCCACTCTCAGTTTTCTGATATCTAAAATGGAGATAATAATAGCATCTTCTTTCTAAGATTGATGAGAATATCCAGTGAGATAATACATGGATAACACTTTCCAAATCTTAAAACACTATGTGAATGTTACTTAATATATAGTTGGTTCCCAAATCTATATATGAATTCTTGAATAAGTGAATCAATAAGTATCTATTAAGTACTTCCTATGTTCCAAATACTGTACTATTGAGCCTCACTCTCTCTTAACTCTGGTTCCATATTATAATTTACCTACTCTACTTAGATTTGTCATTGCCATCACGAATTCACCGTATCTAAATGAAATTCATCATCTTCCCCTTGATGGCTTTTTTCCCTGTGCTCTTAAATGTCCTATTCCTTTTTTTTAAATCTTTAATTTGTGGAATAAAGTATTTCCATAATGTAGTATAATAAAAAAGATGATTGTATGAAACTGCAAATCTACTATGTACAACTGTAATGGGAATTTGAAGACATTCTCTACCTCTTGGCCCCTTGATAGCCTTAAGTGAATCTGAGAACCTTTGAAAATATACTCTGCCCCCTAATAGCCTGAATGTGGTCACCTGGATCCTGTGGTGAGAGGCTTGTTTTCAGGAATGCCCACACCTTGTTACTTTGTGATTGGGCACTGGGTCAAGAGGGTTGTGAAATACTCTGACCCAGGAGAAAGCTATGTATACCCTGATGTGAAGTTTTGCTTTGGGGCTCACTTTGGGAAAAGTTGTATGATTTGGCCAGATGAGACTCTGGGCAGCCATTGAGCCTCCTGGCTTTGAAAACCCAGATGCTGGTGCTTCCCTCTCTGGTAACTAACTAGGTATGGATGTAATGGTCAGACAGCTGGAAGCCCTGTTTGCTGAATTGTGTAATTTTCTGTTCTAACTTTGTATTCTCTGAAGTTCAGGGTGTTGACTTTTCCCCCTGAACTAGGTAAATAATATATGTTTATGTCTGATTGATTAAGATTTTTAACCCTTTTTGAGTTGCTTTCCTTTAGAAAAAGCAGATCAAAGAACCTGTGTTATCATCCCTCCTGGGTATGTGAGGGTGCTTGCTGCTACAACAACTTGCTAATCCTTTTAAAGATACAACGGAATTATTTTGTAATTTTTTTTCTTCTCCCTCCCCTGCCTGAGAGATGGTCACTATTAGTCACATATAGGCATACACACATGTGTGTATGTATATGTATATATATACTCATATGTGTGTGTACATATACATATGTGTGTGTATAATTTTGTATGTGCTTCTTATTTTACAGTTCTTTCTCTGGATACAGATAGTATCTTTAAATGCCCTTTATAGTAAATTTGGTTATTTATAACAGTCAAATCTTTATCTTTTGAAAGCATCAACATTCTTTCTTATAACCTGGGAATCATCTTTGACTTATCTTTACTTGCCCTCACTTCTAATATGAAATGAATTACCAAGGTTGCTAATTCTATTTCCACAACTTTAGATTCTGTACCTTTCATTCTATTCATGCTTTTATTATACTCATTACCTCTTACATGGGTTATTATAATCAGTCTCTGCTTCCAATCACTGCCATTTCCAAATTATCCTCTGAGCTGCTTCCAAGAAAATCTTCCTAGAACATTGTCCTGACCATATTGTTCCCTTGCTCAAAAATCTCTAGTGACTCTCTAACACTCTCCATATAAAAGATAAATCTTCATAGCATCAAAACCCGTCAGAGCTGGGCATCTGCCATTAGACTTTTTACCCCACTTCATGTACTCTGAGATTCAACCAAACCATCCTATTCATTATTTTCCAGTCTTCTCTTGTCCCTGTCATTCTACACCATTGTCCCATGACCCTGAAATGCCAACTCCTCTTCATCTGTGTCTCATAGAATTCTTGCTTCATTCAAGAATCAGTGCATGTTTGACTTCATCCTGAAGCCTTCCTTGATCTCCTCTATCATTAGTGATCTCTTCCTCTTCAAATCACTTAGTACTTACCTGTTAACTGTGACACTCCCTAGTAGACTGGAAGTTCCCTGAGATCTGGCATTGTTATAATTGTGTCTTTATCTTCTCAGGAACTAGTTCATTACATTGTTCTTAAGTCCCTAAATGTTTAATTGTTGTTGATGAAAGTTTCCTGTATTTCTACCTACCTACCCCTTTCAAAGACCTAGCACAACAGGTTACATACAGGAGTCATTTAATAAATGAATTAGGTTGAATGAAATTTATTTCAAGAAGGAGGCCCAGGGGCTGTTTATTCCAACATCTTGATGTTACAGATGAAGAATAAAGCCCAAAGCGTTTAAACAACTTTCTTAAAGTCATAAAATAATAAAAAAATACAAATTTCAAAGTCCATCTTCTGCTTCCAAATCCAGTACACTTTTTACTGCATAAAATGTCTTCTCTAAATATTTTTATGACACTCATTAAATGCCAGAGAGTTTAAGCATTTGGGCAAAAGACAGGGATTTCCTGTTGTCTGGTACAATGCAGATTTGCTAGTATAAATAGATTTTCTCTGAGGAATAAATGTCACAAGTGTTTCCATTACATTTGGTTTAATTCAACTTGCCAAATATTTATTAAATTCATATGATGTGCAAGGCATGTATTTAACACTAGAGATAGGAAGGTAAAGATGAAACCGTTTCAAGCCTTGAGGAGGAAATAGTCTCCTTGGTCATTTAAACTAGTTACAATATCATAACTTAAAAAGCAAAACAAACAAAGAAACATAATAAACCCCAAATTTCTTAGAGAGGAATCAAATCAAAAGAGTAATTCTCCGTGTTGAGGGGGTGGATCTCCATATTTTCCTAATCTGCTGATTTATTAAGTCATCACAAATAGCCATTTTCGACTAGCTTATTTTGTGAAATAGGCAGCAATTAAACTCTATCAGTGGATGAAAAAGTTTCCAAAAATATCAGTGGAATTAAAACACAATACACAAGATAAGGTCCTATTTTATGGAGGAAATAGAATGATTGACTGCTTTTCATCCCTACTAGTCTCCAAGGGCCCTCACTTTCTCAAATGGCTTTCTCAGAAAATGTCACTGGTTCAGAAGAAAACATTATTTAGGGAATAATAAAGGATTTGTTAGCTTCAAATTGAGGACAAACTTATATAGAAGGAAGCCTCCTAATATCTGTAGCATTCCTTACATAAGTATTCCCAACATAGGGTAGCTTAAAGGAACAATAAAGCAGACAACCCCATAAAATAAAAGCTGAATCTTAGTCCTAGGATTGTAGGTAATAACAAATAGAATGCACAAAAGGAGCAAAGATGTTTTATTTATGAAGGTAAAATGTGCAGTGCTCTAAGAAACAGTGCTTGCTGTAGGAAACATCAAAAGGACAAAAATTACAATTTGATATGTCTCCTAAGGAAGAAGCAGCTCAGATAAAGAATGGGAGTTCCAACAGGAGAAGAGTAAATGCAACAAGAATGGAACATTTTATTCTGCATCTAGACATTGAGATCACACGTGACCTCAAAGTTCTAGCCTCGGAGTGACCACTTAATTTTGTTCAAATGACCCAGTATCAGTCAATTTATAGCAGAAATGTAAAGTGCAGCCTAGTATGGAAGAACACATGAAATATAAGTAGAAGCAAGCTTTAGAATGACTCCATGGGGAAGGAAAGTAACTTTCTTTCACAACAAATTGACTGAAACTTTTATGGAGTTTAATATTTCAGACATCCCAAACTAAAGGATTAAAATTCAAGCAAATATGTTAGGCAGTAAATTCCAAATCAGTCCTTCTGTGCAAATGGCTTTTAGTTGGATAAAAACTAATATTCACACTAGGCGCATGTTTTGAATGTGTCTATTCCACTGGCTCATTACGTGACCATCTTAATTATAGATTACCCACAGCACAGCTTACTTCCAAATTCATGACAGCACCCAATTGGGTTAGTTTTATCTTTTATTGACATCTTCTATTTACTCAATTCTATTAGCTCATCATACCATGAAGCCTGAAGTCATTTCAAAAACCCTTTTATATCAGAACTCTCAAATACCCATTTCATCCTCACAAAATATGGCAGGTTTACTTTAGTTCATGCTGTAAATGGATCTGGGAAGTAAATCTAGATTTTTATCAGCACGAAGCTGTCATAAACAGCCTTTGAATGAAAATGAATGGGAAAATTATCAGCCTGCCTCTCTTCTAAAATTACTTTCTTTAGTTTTTTTCCCCCCTCTTCAGGGTGTCGTTGTTGTTTAGTCATTTTCAATCACATCTGCCTATCTGTGATATTTTTTTAGGTTTTCTTGGCAAAGATACTGAAATAGTTTGCCATTTTCTTTTCCAGTTCATTTTATAGATGAGGAAACTGAGGCAAATATGATTAAGTGACTTATCCAAGGTCACACAGCTGGCTAGTATCTGGAGCCAGATTTCAACTCAGGTCTTACTCACTCTAGGCCAAGTACTCTATCCATTGCTATCCTAGCTTTGCTAGCAGTTTCTTTATTTTGTTTCAAATACTGTAAATTACAATCATTTTCAGCTGCTTGAAAGTGAAATAGAAATACAAAACATTTTCATTTTGAAAGAAAAGCCTATAGAATTCTTTGAACTTTTATATCATCTGTATTTTGCCCATTTCATATATATGTATATTATTAATCAAGAATTGACTTTGCCATATTTTTCATCAGCATATTTTATATGTATGTATATTTTTAATGATGACTGGAATATAAAAGATAAAGCATTAGAAGCTGTGATGAGTTTAATAATTTTGGGTTCTATCTGGAGTGGCTATTATTTTTTTCTTTGTTTTGTTTTATTTTTCTTTACTGATAGAATTGTTATTGAATACACTTGAATAGGTGGTCCTGATGGTCTAAGAAAATAACAAAACTTCTATGTGTCCATAGGCAGGAAACTAGCTGAAATGGCTGGAGTTCAATTTTAGTTTTATTTAGTCTGTTAATAAAAATGTATCAAATAAATAGTTACTGTTTCTAATCTTACACTTCCCAGCAATGTAAATAAACATGACACTTTGCTGGGTTTTTGTGGTCTCCTTTATATCCCTCTCTTTCACTACCCCACTTACTCATTTAAATCAAGCTATAATATCTCATTTTACACAATTAATGTCTTCTTGGAACATTGCCTATATTTTCTGACTGCAACTTCAAGGTGATTTATCTTCATTTATGGAGTAGGGAGTCAAAAGTCAAGTCTCCAAGGTCATGAAAATCACTGAAGTCTTCTAGTTAGAGGGACTGGCAATAAAGTGATGGGGAGAGCAGATCTTACAAGTTTGTAAAGTTCATGTAGATGGACAAGGAAGAGGCAAATCAATTTGGATATGGATTTAACCACAATCCCAGGTATCTTGCAATGAACATTTTATTGGGAGTTTAGGGAGTATCTTGAGCATGCACACCCCACATGGCTACATATACAAATGTATTTAAGGACTCCCATACACCAGAATGAAGGATACCATTGGAAATTTAAATATGGTAAAGTAAAAGAAAAAAAAAAGTAACGAAAGATCAACAAAAGAAAATTAACTACTTTTGCAGAAGTATCTCCAAATTTTCTTTTACAAAGCAAATACAACTGAATCTATAGTTTAAAAGTCGACATTTTAATTCTGGTTCTCCCACATATTCCCTATATGACATAGGCTAAGTCATCTAACATCTCCAGTCCTAAGCTTCTTTTTAAGTAACTTACATTCTATTCGGGTGGGAGATATATATTCATAAATATATGCAAATGTATGTGTTGTTTTGTTTGGCAATCTCAGGCACTAATAACTGGGGAAACTGGGAAAACCTTTATGTCGGAGCTGCTGTTAGGGCTGAATTTTGGAAGCATCTGTGTATTACATGATGTGAATGTGAGGAGGAAAGAAAATCCAAGCATGGTGGTCAGTGTGCAAAGGTGAGGAATTCGGTTTTGTATTGTCAAGAGTGAGAAATAGATAGAACATCAAGCTAGCTGGATTATAGAACATGTGAAGTGGACTAATATTTGATGAGACTGGAAAAGAGGATTCCTGAGAAGGAATATATAGAGAGAGCAAAGTTTCTAGAGCTAGAAGTAACATAGTTTTAAACCTTTATATCTCCAACTACTCAAAAACTGATGCTAAGGTCAAGGGAGTCTAGTGTGTGTACGCAGCCCCAAAGCAATAAGGATTTTTGTCCATTCCCAAATCTGGACCTTTACTCATATTGGAATTCCTTCAGGAAATAGACTCCATCTTCTTGTCTATCCATCTCCAACTCAACAGCAAAGAATCAAATTGAGGCTCATCTCTTTTATGAAGTCCTCCTGACCAATCCAATTTATGGTGTGCAACTTGGTATGTTAATTTAACTTTCCCATAATTGGAGTCTGTGTATCCATGACCTAAAAAAGGACCCTTAAATTGTATTGAGTGAGCTTCTTATGAAGGACCTAATAGGACACAAACAAGCGTTGTAAAATTGAAAAATTCATGGATAGATTCTATTACACAATTCTTCAATCAACTTTCAGTAGCTGTCTGTTGCCTCTAGGATCTAATATACAGTGCTCTGTTTGACATTCAAAGTCTTTCATGATCAAGTCCTCTAGTACCTTTCCAAATCTCATTAAATGTCATTCCCCTAAATGTATTCTTCAATGCAGTGCCCGAACTCCTCCCTGTTACACAAACAAGACACTCCATCTCTTGCTTCTGGGCATTTTCTTGGGTTGTCCTTCATGTTTTGGAATGCTCTTCTTTTCCCATTACTTACCCTGTGTTGTTTTTTAAGTCCCAACAAAAAATCCCCCCTTCTACAAGAAGTCTTCTTCAACCCCTGCTTATTCCAGTGTTAATCATATGCTATTTATTTTGCATGTTGGATTTTGTGACTAGGGCACATGACCTGGAACAGATATGACTACAAGGAAAAAATACTTTTAATTTCCTTTTGTTCTTATTGCTGTTCAGTTGTTGTTCGGTCATGTCCAACTGTGACCACATTTGGGATTTTCTTGGCAAAGATACTGGAGTGTTTTGCCATTTCCTTCTCCAGCTCATTTTACAGATGAAAAAACTGAGGCAAAATAGGTCAAATGATTTGCCCAGAATGCCTTTTCCTAAACTAATAATACATTTATATAGCTACACAGATACCTCTATCTATTAATATCATCTCCATATCTCCGTATCTATATATCACTTTCTTTTTCCTATTACTCCCCTCCTCCTCCTCCTCCTCCTCTCTCTCTCTCTCTCTCTCTCTCTCTCTCTC